>NC_091284.1:638506772-638809803 GCF_032444005.1 Ranitomeya imitator
AGCAGCAAGCTGATCCACCCGAGAAACTAACTCCTGAACATTCATGTTAATACTAGACTCCATAGCCACCCAGAGGTAAAGAGGAAAGGAAAGACACAACAGACTACAGAAAAAAAAATGGCTCAGCACTTTCCTTCCCTTCTTCTGAGATGCGTTTAACTCATTGTTGGCCAGTTGTGCTGTTATGATCTGGTGGCCTAGGAGCAGCATGAGACGGATTCTGGAGAAGGTGGTCCCTGTACTGACCGCAAACCCTGAACCTAGCAGCGCAACTAGAAGTAGCCGTGGGGGGTACCTAACACTCCCTAGACCCCTCGACACAGCCTAAGATCTAACTACCCTGTTATGATATGGTGGTTTAGGAGCAACATGGAACAAGCTCTGAAGGAAGTGGTAACTGTACTGACCGCAGTCCCTAAGCTCAACACAACACTAGAAGTAGCCGTGGAATGCTCCTAACTCTCCCTAGGCATCTCGTCACAGCCTAAGAGCTAACTACCCCTAAAGATAGAAGCAGGAAAGCTATCTTGCCTCAGAGAAAATTCCCAAAGGATAGATTAGCCCCCCACAAATAATGACTGTGAGTGGACAGGGAAAAGACATACACAGAATGAAACCAGGATGAGCACAGGAGGCCAGTCTAGCTTGATAGATAGGACAGGATGGAATACTGTGCGGTCAGTATTAAACACTACAAAAATCCACGCAGAGTTTACTAAAAATCTCCACACCTGACTAAAGGTGTGGAGGGTAAATCTGCTTCCCAGTGCTTCCAGCAAGACAGAATTAATTCATACTGATAACGCTGGACAAACATAGAAGCACAGAACGGATAAGTCCACAAACTGTGAACAGAAAAGAGCAAGCAAAAACTTAGCTTTGCAGAACTGGTCAGGAAAACAGGGAACTCCAAAGAGATGTGAATCCAACCAGGAACATTTACAAGTGGCACTGGCTGAAGGACAGAACCAGGCATAAATAGTCAAGCAGAAAAGACGATCAGTGGAAACAGCTGAAGACAGCTAACTCCAAGGAGCAGCCATACCACTTGAAACCACAAGAGGGAGCCCAAGAGCAGAACTCACAAAAGTGCCACTTACAACCACCGGAGGGAGCCCAAGAGCGGAATTCACAACTCTACCCCTAAAGACAGAAACAGGAAACCTATCTTGCCTCAGAGAAAATCCCCAAAGGATAGATAGCCCCCCACAAATATTGACTGTGAGAGGAGAGGGAAATAACATACGCAGATATGAAATCAGATTTTAGCATAGGAGGCCATACTAGCTAAAAAGAAAGAATTGAACAGAGTACTATGCGGTCAGTATAAAAACACTAGAAAATATCCACCGCAGAAAATACGAATCACCACATCTGACTAAAGACATGGGGGGTATATCTGCATCTCCAGAGAAATAGCTAGGCTGCAAAAAATCCTTCACAGACTAAGCTGGACAAGACAAAAACATGAAAATGCACAGAACTATAAGGTCCACTGCAGGTGGACAGCAAAAACAAAGCCAGGACTTATCTTTGTAGAAAAACACAGCAAAACTGGAGAGACCAGCAGGGAAGTGAATCCTTCAAGAACAATGGACAACTGGCACTGACTAAAGGATCCTGCAAAGCTATATACCCCAGTCAGTTTTGCAATTAGTAGATACACCTGTCCACTCCTGCAGTCCAGGCAAAACTGCATTACCCTCTACAACCACCGAAGTGAGCCCAAAAGCTGAATTCACAACAGCAGACACCGTTAGTAGGCCCCAACCCAACTAGTAGGCCAAATGCAGTGTAATATTAACAACTACTTAACGAGAGCCTGAAAATGGAAGTTCAGGACAGGAAACCAGGAGAACAGCAAGGAGCGGCAGACACCGTTAGTAGGCCCCATCCCAAATAGTAGGCCAAATGCAGTGTAATATAAACAACTACTTAACGAGAGCCTGAAAATGGAAGTTCAGGACAGGAAACCAGGAGAACAGCAAGGAGCAGCAGACACCGTTAGTAGGCCCCAACCCAACTAGTAGACCAAATGCAGTTGTTCCACTTAACAACTATTTAACAAGAGCCTGAAGATAGAAGCTCAGGAAAGGCAACCAGGATAACACCTTGGAGCGGCAGACACTGTTAGTAGGCCCCAACCAAACTAGTAGCCCCACTGCAGTTTTAAAATTCCAATAGGCTGAAAACCTGATAATTGCAGGTCATTTTTATAAAGAGGACAGCTGTATTGAGTGGCGCAGCCAGACACTGCTAGTAGGCCTTACACCACAAAGTTGGCTCGACGCAGGTTTAAAAAAGGTTACATGGGTACACGGTCTGCATCGGTGTGCTCAGTGGAGGACAATTGGAAGGAGGGACCGCAGAAAGACTTAGTAGGCTTAAAACAAAAAAAAGTAGGCTTTATGCAGCTTTGATTACGTGGCAACCAGGAGAACACCTTGGAGCGGGAGACACCGTCTCTACAACCCAGACCCAACTTGTAGGCCTAATGCAGTGTTGTTACAACAACTACTTAACAAGAGCTTCAAGATAGAAGCCAGGGAGAGGGAACCTGGAGAACCCCTTGGAGCGGGGGACACCATCTCTAGAACCCAGACCCAACTTGTGGGCCAAATGCAGTGTTGTTTCAACACCTACTTAACAAGAGCTACAAGCTAGAAGCTATCGAGAGTCAACCTGGAAAACACCTTGGAGCGGCAGACACCGTCTCTACAACCCAGACCCAACTTGTAGGCCAAATGCAGAGTTGTTTCAACAACTACTTAACAAGAGCTTCAAGATAGAAGCTAGGGAGAGGCAACCAGGAGAACACCTTGGAGCGGCAGACACCGTCCCTACAACCCAGACCCAACTTGTAGGCCTAATGCAGTGTTTTTTCAACAACTACTTAACAAGAGCATCAAGATAGAAGCAAGGGAGAGGCAACATAGAGAACACCTTGGAGCGGAAGTTTGTAGACCACAACGTAACTTGTGGCCCCAATGCAGTTTTATAATTCCAACAGGCTGAAAACCAGACAATTGTGGGGTTTTTTTGTTTGTTTTTTTAGAGGAGGACAGCTGTATTAAGTGGCGCAGACAGACACTGCTAATAGGCCTTACACCACAAAGTTGGCTCACTGCAGGTTTAAAAAAGGTTACATGGGTAAACGGTCAGCATTGGTGTGGTCAGCGGAGGACAATTTGAAGGAGGGACCACAGACAGACTTAGTAGGCCTAAAATTAAAAAAAATAGGCTCAAAGCAGTTTGAATTATCTTGCAGGAGTACAGAGGCAGCATTGGTGTGGTCAGCGGAGGACAATTTGAAGGAGGGACCGCAGACAGACTTAGTAGGCCTAAAATAAAAAAATAGGCTCAAAGCACCTTCGATTATGTGGCAGGGGTACACAGACAGAATTGGTATGGTCTGCGGAGGACGATTGGAAGGAGTGTCTGACACAGTTAGTACTCCCAAAAAAGAAATAGATGTTAATGTCTCGCAAAACAACAAAACCAAAATAAAAGGGTGGCATACTTAGGTACAGGGGTGGGCTCCTCTGCTGAGTTTCAGACATAGTAATTTGGCGCTAAGTATTCACTGGTGTCAATATAGGACACTGACCCTGACTATTTTAACTAGCATCATACATGAAAACAAATTGGTATTGTCAGTGCCAGACATTGAAGGATGTCAGCGCATAGACTAAACATTGGTGGAGCTGTGAGAGATAATTTTGCAAGTGGTAGAGCACTGTTTGAGCTGGGGGGAAACTCTCTTGTGGCCGGTGGTACAGGCCCAGGGCCCCTCATGTTACAACGGTGTGTCTGACATTGGGTGCGCGCCACCACCGCTAGAGACACTTTATTGTACTATGAGGGACCCAGTGGCAGTGCTGTCGACCAAAAGCGGGAACACCCACCTCTTCAGACAAACGGCACTCTCACGGGTGCTTGCGCCAAGTGTCGAGACCACGGCCCCGTGGGGGGAGTTAGCCCATTTAGGGAGGTGTAAACATGTCGTATGCTGGACAAACAGCTGCTGCAAATTAAGAGATTGGAACAGTCAGTAAGACCAGTCCACAAGCAAGACCTTTTTACAGGAAAGCTAGGTGTCAGCCGGGAAAGGTGGGGCAAAATAATTAGAAATCCATGAGTGGTTCATTTTAATGAAGGTTAGATCATCAACATTTTGGGTAGCCAGACGAGTCCTTTTTTCGGTCAATATTGAACCAGCAGCACTGAATAATTTTTCTGATAGCACACTAGCTGCTGGGCAAGCAAGCTCCTGCAATGCATATTCTGCCAATTCAGGCCAGGTGTCTATTTTGGATGCCCAGTAATCAAATGGGAATGACGGTTGAGGGAGAACATCGATAAGGGATGAAAAATAGTTAGTAACCATACTGGACAAATGTTGTCTCCTGTCACTTTGAATTGATGCTGCAGTACCTGTCCTGTCTGCGGTCATTGCGAAATCACTCCACAACCTGGTCAGAAAACCCCTCTGTCCAACGCCACTTCTGATTTGTGCACCTCTAACACCTCTGCCCTGTTGCCCCCTGCAGCTCGTGTGAGAACCATCACTGGCGCAGTGTGCTGGGAATGCCTGAATCAAACGGTCTACAAGAGTTGCTTGTTTGGTTGCTAATATTTGTTCGAGGTTCTCATGTTGCATGATATTTTGCAATTTGCCTTTATAGTGAGGATCAAGGAGGCAGGCCAACCAGTAATCATCATCGGTCATCATTTTAATAATGTGTGGGTCCCTTTTGAGGATACGTAAGGCATAATCCGCCATGTGGGCCAAAGTTCCAGTTGTCAAATCTGCGCTTGTGCTGGGTTGACAGGCAGTTTCTGCCAAATCTACGTCACTTGTCTCCCTCAAAAAGCCTGAACCCGGCCTTGCAACGCCACCAGTTTCTATTGGCCCCGGAGAAGCTTCCTCATTAAAAACATACTCATCCCCATCATCCTCCTCGTCCTCCTCCACCTCCAGTTCGCCCGCTACCTCGTCCTGTACACTGCCCTGACCAGACAATGGCTGACTGTCATCAAGGCTTTCCTCTTCCTCTGCTGCAGACGCCTGCTCCTTTATGTGCGTCAAACTTTGCATCAGCAGATGCATTAGGGGGATGATCATGCTTATTATGGCGTTGTCTGCACTTACCAGCTGTGTGCATTCCTCAAAACACTGAAGGACTTGACACAGGTCTTGTAGCTTTGACCACTGCACACCTGACAACTCCATGTCTGCCATCCAACTGCCTGCCCGTGTATGTGTATCCTCCCACAAATACATAACAGCACGCCTCTGTTCGCACAGTCTCTGAAGCATGCGCAGTGTGGAGCTCCACCTTGTTGCAACGTCGATGATTAGGCGATGCTGTGGAATGTTCAAAGACCGCTGATGGTTCTGCATACGGCTGGAGTGCACGGGCGAATGGCGGTTATGCGAGCAAAGTCTGCACACTTTGAGGAGCAGGTCGGGTAACCCCAGATAACTTTTCAGGAAGCACTGCACCACCAGGTTTAAGGTGTGAGCCAGACAAGGAATGTGTTTCAGTTGTGAAAGGGCTATGGCAGCCATAAAACTCGTTCCGTTATCACTCACTACCTTGCCTGCCTCAAGATGTACAGTGTCCAGCCAAGACTTAGTTTCTTGCTGCAAGAACTCGGACAGAACTTTCGCGGTGTGTCTGTTGTAGCCTAAACACTTCATTGCCAATACAGCCTGCTGACGCTTGCCACTAGCTGTCCCATAATGGGACACATCGTGTGCAACAGTGGCAGCTGCGAATGGAGTGCTCGTGTGACTGCGGTCTGTGGACGATCTCTCGCTTCTGCAGGAGGACGAGGAGGAGGAGGAGGGGGGCGAACGCCTACAGCCAACTGTTTCCTAGACCGTGGGCTAGGCAGAACTGTCCCAATATTGCTGTCCCCTGTGGACCCTGCATCCACCACATTAACCCAGTGTGCCGTGATGGACACGTAACATCCATGGCCATGCCTACTGGTCCATGCATCTGTTGTCAGGTGCACCTTTGTACTCACAGATTGCCTGAGTGCATGGACGATGCGGTCTTTTACATGCTGGTGGAGGGCTGGGATGGTTTTCTCGAAAAGAAGTGTCGACTGGGTAGCTCATAGCGTGGTACAGCGTAGTCCATCAGGGCTTTGAAAGCTTCGCTTTCAACTAACCGGTAGGGCATCATCTCTAACGAGATTAGTCTAGCAATGTGGGCGTTCAAACCCTGTGTACACGGATGTGAGGATGAGTACTTCCTTTTCCTAACGAGAGTCTCATGTAGGGTGAGCTGGACTGGAGAGCTGCAGATGGTGGAACTAGCGGGGGTGCCAGTGGACATGGCAGACTGAGAGAGGGTTGGAGATGGTATTCTTGCTGGTGCCCTACATGCAGTGTTTTCTACCACGAACCTGGTGATTCCCTGACTGCTTTGGCCTTGCGACGAAACCTACACATTTACTGTAGGTGGTGTGGGAAATGGTGGGCTTACAGTGAGGGAAGGGATGTAGTGTTGCTGACTAGCTTCATTGGCCGAGGGTGCTACAACCTTAAGGGACGTTTGGTAGTTAGTCCAGGCTTGCAAATGCATGGTGGTTAAATGTCTATGCATGCAACTTGTATTTAGACTTTTAAGATTCTGACCTCTGCTTAAGGTAGTTGAACATTTTTGACAGATGACTTTGCGCTGATCATTTGGATGTTGTTTAAAAAAATGCCAGACTGCACTCTTTCTACTATCGGATACCTTTTCAGGCATTGCAGACTGAGCTTCTTTAACCGGATGGCCACGCTATCCTACAACTGGTTTTGGTTTTGCTACGAGTTTTTGGCCAGATACGGGCCTGGCAGATGGAACCTGTTGCGATGTTGATGCCTGCTGCGGCTCCTCCTCCTCCACTTCAGAGCTACTGCTGCCTGCACCCTGTTCCCCCAATGGCTGCCAATCGGGGTCAACGTCTGTGTCACCGTGTGAGCCGGTGGTATAGCGTTCATGACGGGGCACCATAGTCTCATCAGGGTCAGATTCTGGATCAGTACACTGCAAGGGCAATGTTCTGGTCTGAGTCAAAGGAGCAGCATAGTAATCTGGCTGTGGCTGTGCATCTGTGCACTCCATGTCCGATTCAACTTGTAATGGGCATGACTTGTTAACTATTTCACTTTCTAACCCAGGAACGGTATGTGTAAAGAGCTCCATGGAGTTAACCGTTGTGTCACCTGACGCATCCTTCTCTGTTGTTCTTGGTGAAGAAGACAAGGAAGCGACTTGTCCCTGACCCTGAACATCCACTAATAACACGCTGCTTTTACATTTAGCAGTTTCAGAAGAGGAGGCGAAAGAGCTAGAGGCAGAGTCAGCAAGGAAAGTCAAAACTTGTTCTTGCTGCTCCAGCATTAAAAGCGATTTTCCTACTTCCAGAAAAGGGAGCGTTCGAGGCCTTGTGTAGCCAGACGATAAAGCTGGCTCAACAACTCTAGACTTAGGTGCTATATTGCTTTTCCCACGACCACCTGATGCTCCACCACCACTACCATCATTACCAGCTGGCAATGACCGCCCACGGCCACGACCTCTTCCACCAGACTTCCTCATTGTTTGAAAAACGTAACCAAACTAACGGTATTTGTTACTGTACAACCAGTTACAAGGTGAACTCAAACTTCTGTTGGATTTATATATCCCTATATAGGCGGGTGAGACTGCAGGGAAAATCAGGCCCAATGTATAACAGTACACAGTTTCAGTGGCAGACAGATATGACACTAACAGGACTGACGCTGTTATGGACCTGGTGGTTAGGAGCACCTGGAACGACCTGATGATTAAACTATCACAGGACAAGCTCTGGGAAGTGGGAGCTCTGCTGACCGCAACCCCTAATCCTATCACACACACTAGAAATAGCCGTGGAGCATACCTAACTCTGCCTAGACGCCTCTTCACAGCCTAAGAGCTAACTAACCCTAGAGATAGAAAATAAAGCCTACCTTGCCTCAGAGAAATTCCCCAAAGGTAAAGGAAGCCCCCCACATATATTGACTGTGAGTAAGATGAAAGTCACAAACGCAGAAATGAAACAGGATTCAGCAAAGGGAGGCCAGACTTACTAAATAGACAGAGGATAGGAAAGGTAACTTTGCGATCAGCACAAAAACCTACAAAGACCACGCAGAGTGTGCAAAAAAAGACCTCCGCACCGACTTATGGTGCGGAGGGGCCACTCTGCATCCCAGAGCTTCCAGCTAGCAAGACAAAATCATGAAAACCAGCTGGACAAGAAAACAGAGAACAAAATAAGACTATAAGGAACTTAGCTTCTGCAGGAGAAGGCAGGTCACCAGAGAGATCCAGGAGCGAACTGAACGAATGCAAAAACATTGACAGCTGGCATGGAGTAACGATCTGAGAGGAGTTAAATAGAGCAGCCAACCAAAGGATAAACCACGTTACCTGTGTAAGGAACCTCAGAAGCAGCAGCTTCACTCAAAGCCACCAGAGGGAGCCCATAGACAGAACTCGCCGAAGTACCATTCACGACCACAGGAGGGAGTTCGACAACAGAATTCACAACAGTACCCCCCCTTGAGGAGGGGTCACCGAACCCTCACCAGAGCCCCCAGGCCGATCAGGATGAGCCAAATGAAAGGCACGAACCAGATCGGCAGCATGAACATCAGAGGCAAAAACACAGGAATTATCTTCCTGACCATAACCCTTCCACTTGACCAGGTACTGGAGTCTCCATCTCGAAACACGAGAATCCAAAATCTTCTCCACCACATACTCCAACTCCCCCTCGACCAACACCGGGGCAGGAGGATCAACAGAGGGAACCATAGGCGCCACGTATCTCCGCAACAACGACCTATGGAACACATTATGGATGGCAAAAGAAGCTGGAAGGTCCAAACGAAATGACACAGGATTAAGAACTTCAGAAATCTTGTATGGCCCAATGAAACGAGGCTTAAACTTAGGAGAGGAAACCTTCATAGGAACGTGGCGAGATGACAACCAAACCAAATCCCTCACACGAAGTCGGGGACCAACACAACGCCGGCAGTTAGCGAAACATTGAGCCTTCTCCTGGGACAATGCCAAATTGTCCACCACATGAGTCCAAATCTGCTGCAACCTGTCCACCACCGCATCCACACCAGGACAGTCCGAAGACTCAACCTGCCCTGAAGAGAAACGAGGATGGAAACCAGAATTACAGAAAAAAGGAGAAACTAAAGTAGCCGAGCTGGCCTGATTATTAAGGGCGAACTCAGCCAAAGGCAAGAAGGACACCCAATCATCCTGATCAGCAGAAACAAAGCATCTCAGATATGTCTCCAAAGTCTGATTAGTTCGTTCGGTTTGGCCATTAGTCTGAGGATGGAAAGCCGAAGAAAAAGACAAACCAATGCCCAACTTAGCGCAAAACGACCACCAAAACCTCGAAACAAACTGGGAACCTCTGTCCGAGACGATGTTCTCTGGAATGCCATGCAAACGAACCACATGCTGGAAAAACAATGGCACCAAATCAGAGGAGGAAGGCAATTTAGACAAGGGTACCAAATGGACCATCTTAGAGAAGCGATCACAAACCACCCAAATGACCGACATCTTTTGAGAAACAGGGAGATCAGAAATAAAATCCATGGAAATATGCGTCCAGGGCCTCTTCGGGATCGGCAAGGGCAAAAGCAACCCACTGGCACGAGAACAGCAGGGTTTAGCCCGAGCACAAGTCCCACAGGACTGCACAAAAGAACGCACATCCCGTGACAAAGAAGGCCACCAAAAGGATCTAGCCATCAAATCTCTGGTACCAAAGATTCCAGGATGACCAGCCAACACTGAACAATGAATCTCAGAGATAACTCTACTAGTCCATCTATCAGGGACAAACAGTTTCTCCATAGGACAACGGTCAGGTCTATCAGCCTGAAACTTTTGCAGCACACGCCGCAAATCAGGGGAAATGGCAGACAAAATTACCCCTTCTTTAAGAATACCCGCCGGCTCCGGAACACCCGGAGAGTCAGGCACAAAACTCCTTGACAGGGCGTCAGCCTTCACATTCTTAGATCCCGGAAGGTATGAAACCACAAAATCAAAACGGGAGAAAAAGAGCGACCATCGAGCCTGTCTAGGATTCAACCGTTTGGCAGACTCGAGATAAGTCAAATTCTTGTGATCCGTCAAGACCACCACACGATGTTTAGCTCCTTCAAGCCAATGTCGCCACTCCTCGAATGCCCACTTCATGGCCAACAACTCCCGATTGCCCACATCATAATTGCGCTGAGCAGGTGAGAATTTCCTAGAAAAGAAGGCACAAGGTTTCATCACCGAGCCATCAGAACTTCTTTGCGATAAAACAGCCCCTGCTCCAATTTCAGAAGCATCAACCTCAACCTGAAAAGGGAGCGAAACATCTGGCTGACACAACACAGGGGCAGAAGCAAAACGACGCTTCAACTCCTGAAAAGCCTCTACAGCCGCAGAGGACCAATTGACCACATCAGCACCTTTCTTAGTCAAATCAGTCAGCGGTTTAGCAATACTGGAAAAATTAGCGATGAAGCGACGATAAAAATTAGCAAAGCCCTGGAACTTCTGTAAGCTCTTCACAGATGTCGGCTGAGTCCAATCGTAAATGGCCTGGACTTTAACAGGGTCCATCTCGATAGTAGAAGGGGAAAAAATGAAACCCAAAAATGAAACCTTCTGAACTCCAAAGAGACACTTTGACCCCTTCACAAACAAGGAATTCACACGAAGGACCTGGAACACCATTCTGACCTGCTTCACATGAGACTCCCAATCATCCGAAAAGACCAAAATGTCATCCAAATATACAATCATGAATCTATCCAGGTACTGGGGCGGCACGGTGGCTTAGTGGTTAGCACTGCAGCCTTGTAGCGCTGGAGTCCTGGGTTCGAATCCCACCAAGGACAACATCTGCAAAGAGTTTGTATGTTCTCTCCGTGTTTGTGTGGGTTTCCTCCGGGCACTCCGGTTTCCTCCCACATTCCAAAGACATACTGATAGGGAATTTAGATTGTGAGCCCCATCGGGGACAGTGATGATAATGTGTGCAAACTGTAAAGCGCTGCGGAATATGTTAGCGCTATATAAAAATAAAGATTATTGTTATTATTATTACTCTCGAAAGATGTCATGCATAAAGGACTGAAACACAGATGGAGCATTAGAAAGCCCGAATGGCATAACCAGGTACTCAAAATGGCCCTCGGGCGTATTAAATGCCGTTTTCCATTCATCACCCTGTTTAATTCGCACAAGATTATACGCACCACGAAGATCTATCTTGGTGAACCAACTAGCCCCCTTAATCCGAGCAAATAAATCAGACAGCAGCGGCAAAGGATACTGAAATTTGACTGTGATCTTATTAAGAAGGCGGTAATCAATACAAGGTCTCAAAGAACCATCCTTCTTGGCCACAAAGAAGAACCCTGCTCCCAATGGTGACGACGACGGACGAATATGACTCTTCCTCAAGGATTCCTTTATATAACTCCGCATAGTCGCGTGCTCTGGCGCAGATAAATTAAACAGACGGCCCTTAGGAAACTTACTACCAGGAATCAAATTAATAGCACAGTCGCAATCCCTATGAGGATGTAGGGCACCAGATTTGGGCTCTTGAAATACATCCCGGTAATCTGATAAAAACTCAGGGACTTCAGAAGGAGTGGATGGCGAAATTGACAGCAATGGAACATCACCATGTACCCCCTGACAACCCCAGCTGGACACAGACATACATTTCCAATCCAACACTGGATTATGGACCTGTAGCCATGGCAACCCCAAAACGACCACATCATGCAGATTATGCAACACCAAAAAGCGAATATCCTCCTGATGTGCAGGAGCCATGCAAATGGTCAATTGAGTCCAGTACTGAGGCTTATTCTTGGCCAAAGGCGTAGCATCAATTCCTCTCAATGGAATAGGATACTGCAAGGGCTCCAAGAAAAAACCACAGCGCCTGGCAAACTCCAAGTCCATCAAATTCAGGGCAGCGCCTGAATCCACAAATGCCATTACAGAATAGGACGATAGAGAGCAAATCAGAGTAACGGACAAAAGAAATTTAGACTGTACCGTACCAATGGTGGCAGACCTAGCGAACCGCTTAGTGCGCTTAGGACAATCGGAGATAGCATTAGTGGATTCACCACAGTAAAAACACACAGCCCATTCCGACGTCTGTGTTCTTGCCGTTCAGCTCTGGTCAAAGTCCTATCACACTGCATAGGCCCAGGCCTATGCTCAGAGGATACCGCCATATGGTGCACAGCTTTGCGCTCACGCATGCGCCGATCGATCTAAATGGCCAAAGACATAGACTCATTCAGACCAGCAGGCGTGG
The DNA here is from genome assembly GCF_032444005.1 of Ranitomeya imitator. Classification (NCBI taxonomy): domain Eukaryota; kingdom Metazoa; phylum Chordata; class Amphibia; order Anura; family Dendrobatidae; genus Ranitomeya; species Ranitomeya imitator. The sequence goes on from NC_091284.1 coordinate 638,519,184, forward strand.
GAAATCCCACCATGAGATCCTTAAGGGCTTTAGAAAGACCCTTTCTGAAAATTGCCGCCAGGGCACATTCATTCCACTGAGTAAGCACAGACCACTTTCTAAACTTCTGACAGTACACCTCCGCTTCATCCTGACCCTGACACAAAGCCAGCAAGATTTTCTCTGCTTGATCCACTGAATTTCGTTCATCATAAAGCAATCCAAGCGCCAGAAAAAACGCATCTACAGCACGCAATGCAGGATCTCCTGGCGCAAGGGAAAATGCCCAGTCTTGAGGGTCACCACGTAACAAAGAAATAATGATTTTTACCTGTTGAACGGGGTCACCAGAGGAGCGGGGTCTCAAAGCTAGAAACAGTTTACAATTATTTTTGAAATTCAAGAACCTAGATCTATCCCCAGAAAACAAGTCAGGAATAGGAATTCTAGGCTCTAACATAGGATTCTGAACCACAAAATCTTGAATGTTTTGCACCATTGCAGTGAGATGATCCAAACAAGAGGACAGACCTTGAATGTCCATATCTACACCTGTGTCCTGAACCACCCAAAGGTCTAGGGGAAAAGAACGACAAAACACAGTGCAAAGAAAAAAATGGTCTCAGAAGTTCTCTTATCCCTCTATTGAGATGCATTAATACTTTGGGCCAGCTGTACTGTTATGACCTGGTGGTTAGGAGCACCCGGAATGACCTGATAATTAAACCTCATACAGGACGAGCTCTGGGATGTGGGAGCTCTGGGATGTGGGAGCTCTGCTGACCACAAGCCCTAATCCTATCACACACACTAGAAATAGCCGTGGAGCGCTCCTGACCAGACCTAGGTGCCTCGTCACAGCCTAAGAATTATCTAGCCCTAGAGATAGAAAATAAAGCCTACCTTGCCTCAGAGAAATTCCCCAAAGGTAAAGGAAGCCCCCCCACATATATTGACTGTGAGTAGGATGAAAGTCACAAACGCAGAAATGAAACAGGATTCAGCAAAGGGAGGCCAGATTTACTAAATAGACAGAGGATAGGAAAGGTAACTTTGCGATCAGCACAAAAACCTAAAAAGACCACGCAGAGTGTGCAAAAAAAGACCTCTGCACCGACTCACGGTGCGGAGGGGCCACTCTGCATCCCAGAGCTTCCAGCTAGCAAGACAAAATCATGAAAACCAGCTGGACAAGAAAACAGAGAACAAAATAAGACTATAAGGAACTTAGCTTCGGCAGGAGAAGGCAGGTCACCAGAGAGATTCAGGAGCGAACTGAACGAGTGCAAAAACATTGACTGCTGGCATGGAGTAACGATCTGAGAGGAGTTAAATAGAGCAGCCAACCAAAGGATAAACCACGTCACCTGTGTAAGGAACCTCAGAAGCAGCAGCTTCACTCAAAGCCACCAGAGGGAGCCCATAGACAGAACTCGCAGAAGTACCATTCACGACCACAGGAGGGAGTTCGACAACAGAATTCACAACACACAAACACAGAAATGAAACAGGTTTCAGCAATGGAGGCCAGACTTACTAAACAGACTGAGGATAGGAAAGGTATCTTTGCGGTCAGCACAAAAACTACAAAAAGACCACGCAGAGTGTGCAAAAAGACCCCCGCACTGACTCACGTTGCGGAGGTGCCACTCTGCATCCCAGAGCTACCAGCTAGCAAGGCAAAATCATGATAGCAAGCTGGACAAGAAAACAATGAACAAATAATTAACTAGCAGGGACTTAGCTTCTGCTGGAGTAGACAGGTCACCAGAAAGATCCAAGAGCGAACTGAACCAGTACAAGAACATTGACAGCTGGCATGGAGTAACGATCTGAGTGGAGTTAAATAGAGCAGCCAGCCAAAGAATAAACTAAGTCACCTGTGGAAGGAACCTCAGAACCAGCAGCTCCACTCACAGCCACCAGAGGGAGTCCATGGACAGAACTCGCCGAAGTACCATTCATTACCACAGGAGGGAGTTCGATAACAGAATTCACAACATGACGCAGATGCACACACTACCAATAAAAATCTCCCCCTTTTGATTTTTTCAGGGAGAATATTGAAGAAATGTGGCCCACTCTTATACAGTATATGTTCTGTGGCATAAAATGAAAGACAGATGCCACACACAGGACTGGCACTGAGGCAGAAATGCCAATCTTAATCTCCCACTTTTTTTTTTCCCGGGAGAATGTTCAAAAAATCTGGCCCAGTGTCACACACTAGGTTTTCTGTGGCACAAAATGAGAGACAGATGCCACACACAGGACTGGCACAGAGGCAGAATGGCCAATCTTAATCTACCACTATTTTTTTTTGGGGGGGAGAATTGTCAAAAAATCTGGCCCAGTGTTACACACTAGATTTTATGTGGCACAAAATGAGAGACAGATGGCACACACAGGACTGGCACTGAGGCAGAAATGCCAATCTTAGTCTCCCACTATTTTTTTTTCTGGGAGAATTGTCAAAAAATCTTGCACCGTGTTACACACTAGGTTTTCTGTGGCACAAAATGAGAGACAGATGCCACACATAGGACTGGTACTGAGGCAGAAATGCCAAGCTTAATCTCCCACTTGTTTTATTTTATTGTGGGAGAATTGGCAAGAAATCAGGCCCAGTGTTACACACTAGGTTTTCTGTGGCACAAAATGAGAGACATATGCCACACACAGGACTGGCACTGAGGCAGAATTGCCAATCTTAATCTCCCACTATTTTTTTTTCCTGGGAGAATTTTCAAAAAATCTGGCCCAGTGTTACACACTAGGTTTTATGTGGCACAAAATGAGAAACAGATGGCACACACAGGACTGGCACTGAGGCAGAAATACCAATCTTAATCTCCCACTATTTTTTTTTTCCTGGGAGAATTGTCAAAAAATCTGGCCCAGTATTACACACTAGGTTTTCTGTGGCACAAAATGAGAGACAGATGCCACACACAGCACTGGCACTGAGGCAGAATTGCCAATCTTAATCTCCCACTATTTTTTATTTATTTATGGGAGAATTGGCAAGAAATCAGGCCCACTGTTAGACTGTATGTTTTCTGTGCCAGAAAATGAGACACAGATGCCACACACAGGACTGCCACTGATGCAGATTTGCCAATTTTAATCTGCACCTTTTTTTTTTTCTTCAGGGAGACTAGTGAATAAATCTGGGCCACTGTATTAGAGTATATTTTCTGTGGCAGAAAGTGGCTTGAAGAGATATAACGAAAAAAAAAAAGGACTGTACTACAATTACTATCTCCCTGCAGTAATCTCAGCAAAGTATGGCAGGCAGCAATAACAAGGAGTGGACTGCTGCACAAAAAAGTCAAAAGTCGGGACAAACAAACAAGATAGCTGTGCAGAAAGGAAGGTGCAACAGGATTTGTGCTTTGAAAAAAGCAGTTGGTTTGCACAGCGGCGTACAAACAGCAATGCAGCTATCAGGGAGCCTTCTAGGGCAGCCCAATGAGCTACAGCGCTGAGGAAAAAAAAATGTAGCCTCCACTGTCCCTGCAAACAAAAGGTGGTGTTGGTCAGTGGAAATCGCTACAGCACAAGCGGTTTGGGGGTTAATGTACCCTGCCTAACGCTATCCCTGCTTCTGACGAAGCGGCAGCAACCTCTCCCTATGCTCAGATCAGCAGCAGTAAGATGGCGGTTGGCGGGAACGCCCCTTTATAGCCCCTGTGATGCTGCAGAAATCAAGCCAATCACTGCCATGCCCTTCTTTAAGATGGTGGGGACCAGGAACTGTGTCATCACGCTGCCCACACTCTGTGTCCACCTTCATTGGCTTAGAAATGGTGCTGAATGCATCATCGAAATGTGACTTTGGCGCGAAAGTCGCGTACCGCGTGGCCGACCCCACACAGGGATCGGGTCGGGTTTCATGAAACCTGACTTTGCCAAAAGTCGGCGACTTATTAAAATGACCGATCCATTTCGCTCAACCCTAATAATAATAATTAATAATTTGGCCATTTTACATTGTTTACTATTTCTTCACACTCAAAAAACCTAGCAACTTTCTTTGACAAATAAACATATGAAAATCATATATTTTTTCATGAAAATGTTGTAAATTCACTGCAAGTTGTGGGCAACTGTATGTATTTGGGACCATAAAGCCCTAACCTTATGATTCATATATCATTCTGCTTGTTTTCTTTCATTCAAAATAAGATGCATAAAAGTACTTTTAGGTCTCCAAACATAATCTCCTGTCTCATAACTGGCATCTCTCTTGGAGATACAGGTAGCATTTAAAATAAATAAGCACAGAAACAGCACATTCAGCGCAATAAAGTAAGAATAATAAAACATAAAACAGGCAAAAGGATGAATAACATCTCATCTATCACTTGTGGGAATGAAATGAAACTTCACCTGCCTTACCCTAAAGGGGATCTCAATCCTTGTCGAAGTTGTAATCAAGTCTGAACTGCACTTCAACAGAAACATCATGAGCATACACTACTAAAATATATTCCATTGCTTTTGAATTTTCTTATGCAAGAATGGAAAAAAGAGAAGCGTTATTTTTTTCATCCTTACATTCTAGAACTAGGTATTGTATCTTTTTAACTTTAGAATTCCTATAAAAAATTAAATATCAAAATTAATAACAGCTATATTGCATAATTTGATACAGATTAGGGTGGCATTTACCATGCTTTTTTCTAAACATTGAAAATGACCTTGATTTCATTTGATTTTGCTGTTGTGAACCCTACTTTGCTTAAATGGGTGGTCCGGGCACATTCCGACTAAATGGGAGCAACCACACTCAATGCAAATGTAAACATGAATGGAAACAGTCAAGTCTGAATGTAAAGCAAAAAAAAAGGGAAGAAGCCAGCACTGCTTATGGTCAGAACGCAATAACTGAAGTGCAATTGCACATAAATTCTAACTGTATTTCAAATATGAGACATTTAGCAAACAATTGATCAATTCTTTGAGCTACCCCGCCACTTCACGGCATTCTCATAAATGGGCAGTCCTAATCTACGTATTTTATTTACGTTGTGCCATTATGGCCTCCTGAATGTATAAAGAGTATAAAAAAAAAGGACCACGTTATATGCGAACTGTACCTGGAGCATTTTCAGAATCACTCCTTTGGTGCCAGGAAAGGCAAGCGCAGGTAAAGGCCGATCAGGTCCAGTGCGGACATTTCAGATCTGGCTTCCACACTGCCAAACCCGCACCAAAGATGAAGGGTGAGACAGGCTGAGACACAGGTGCACAATTAACTGGAGCCTGAGGCAGGGCAGGGTTCTGACCATAAGCAGTGCTGGCTTCTTCCCTTTTTTTTTGCTTTGCATTGGTATGTGGCTGACCACCACTGTTGCCGCGCACGCTGGGTTATGTGCGCCATTCTTTCTGTGTTCACTGTGATTGATAGGCTGCTGTGCACACACACAGCAGCCCTGCCCTGCCTCAGGCTCCAATTAATTGTGCACCTGTGTCTCAGCCTGTCTCACCCTTCATCTTTGGTGCGGGTTTGGCAGTGTGGAAGCCAGATCTGAAATGTCCGTACTGGACCTGATCGGCCTTTACCTGCGCTTGCCTTTCCTGGCACCAAGGGAGTGATTCTGAACATGCTCCAGGTACAGTTCGCATGTAATGTGGTCCTTTTTTTTTTTTTATTTTTTTTTTTATACTCTTTATACATTCAGAGGCCATAATGGCACAACGTAAATAAAATACGTAGATTAGGACTGCCCCATTATGAGAATGCCGTGAAGTGGCGGGGTAGCTCAAAGAATTGATCAATTGTTTGCTAAATGTCTCATATTTGAAATACAGTTAGAATTTATGTGCAATTGCACTTCAGTTATTGCGTTCTGACCATAAGCAGTGCTGGCTTCTTCCCTTTTTTTTAAGTCTGAATGTAGTCAGGAGTATGCATACCACATCCTTGTGGTCACATGACCGCTGCTCCCAACATCGGTACTAAAGAATGCTCATAACGCGCAGTGTGAAGATTAACAGGTCTGCATCACATAAAGTGACACATAGACTGACTGAAGACTTGTAGCCTAAGGCCGGCGTCACACTAGGCGTAAGTAAATACGGTCCGTTTTTTATGGCCGTAATGCGCAGTAATTGTCCCAAAACACTGTCCGTATTCAATGCGAGGATGCGATTTCTACGCACAAATTTATCCGTGTGCCATCTGTATGGCATCCGTATGGCTTCCGTACAGCGATTTTTTTTCTCGCAGGCTTGCAAAATGGACATATCATGGATCCATCGACTCAAATATTCTTAAAAACATATATACAGTCTCTCTCTCTATATAGATATACTAGCTGAAGAGCCCGGCGTTGCCTGGGCATAGTAAATATTTGTGGTTATGCAAAAGAGAAAAAGCGAGCAGGCACCACCTACAATAACATATAATATCAAATGGGGGTGCAACTATTGCGCCAAAACAAGAACAATAGTAAAAAAAGGGAAAAGAGGGTGCAACAAATAGTGCACACACAACCAAAGTACAAAAATAATCAAAGCTTTATTGAGGCAAACAAGTACACAAAAAAAGACATAAAAACATTTAAAAGAGCATAGAAGCATACCCAAACACAAGCATCCCCTAAATACAGGGAAATGCTAGAAATACAAAAAAGGAATAAATGTCCTTTATAAGAGACACAAGTGAGTGTAACCCATGCATAAAATGTGCGTGCATGTGGCAACATGCGCTGGACCAAATATGCGGACAAATACTCCCATAACAAGAACTATAAGTCCCAAAGATAAAGTCCAAATATGGGTAAAAAATGATGATCAAAAATATATAAAAGGCAGTCCTGCATATGGTCCAGGGCAGGTACCCATAAACAGAGAATAGACAAAGCAATACACATGCACATATAGTTAATACTTGCCACTCACTGGAATCACAGAGCCCCACTCCCAACGCGTATCGCTACACCCAGTAGCTTCGTCAGACTTATGGGACTTATAGTTCTTGTTATGGGAGTATTTGTCCGCATATTTGGTCCAGCGCATGTTGCCACATGCACGCACATTTTATGCATGGGTTACACTCACTGGTGTCTCTTATAAATAGTGTTGAGCGATACCTTCCGATATCGGAAAGTATCGGTATCGGATAGGATCGGCCGATATTCAAAAAATATCGGATATCGCCGATACCGATACCCGATCCCAATGCAAGTCAATGGGACCAAAATATCGGAATTAAAATAAACCCTTTCTTGCCTTGTAGGTTCATTCTACATGAAGGAAAACAACTAAGAATAATGCCGGATGTATTTGGGGAGGTGGCGGAGACATTAAAGTCATAGAGGTTTATCCCAATCAAATAGAATAGCATGTTTTTTGTTTTTTTTTAAGACGTTCGGAGTGACAAAGATATTGACTATGTAATTTTTTTTTTTTTTGTCAGATATTGATGTTTCACTATTCCACGCCTTTCCCCTTCTTTTTTTTCTTTTTTTTTTTTTCTTTTCCCACACTTTCATCTTCATCATCATCAGCATCTTTGACATCAACTTCTTCTTCACCTTATTCATCTTCTTCTTCATCCTTTACCTTTTTTTTTTTTTTGATTACATTCTTCATATTCATTTTATTCAACTATTATTATTCTTCCTATTCTACATATTCTTTTTATTCCACTGTTATTATTCTTCCTATTCTACTTCTTCATCATATTCTCATTTGTGACAGGCATTCCCGTAGTTGTTATCTATAAAAGTTTGAAGATTACACATTCCGTTCTGCCAGTCACAAAAGTTACATTTGTCCGCGTTCAGTTTGGCCTGCAGCATCAGGCTTTATCCAGGGGCACCACGAGGAGGAACGGACTCACCCCCATACACTGCTTAGTCTTCTTCTGCATATAATTTAGATAATATCTTTTGCTCTGATATTAAGTCTTATGCTTAATGTTCTTCTGCTCTTTGTTCTGCAGCCTCTTGTTCTTCTGCTTCTCGGTCTTCCATGTCGTCGTCTCCAGGGTCGTCGTCTCCAGTGTCGTCATCTCCACCGTCGTCGTCTCAGCCGTCGTCGTCTCCGCCGTCGTCGTCGTCGTCATCGGGGTGGTCTTCCGGGTCGTCGTCGTCGTCATCGGGGTGGTCTTCCGGGTCGTCGACTTTAGGGCCTTCAACTTGGAAATGTAGCAGAAGGTACAAGAAGGCTGAGAAAATGCCAAGAATCAGCTGATGGAACTGGAACTCGGATGGTCACCCGAAGGTTCAAGAGCCAATGGAACTACCGAGGACCAGCTGACGTTACTGGAACCCGGTTACTAAGCAGGAGGTACCCGTGCTAAAAAGCACTACCAAGGACCGCCTGACGTTGGCGGAACTCGGATACCCAGAAGGAGGCACCTAAGCCAAAGGCTCTGCCCGGAACCAGCTGACGGTACCGGAACCAGGATGGGGAGCAGAAGGTACAAGAGTAAAAGACACTGCCGAGAACCAGCTGACGGTACTGGAACCCGGATGGGTAGCCAAAGGCCCAAGAGCCAATGGAACTACCGAGGACCAGCTGACGTTACTGGAACCCGGTTAATAAGCAGGAGGTACCTGTGCCTGAAAGCACTACCAAGGACCACCTGACGTTGGTGGAACTTGGATACCCAGAAGGAGGCACCTAAGCCAAAGGCTCTGCCCGGAACCAGCTGACGGTACTGGAACCAGGATGGGGAGCAGAAGGTACAAGAGCAAAAAACACTGCCGAGAACCAGCTGACGGTGCTGGAACCAGGTGGTGGACCTGAAGGCCCACAGGAGAGGAGAGAACAGCTAGGCCGCGAGGCAGCCGCAGTTACCGAACCCCAACAGTCCTACAGGGGGAGCTGGGCCTACTGGCACTACAGAACCAGCCTTGACTACCAGTTCACGCAGCCCACATAGGAAGCTCCTAAACTGGAGGCACCCTGGAGTTGGCTAACCCGACCGCACCACGACGGGGCAAGCATAGGCGTCTCAGTGAGCTTGACACAACCCGGAAACAGCTGACGGTGCTGAAACCAGGCTTGGCACGAGGGAGTACCTGTGTCAAAAACACTGCCGAGAACCAGCTGGCGTTGCTGTAACCCAGATGCGTTGCCCCAGTGTGCAAGAGCCAATGGCACGACCGAGGACCAGCTGACGGTGCTGGAACCCGGTTACTAAGCTGTAGGTGCCCGCGCTTAAAAGCACTACCAAGGACCGCCTGACGTTGGTGGAACTCGGATACCCAGGAGGAGGCACCTAAGCCAAAGGCTCGACCTGGAACCAGCTGACGGTGCTGGAACCAGGAGGTGGACCCGAAGGCCCACAGGAGAGGAGAGAACAGCTCGGCCGCGAGGCAGCCGCAGTTACCGAAAGCCAACAGTCCTACAGGGGGAGCTGGGCCTACTGGCACTACAGAACCAGCCTTGACTACCAGTTCACGCAGCCCACAAAGGAAGCTCCTAAACTGGAGGCACCCTGGAGTTGGCTAACCCGACCGCACCACGACGGGGCAAGCATAGGCGTCTCAGTGAGCTTGACACAACCCGGAAACAGCTGACGGTGCTGAAACCAGGCTTGGCACGAGGGAGTACCTGTGTCAAAAACACTGCCGAGAACCAGCTGGTGTTGCTGTAACCCAGATGCGTTGCCCCAATGTGCAAGAGCCAATGGCGCGACCGAGGACCAGCTGACGGTGCTGGAACACGGTTACTAAGCTGTAGGTGCCCGCGCTTAAAAGCACTACCAAGGACCGCCTGACGTTGGTGGAACTCGGATACCCAGGAGGAGGCACCTAAGCCAAAGGCTCGGCCTGGAACCAGCTGACGGTGCTGGAACCAGGAGGTGGACCCGAAGGCCCACAGGAGAGGAGAGAACAGCTCGGCCGCAAGGCAGCCGCAGTTACCGAACCCCAACAGTCCTACAGGGGGAGCTGGGCCTACTGGCACTACAGAACCAGCCTTGACTACCAGTTCACGCAGCCCACATAGGAAGCTCCTAAACTGGAGGCACCCTGGAGTTGGCTAACCCGACCGCACCACGACGGGGCAAGGATAGGCGTCTCAGTGAACTTGACACAACCCGGAAACAGCTGACGGTGCTGAAACCAGGCTTGGCACGAGGGAGTACCTGTGACAAGAACACTGCCGAGAACCAGCTGGCGGTGCTGGAACCCGGATGCGTTGCCCCAGTGTGCAAGAGCCAATGGCATAGAGGACCAGCTGACGGTGCTGGAACCCGGTTACTAAGCTGTAGGTGCCCGCGCTTAAAAGCACTACCAAGGACCGCCTGGCGTTGGCAGAACTCGGATACCCAGGAGGAGGCACCTAAGCCAAAGGCTCGGCCCGGAACCAGCTGACGGTGCTGGAACCAGGAGGTGGACCCGAAGGCCCACAGGAGAGGAGAGAACAGCTAGGCCGCGAGGCAGCCGCAGTTACCGAACCCCAACAGTCCTACAGGGGGAGCTGGGCCTACTGGCACTACAGAACCAGCCTTGACTACCAGTTCACGCAGCCCACATAGGAAGCTCCTAAACTGGAGGCACCCTGGAGTTGGCTAACCCGACCGCACCACGACGGGGCAAGCATAGGCGTCTCAGTGAACTTGACACAACCCGGAAACAGCTGACGGTGCTGAAACCAGGCTTGGCACGAGGAAGTACCTGTGACAAGAACACTGCCGAGAACCAGCTGGCGGTGCTGGAACCCGGATGCGTTGCCCCAGTGTGCAAGAGCCAATGGCACCGAGGACCAGCTGGCGGTGCTGGAACCCGGTTACTAAGCTGTAGGTGTCCGCGCTTAAAAGCACTACCAAGGACCGCCTGACGTTGGTGGAACTCGGATACCCAGGAGGAGGCACCTAAGCCAAAGGCTCGGCCTGGAACCAGCTGACGGTGCTGAAACCAGGAGGTGGACCCGAAGGCCCACAGGAGAGGAGAGAACAGCTAGGCCGCGAGGCAGCCGCAGTTACCGAACCCCAACAGTCCTACAGGGGGAGCTGGGCCTACTGGCACTACAGATCCAGCCTTGACTACCAGTTCACGCAGCCCACATAGGAAGCTCCTAAACTGGAGGCACCCTGGAGTTGGCTAACCCGACCGCACCACGACTGGGCAAGCATAGGCGTCTCAGTGAACTTGACACAACCCGGAAATAGCTGACGGTGCTGAAACCAGGCTTGGCACGAGGGAGTACCTGTGACAAGAACACTGCCGAGAAATAGCTGGCGGTGCTGGAACCCGGATGCGTTGCCCCAGTGTGCAAGAGCCAATGGCACCGAGGACCAGCTGGCGGTGCTGGAACCCGGTTACTAAGCTGTAGGTGCCCGCGCTTAAAAGCACTACCAAGGACCGCCTGACGTTGGCGGAACTCGGATACCCAGGAGGAGGCACCTAAGCCAAAGGCTCGGCCTGGAACCAGCTGACGGTGCTGGAACCAGGAGGTGGACCCGAAGGCCCACAGGAGAGGAGAGAACAGCTAGGCCGCGAGGAAGCCGCAGTTACCGAACCCCAACAGTCCTACAGGGGGAGCTGGGCCTACTGGCACTACAGAACCAGCCTTGACTACCAGTTCACGCAGCCCACATAGGAAGCTCCTAAACTGGAGGCACCCTGGAGTTGGCTAACCCGACCGCACCACGACGGGGCAAGCATAGGCGTCTCAGTGAACTTGACACAACCCGGAAACAGCTGACGGTGCTGAAACCAGGCTTGGCACGAGGAAGTACCTGTGACAAGAACACTGCCGAGAACCAGCTGGCGGTGCTGGAACCCGGATGCGTTGCCCCAGTGTGCAAGAGCCAATGGCACCGAGGACCAGCTGGCGGTGCTGGAACCCGGTTACTAAGCTGTAGGTGCCCGCGCTTAAAAGCACTACCAAGGACCGCCTGACGTTGGTGGAACTCGGATACCCAGGAGGAGGCACCTAAGCCAAAGGCTCGGCCTGGAACCAGCTGACGGTGCTGAAACCAGGAGGTGGACCCGAAGGCCCACAGGAGAGGAGAGAACAGCTAGGCCGCGAGGCAGCCGCAGTTACCGAACCCCAACAGTCCTACAGGGGGAGCTGGGCCTACTGGCACTACAGATCCAGCCTTGACTACCAGTTCACGCAGCCCACATAGGAAGCTCCTAAACTGGAGGCACCCTGGAGTTGGCTAACCCGACCGCACCACGACTGGGCAAGCATAGGCGTCTCAGTGAACTTGACACAACCCGGAAATAGCTGACGGTGCTGAAACCAGGCTTGGCACGAGGGAGTACCTGTGACAAGAACACTGCCGAGAAATAGCTGGCGGTGCTGGAACCCGGATGCGTTGCCCCAGTGTGCAAGAGCCAATGGCACCGAGGACCAGCTGGCGGTGCTGGAACCCGGTTACTAAGCTGTAGGTGCCCGCGCTTAAAAGCACTACCAAGGACCGCCTGACGTTGGCGGAACTCGGATACCCAGGAGGAGGCACCTAAGCCAAAGGCTCGGCCTGGAACCAGCTGACGGTGCTGGAACCAGGAGGTGGACCCGAAGGCCCACAGGAGAGGAGAGAACAGCTAGGCCGCGAGGCAGCCGCAGTTACCGAACCCCAACAGTCCTACAGGGGGAGCTGGTCCTACTGGCACTACAGAACCAGCCTTGACTACCAGTTCACGCAGCCCACATAGGAAGCTCCTAAACTGGAGGCACCCTGGAGTTGGCTAACCCGACCGCACCACGACGGGGCAAGCATAGGCGTCTCAGTGAGCTTGACACAACCAGGAAACAGCTGACGGTGCTGAAACCAGGCTTGGCACGAGGGAGTACCCGTGACAAAAACACTGCCGAGAACCAGCTGGCGGAGCTGGAACCCAGATGCGTTGCCTATCAAAGATTGGCTTCCTACAGCCCCAACTAGCGATGTTGGAGCAAAGGGTAAGCAGGGGGAGCAGAGTGTAGGCCGAAGCCTGCACTGGAGTCAGCTTTGTGTCTGCATTGCGTTTGCAGGACACTTTGCCGGGTACACAGTGGGGGAACAGCAGGCGTTGCTGAACCCCACTGACACATTGACTGGTGTTTTTCTCTGTGCAGCTCGCATTTCCGGGCAAAAACTAGCGTTGTTAGAGCCCAGGGTCAGCAGGAGGAGTAGAGGAGCAGAGTGTAGGCCGAAGCCTAGATGAACCAATTTCAAAGGTAACCTTTAACCCCCCTCAGGTGTTGCAAGGTACAAGAGCCACACCTCGTGCAGCATTAATGCTGCACAAGTAAAAGGTTGCTCTCTTAATTTTGCTCCTTGCACACGCTGAATAAAACGCGTACACTATTTAGCCCATTATACTGTCAAACAGTAGTGGAGGCGTGAGTTGTCTTTTTAAAGAAAAGCAGCACTGGTGTCGAAAATAACACCTTGGTGCATGGGCGCAGCTTCCTGAGCGATGTTAGTTGCTGTACAGGAGTCTGCGCTCTTGTTATCCCTTGGCCATGCGCTGTGAGCGATGCCTGTCTTCTCACCTCATTTCATGTTGGCCGGTGCGGTTAGCGATGGACATGAAACCCAGACCCGCAGTGTCTTTTAATAAAGTCACACTGCAGAGCTGGGATTCGTGACCTTGCGCAGGAAATTTTGTCGCCTGTCCCTCATGTCCTTACACCTGCATCAGACTGGGCGGCCTCATCTGATCCCTTCTCGCATGCCGCGGCCATGAGGCCGCACATTCTGAAGAAGGCGGAAGGAGATGAGTAAAGACAGGCGAATATATCCACTGCTCGTGGCCATCAATCACACCCTCGCAGTCAAAATAAGTAAGACAACGAGGAGCGTGGTTTCAGGCAGGGCGGATGCACAGCCGCAGCCAGCCAAGCAAAGATGTCAGAAGACGGGCAGCGCTAACAAGGGGGGTGCTGTGTCATTAAAAAGGAAAGTCACACCTCAGGGACATTGTAATGGTCTGTAATGAGACACATTTTGTACGTGTTTAATTAAACGTGGGCAAGTAGACAAAGTCAGCCACCTTGTACAAATGCAGCAGTACTGCTGTACAAGGTGGCTGTTATACATAGAAACACCTTGGGGTGGGTGGCAGGGTCCCTTTAATTTCAGTTCATGTGCCTGCGTGGCGTTTGCAGGTCACGTTGCCGGCTACACAGCAGGGGAACAGCTGGCGTTGATGAACCCCACTAACACATTGGCTGGTGTTTTTCTCTGTGCAGCTAGCACTTCCGGGCAAAAACTAGCGGTGTTAGAGCCCAGGATCAGCAGGAGGAGGAGATGAGCAGAGTGTAGGCCGAGGCCTGCACTGGTGGCAGCTTTTGGTCATTTGTGCCAGCGTGGCTTGTGCTGGACACGATGGCGGCTACACAGCAGGGGAACAACTGGCGGTGCTGAACCCCACTGACACATTGACTGGTGTTTTTCTCTGTGCAGCTCGCATGTCCGGGCAAAAACTGGCGGTGTTAGAGCCCAGGGTCAGCAGAAGAAGGAGAGGAGCAGAGTGTAGGCCGAAGCCTAGTTGAACCAATTTCAAAGGTTACCTTTAACCCCCCCTCAGGTGTTGCAAGGTACAAGAGCCACACCTTGTGCAGCATTAATGCTGCACAAGTAAAAGGTTGCTCTATTTAATTTGCTCCTTGCACACGCTGAATAAAACACGTACACTATTTAGCCCATTATACTGTCAAACAGTAGTGGAGGCGTGACTTGTCTTTTTAAGGAGATGCAGCACAGGTGTCAAAATTTACACCTAGGTGCTGGGCGCAGATTCCTGAGCGTTGGTATTTGCTGTACAGGAGTCTGCGCTATTGTGATCCCTTGGCCATGCGCTGTGAGCGCTTCCTGTCTTCTGACCTCATTTCATGTCGGCCGTTGCGGTTAGCGATGGACATGAATCCCAGACCCACAGTGTGTTTTCAAAAAATCACACTGCGTGGCTGGGATTCGTGGCCTTGTGCAGTAAATATGTTTGACGCTCACACATGTCCTTACACCTGCTTCAGACTGGGCGGCCTCATCTGATCCCTTATCGCCTGCCGCGGCCATGAGGACACCCAGTCTGAAGAAGGCGGAAGGAGATGAGTGAACACAGGCAAACATATGCACTGCACATGCCCATCAATCACACCCTCGCTGTCCAAAAAAATAAGACACCGAGGGGCGTTGTTTCGAGCAGGGCAGACGCACAGGCACAGCCAGCTAACCAATGATGTCAAAAGACGGGCAGCGCTAACAAGGGTGGTGCTGCGTATCATTAGAAAGGAAAGTCACACCTCAGGGACAGTGGAATGGTCTCAATGAGACACATTTTGTACGTGTTGAGTTCCACGTGGGCAAGTAGAAAAAGTCAGCCACCTTGTACAAATGCAGCAGTACTGCTGTACAAGGTGGCTATTATACATAGAAACACCTGGGGGTGGGGGGCAGGCTCCCTTTAATTTCAGTTCATGTGCCTGCGTGGCGTTTGCAGGTCACGTTGCAAGCTACACAGCAGGGGAACAGCTGGCGTTGCTGAACCCCACTGACACATTGACTGGTGTTTTTCTCTGTGCAGCTCGCATGTCCGGGCAAAAACTGGCGGTGTTAGAGCCCAGGGTCAGCAGGAGAGGGGGAGAGGAGCAAAGTGTAGGCCGAAGCCTGCACTGGTGGCAGCTTTTGGTCGGTTGTGCCAGCGTGGCTTGTGCTGGACACGATGCAAGCTACACAGCAGGGGAACAGCTGGCGTTGCTGAACCCCACTGACACATTGACTGGTGTTTTTCTCTGTGCAGATCGCATGTCCGGGCAAAAACTGGCGGTGTTAGAGCCCAGGGTCAGCAGGAGGAGGAGAGGAGCAAAGTGTAGGCCAAAGCCTGCACTGGTGGCAGCTTTTGGTCGGTTGTGCCAGCGTGGCTTGTGCTGGACACGATGCAAGCTACACAGCAGGGGAACAGCTGGCGTTGCTGAACCCCACTGACACATTGACTGGTGTTTTTCTCTGTGCAGATCGCATGTCCGGGCAAAAACTGGCGGTGTTAGAGCCCAGGGTCAGCAGGAGGAGGAGAGGAGCAGAGTGTAGGCCGAAGCCTAGTTGAACCAATTTCAAAGGTTACCTTTAACCCCCCTCAGGTGTTGCAAGGTACAAGAGCCACACCTTGTGCAGCATTAATGCTGCACAAGTAAAAGGTTGCTCTATTTAATTTGCTCCTTGCACACGCTGAATAAAACACGTACACTATTTAGCCCATTATACTGTCAAACAGTTGTGGAGGCGTGACTTGTCTTTTTAAGGAGACGCAGCACAGGTGTCAAAATTTGCACCTAGGTACTGGGTGCAGATTCATGAGCGTTGTTATTAGCTGTACAGGAGTCTGTGCTATTGTGATCCCTTGGCCATGCGCTGTGAGCGCTGCCTGTCTTCTCACCTCATTTCATGTTGGCCGTTGCGGTTAGCAATGAATATGAATCCCAGGCCCGCAGTGTGTTTTCCAAAAAACACACTGCGTGGCTGGGATTCGTGGCCTTTTGCAGTAAATAGGTTTGCCGCTCACACATGTCCTTACACCTGCTTCAGACTGGGCGGCCTCAGCTGATCCCTTATCGCCTACCACGGCCAGGAGGCCACACAGTCTGAAGAAGGCGGAAGGAGATGAGTTAAGACAGGCGAACATATGCACTGCTCGTGCCCATAAACCACACCCTCGCTGACAAAATAAATATGACAACGAGGGGCGTTGTTTCTAGCAGAGCGGATGCACAGGCGCAGCCAGCTAACCATGATGTCAAAAGACGGGAAACGCCACCAAGGGGGGTGCTGCGTATCATTAGAAAGGAAAGTCACACCTCAGGGACAGTGGAATGGTCTCAATGAGACACATTTTGTACGTGTTGAGTTCAACGTGGGCAAGGAGAAAAAGTCAGCCACCTTGTACAAATGCAGCAGTACTGCTGTACTAGGTGGCTGTTATACATAGAAACACCTGGGGGGTGGGGCCAGGTTCCCTTTAATTTCAGTTCATGTGCCTGCGTGGCGTTTGCAGGTCACGTTGCCGGCTACACAGCAGGGGAACAGCTGGCGGTGCTGAACCCCACTAACACATTGGCTGGTGTTTTTCTCTGTGCAGCTAGCACTTCCGGCAAAAACTAGCGGTGTTTGAGCCCAGGGTCAGCAGGAGGAGGAGAGGAGCAGAGTGTAGGCCGAAGCCAGCAATGATGGCAGCTTTTGTTCTGTTGTGCCAGCGTGGCTTGTGCTGGACACGTTGCCGACTACACAGCAGGGGAACAGCTGTCGGTGCTGAACCCCACTGACACATCACCTAGTGTTTTTTCTGTGTAGACAACACTTCCAGGTGGCAACTGACAGTGTTGAAACCCAGGGAATCAAAGAGGAGCAGAGTGTAGGCCGAAGCCTGCAGTGGAGCAAGTTGAAAGGGAACCTTTAACCCCCCCCCCCAGGAATTTGTTGCTGAAAGAGCCATCTTGTACAGCAGTAATACTGCACATGGAAAATGGTGGCTCCGAAAATTATGCTCCTTGCAAACGCTGAAGTACACACTCATATAATGTGTCCCCTCACACCATCAAACCATCCCGGAAGTGGGACTTTCCTTTGTAATGTGACACAGCACAGCCGTCATTCCAACCCCCTTGGTGCCGGGCGCCACCTCCTCAACGTTGTTTGGTTCTGTCACGGAGCCCGCGCTGTAATGTTATCCCTTGGCCATGCACAGTTAGCGGTGCCAGTCTTCTGACATCATGTAGGTGTCAGGCTGGCAGTGCCTGTGCGTCCAAGCTGCCCGAGATCCAACCTTGCAGTGTCATCTAATGTAGTCCCACTGCGGGCCAGGGATCCATGGGCATGCGCAGTGCATATCATCGCCTCTCACTCACCTCCTTCCTGCTTCTTCAGACTGTGCGGCGTCACGGCCGTGGCATGCTATTAGGGATCAGCTGACGCCGCCTAGTCTGAAGAAGCGTGAAGAAGGGGAGTGAGAGGCTAGTAGATGCACTGCGCATGGCCATGGATACCAGGCCCACTGTGGTATCACATTAGATGACACTGCGAGGTGTGATTTCGGGCAGCGTGGAGGCACAGGCGCAGCCATGACGACAACAAATGATGTCAGAGGACGGGCAGCGCAAACTGTGCATGGCCAAGGGATAACATAACAGCGCAGGGTCCATGACGGAATCAAACAATGCTAAGGAGGCAGCGCACAGTGCCAAGGGGGTAGCAATGACGGCTGTGCTGCGTCACATTACAAAGGAAAGTCCCACCTCCGGGACGGTTGGACGGTGTGAGGGGACACATTACATGAGTGTGTAGTTCAGCGTTTGCAAGGAGCATAATTTCAAGAGCGACCTTTCCCTTGTGCAGTATTAGTGCTGCACATGGTGGCTCTTTCAGTAACAAACGCCTGGGGGGGGGGGGACAGGTCCCCTTACATTTTAGTTGTGCCAGCGTGGCGGTCGCATGACACGTTGCCGGATACACAGCTGGGGATCAGCTGACGTTACTGAACCCCAATAACAGAGGAGCGACTGTTGACTGTGCACACAGCACTTCCAGGCACCAACTGGCGGTGTTAGAGCCCAGGGACAGCAGGAGGAGCAGATTGGATGTATTGCCGCACACATAGCTGGGGATCAGCTGACGTTACTGAACCCCAATAACAGAGGAGCGACTGTTGACTGTGCACACAGCACTTCCAGGCACCAACTGGCGGTGTTAGAGCCCAGGGACAGCAGGAGGAGCAGATTGGAGGTATTGCCGCACACACAGCTGGGGATCAGCTGACGTTACTGAACCCCAATAACAGAGGAGCGACTGTTGACTGTGCACACAGCACTTCCAGGCACCAACTGGCGGTGTTAGAGCCCAGGGACAGCAGGAGGAGCAGATTGGAGGTATTGCCGCACACACAGCTGGGGATCAGCTGATGTTACTGAACCCCAATCACAGAGGAGCGACTGTTGACTGTGCACACAGCACTTCCAGGCACCAACTGGCGGTGTTAGAGCCCAGGGACAGCAGGAGGAGCAGAGGAACAGAGTGTAGGCCGAAGCCTGATTGGAGCAAGTTGAAAGGGAACCTTTAACCCCCCCAAGACATTTGTAGCTGAAAGAGCCATCTTGTGCAGCACTAAGGATGCAAAAGGAAAAGGTTGCTCTTTTAATTATGCTCCTTGCAAACACGGAAGTAAACACTAAAAATGTTAAACCGTCCCGGAGGTGCGAATTTCCTTCGTAATGGGACACAGCACAGCTGTCATTCCTATCCCCTTGGTGCCGTGCGCTGCCTCCTCAGCGTTGTTTTAAGCTGTCACGGAGCCTGCGCTGTTCTGTTAGCCCTTGGCCATGCCCAATTAGCGCTGCCTGTCTTCTGACATAATTTGGTGTCAGGCTGTCAGTGCCTGTGCGTCCACGCTGCTCCAGATCCCACCTCGCAGTCTCGTCTAACGTAATCCCACTGCGGGCCTTGGAACCATGGGCATGCACAGTGCATATCCTCGACTCTCACTCCCCTCCTTCCCTCTTCTTCAGACTATGCGGTGTCACGGCCGTGGCATGCTATTAGGGATCAGCTGACGGCGCACAGTCTAAAGAAGGCGGAGGGAAATGAGCGAGAGCCCGAGGGGAAGATATGCACTGCGCATGCCCATGGATCCCAGGCCCGCAGTGTGACTCAATCAGAAGACACTGCGAGGCGGGATCTCGGGCAGCGCGGCCGCACAGGCGCAGCCAGCCTGACACCAAATTATGTCAGAAGACAGGCAGCGCAAATAGGGCATGCCCAAGGGATAACAGAACAGCGCAGGCTCCGTGACAGGTTAAAACAATGCTGAGGAGGCAGCGCATGGCACCAAGGGGGTAGGAATGACGGCTGTGCTGCGTCACATTACGAAGGAAAGTCCCAGCTCCGGGACAGTATAACGGTATCAGTGAACACATTTTATAAGTGTTAAGTTCTGCGTGTGCAAGGAGCTAAAAAAAAAGAGCTACCTTTTCCTTGTGCAGCATTACTGCTGCACAAGATGGCTCTTTCAGTAACAAACGACGGGGGGGGGGGGACAGGTTCCCTTACATTTAGGTTGTTGTGCCAGCGTGGCGGTCGCAGGACACATTGCCGGCTACACAGCTGGGGATCAGCTGACGTTACTGAAACCCAATAACACTGGGTCGTATGTTTTTACTGTGCAGCCTGCACTTCTGAGCCGCAACTGGCGGTGCTGGAGCCCAGGAATAGCAGTTCAGGTGGTAGAAAGATGAACACAGCAGGAGACCTGGATGACACCCAATTACTTAATCAGGCAGAGGAGTGGCAAATTCCTGCGAGATCCAGGCCTGGTTCATTTTCAGGAAAGTAAGCCGGTCAACGTTATCGGAGGATAGTCGCATGCGACGGTCTGTTAGTACACCACCTGCGGCACTAAAGACACGTTCCGATAAGACACTAGCCGCAGGGCAAGCCAGCACCTCCAATGCATACTGGCTTAGCTCTGGCCATGTATCCAGCTTAGAGACCCAAAACTTGAATGGGGAAGAGCCGTCTGGGAGTACAGTAAGAGGGCAAGCCATGTAGTCTGTCACCATCTGACGGAACCGTTGCCTCCTGCTGACTGGAGCCGCCGGTGATGGTGTAGACATTTGGGGCGGGCACACAAAAGTGTGCCAGAGTTGTGCCATACTGGGCTTGCCTTGGGCAGAGGCACTGCTTCTGCTCCCTCTTTGGGCAGAGCCTCCCCCACTGCCTCGACGCACTGAGCTGCTTTGTAAAGCACTAGCAGCACTCCTCTCAGATGGACAGGAGAAGATGATGGAATTCACCAGTGTGTCGTGGTACTCCCGCAATTTACGCTCCCGGGTCAACGCAGGGATGAGGTTTTGGACGTTGTCCCGGTAGCGAGGATCGAGGAGGGTGAACACCCAATAATCAGGCATGTTGAGAATGTGGTCGATGCGGCGGTCGTTTCTCAGGCACTGCAGCATGAAATCCACCATGTGCTGCAGAGTGCCAACTGGCCCAGAAACGCTGTCCCCTGCTTGAGACATGATCTCTGCCCGCTCGTCATCACCCCACCCTCGCTGTACACACTGACCACTGGACAATTGTGTCGCTCCCTCCTCTGGACGGAGCTCTTCCTCCTCCATTGACTCCTCCTCATCCTCCTCACAAATTGGCCCCTGCGTACCCCTTTGTGAGGAACCACGTGGCGCTGACTCTCCAGAAGCTGATGGAAAAGGTGACTCCTCATCCTCCACCTCTTCCACAACATCATCCCTTAACCCTTGCAAAGTTTGCTGAAGCAGGCAGATAAGGGGGACAGTCATGCTGACTAGTGCATCATCTGCACTTGCCATCCGCGTGGAATAATCAAAAGGACGCAAAACCTGGCAGACGTCCTTCATAGTGGCCCACTCTGTGGTTGTGAAGTCTGATCGGCGCTGACTGCGACTTCTTTGCGCCTGATGCAGCTGGTACTCCATAACTGCTTGCTGCTGCTCACACAACCGCTCCAACATATGTAACGTGGAATTCCACCGGGTAGGTAGGTCACATATGATGCGGTGTTCCGGAAGGCGGAATCGGCGCTGCAGAGCAGCAATGCGGGATCTGGCCAAGCTGGAACGCCGCAAGTGAGCACACTCTAGGCGGACCTTGTGCAGCAGGGCATCAAGATCCGGATAGTCCCTCAGAAAACTCTGCACAACCAAATTGAGCACATGTGCCAGACATGGGATGTGAGTGAGGTTGCCAAGGGCCAAAGCTGCCACCAGATTTCGGCCATTGTCACACACTACTATGCCTGGCTGGAGATTCGCTGGCACAAACCACACATCGCTCTCCTGCTTGATGTCATTCCAGAGCTCCTGCGCTGTGTGGCTTCGATGCCCCAATGAAACTAGTTTCAAGACGGCCTGCTGACGTTTGGCCACGGCTGTGCTCATGTCGGTCATAGGTAAACGTTCACGGGTCCATGTGGAGGTGGACTGTGACGGATCCTGCAGAGAGGAATCTGAGGAACTGGTGTAAGAGGAGGAGTCGATGCGTACAGACTGGATTCCTGCAATCCTTGGAGTGGGCAGGACACGTCCTGCGCCACTCGCACGATCTGTACCTGGCTCAACAACATTAACCCAATGGGCAGTGAGGGAAACATATCGCCCCTGTCCATGCTGACTGGTCCACGCATCGGTGGTGAGGTGGACCTTGCTACTGACGGCGTTCAGTAGCGCATGTTTTATGTTTGCCTCAACATGCCTGTGCAGGGCAGGGACAGCCTGCCTGCTGAAGTAAAAGCGGCTGGGCACCTTGTACTGTGGGACTGCCAATGCCATCAAGTCACGGAAGCTGTCAGTCTCCACCAGCCTGAACGAGAGCATTTCCAGGGACAACAGTTTGGCAATGCCTGCATTCAGAGCATGTGCTCGGGGGTGGTTGGCCGAGAATGCCCGCCTTTTCTCCCATGCCTGTACTACCGATGGCTGTAGAGTAGACTGGGAGTGTGAGGATGACTGGGAAGGTGGTGCTGTGGGTGGAATTACACAAGGTCTCTGGACAACAGTGCCAGAGGTTCTTCCATGGCGATCCTGGGAGGAAGCCAAACCAGCTGTGCGTGAGCTGGAGGAAGAGGCAACACGAGCTGAAGAGGTGGTAGCTGCCGCTGTTGGTTGGCCTACATCTTCAGTCTGTTTCTGTAACTCCACCGCGTGCCTGGTCCGCACATGTTTCCACATATTTGTGGTATTGAGGTTGCTGACATTTTTCCCTCTTTTTACTTTCTGATGACACAGCTTGCATTTGACAAAACAAATGTCATCTGCAACTGTGTCAAAAAAGGACCAGGCACTGCAAGTCTTGGGAGCGCCCTTTTTGGCTTTAAAAAGAGACAGGCTCCTAACGGGTGCCAAAGTGGAGGCTACAGGCTCCGCAGTCTTCCCCCTCCCTCTCCCTCTTTGGCCCGTAAGGGGAAGCTCTTCCTCAGAGCTGCTCCCACCACCTTCCTGTTCCTCACGCCACGATGGGTCAAGGACCTCATCATCTCCACTACCCTCTGCCACCAACTGCTCCTCCTGGGTAGTCTCGGCAGCACAGTACGCACCAGAAAGCGGCACCTGAGTTTCATCATCAGATGCGTACTGCGCTATGGTCACCGGAGGCACTGGCCCACCTGCCTCTTCAAAGTCAGAGAGAAAAAGCTGTTGGGCATCACTGCACACTGCCTCTTCTTCCATTTCTCCAATGCTGCTTGGCTGGCCCCCTGTTTCCAAGCCAAGAGATTCAGAGAACAGAAGTAGAGATGGCTCCTGTCCTGGGCTCTCTGACTGCCTGGCCAATTTGGCAGGTGGTGAAGAGACAGATGGCTGCTCTCCAGTGCTCTGTGCCTGAGAGGATGTGGCACTAACTGAAGTCGATGCCGAGGCGTTAGCTGCCATCCACCCGACAACGTCTTCAATTTGGTCTTCACGCAGCAGCGGTGCACGGCGCTCTCCGACAAAGCTGCGCATGAAGGACTGTTCCCTGCTGAAACTGAGTGACGACGAGTCACCGGCGCCCGCAGCAGGCACAGAATCACCACGTCCTCTCCCTGCTCCTCTCCCTGCTCCGCGCCCACGCCCACGTGCCTTACTCCCTGCCCTCTTCATCTTGGTTGACAGATAAAGATAAGCAGAAAAGTACTAAGGCCTTAATGTGCTTATTCCTGAAATGCTCCTCCTAACAGGTGTAAGAAACACTAATGTTGTAAAGTGTGGACTAAACTTTATTATTTTTCAAATGTGGCCTACACAAGTGTTAAGTTGTGTTTGGTGAACTTTACTTTTTTTTTGTGCAGATCGGGCTACAGAGCTAGTTTAAATCACACGGAGACCGTGCAGACAGCCGTAAACGGCGCTGCAAGGCCAAAAAACCCTCCTCTAGGTTATCCTATGTAGTGTTTTTCCACTATTTAGCTGGAGACGGGTGGAAAGACACTAATAGGAATTTTTTTTTAAAAATTTTAAACAGGCTACACTATTTGAAAAAAAGGAAAATTTTTTTCAAGGTATGAGCCAGTAACGAACCCTGAGCTGAATCCAACCGGCTATGGCTGCACACAGACTAAAGGGCGAGCTGGGCTCACACGGAGACCGTGCAGACAGCCGTAAACGGCGCTGCAAGGCCCAAAAACCCCCCTCTAGGTTATCCTATGTAGTGTTTTTCCACAATTTAGCTGGAGACGGGTGGAAAAACACTAATAGGGAAATTTTTTTTAAATTTTTAAACAGGCTGCACTATTTGAAAAAAAGGAAAATTTTTCTCAAGGTATGAGCCAGTAACGAACCCTGAGCTGAATCCAACCGGCTATGGCTGCACACAGACTACAGGGCGAGCTGGGCTCACACGGAGACCGTGCAGACAGCCGTAAACGGCGCTGCAAGGCCCAAAAACCCCCCTCTAGGTTATCCTATGTAGTGTTTTTCCACAATTTAGCTGGAGACGGGTGGAAAAACACTAATAGGAAAATTGAGAAAAAATGTGCAGCAGGCTGCACTATGAGCAAAAAAGGACAACTGTGTGAGGCAGTGTGAACCCCCCCTGAGCTGAATACAACCGGGTATATGGCTGCACACAGACTACAGAGTGAGCTGCGCACACACACACACACAGAGACCTTGCAGAACGCTGTTAAAACAGCGCTGCAAGGCAAGAGCAAGGTGAACAGTGAAGAACACACAGCGTTTTGCTAAATTAGCCTTTGGAAAGGAAAATAAAGCAATTAGCTAGCTCAACTGGCCCTCAGTTAGAACACAGCATCCTGTCCCTAACTGAAATCACAGCAGAGTGAGCGCAAAATGGCGGCAGCGTTTTTTATAGTGCAGAGTGACATCATTTCAGCAGCCAATCACAGCCTTGCCAGTACTTACATGCCCACCATGCTAAACAGGATGTGCCCACACTTCCAATCATTCCTCATTGGCTGCTGCGTTCAGTTTGAATTCTGGGAACTTCCGATTCCGGTATCCGATACGCGGAAAGTATCGGAATTCGGTATCGGAATTCCGATACCGCAAATATCGGCCGATACCCGATACTTGCGGTATTGGAATGCTCAACACTACTTATAAAGGACAATTATTCCTTTTTTGTATTTCTAGCATTTCCCTGTATTTAGGGGATGCTTGTGTTTGGGTATGCTTCTATGCTCTTTTAAATGTTTTTGTGTCTTTTTTTGTGTACTTGTTTGCCTCAATAAAGCTTTGATTATTTTTGTACTTTGGTTGTGTGTGCACTATTTGTTGCGCCCTCTTTTCGATTTCTTTACTAAATATCTGTGGTTAGTTATAGCACCTCACGTCTCTTATTTTCCCATCATGCCTCTCATTTTCTCCCTTACACCTCTCATTTTCCCCCTCACTCCTCTTATTTTCCCTCTCACACCTCTCATTTTCCTCCTCACTCCTCTTATTTCCCCCTCACTCCTCTCATCCCCCTAACACTTGTCATTTCGACCTCACATCTGTCATTTTCCAATCACTTCACTATTTTCCCTCACTCCTCTCATTTTGCACTCACACCATTTCATTTTCACCTCACACCCCTCATTTTCACCTCAGTATATACATGTTTGTCATCTCCCTTATACAGTTAGGGCCAGAAATATTTGGACAGTGACACAAGTTTTGTTATTTTAGCTGTTTACAAAAACATGTTCAGAAACACAATTATATATATAATATGGGCTGAAAGTGCACACTCCCAGCTGCAATATGATAGTTTCCACATCCAAATCGGAGAAAGGGTTTAGGAATCATAGCTCTGTAATGCATAGCGTCCTCTTTTTCAAGGGACCAAAAGTAATTGGACAATGGACTCTAAGGGCTGCAATTAACTCTGAAGGCGTCTCCCTCGTTAACCTGTAATCAATGAAGTAGTTAAAAGGTCAGGGGTGGATTCCAGGTGTGTGGTTTTGCATTTGGAAGCTGTTGCTGTGAGCAGACAACATGCGGTCAAAGGAACTCTCAATTGAGGTGAAGCAGAACATCCTGAGGCTGAAAAAAAAGAAAAAAACCATCAGAGAGATAGCAGACATGCTTGGAGTAGCAAAATCAACAGTTGGGTACATTCTGAGAAAAAAGGAATTGACTGGTGAGCTTGGGAACTCAAAAAGGCCTGGGCGTCCACGGATGACAACAGTGGTGGATGATCGCCGCATACTTAATTTGGTGAAGAAGAACCCGTTCACAACATCAACTGAAGTCCAGAACACTCTCAGTGAAGTAGGTGTATCTGTCTCTAAGTCAACAGTAAAGAGAAGACTCCATGACAGTAAATACAAAGGGTTTACATATAGATGCAAAGCATTCATCAATACCAAAAATAGACAGGCCAGAGTTAAATTTGCAGAAAAACACCACAAGAAGCCAGCTCAGTTCTGGAAAAGTATTCTATGGACAGATGAGACAAAGATCAACCTGTACCAGAATGATGGGAAGAAAAAAGTTTGGAGAAGAAAGGGAACGGCACATGATCCAAGGCACACCACATCCTCTGTAAAACATGGTGGAGGCAACGTGATGGCATGGGCATGCATGGCTTTCAATGGCACTGGGTCACTTGTGTTTATTGATGACATAAGAGCAGACAAGAGTAGCCGGATGAATTCTGAAGTGTACCGGGATATACTTTCAGCCCAGATTCAGCCAAATGCTGCAAAGTTGATTGGACGGCGCTTCATAGTACAGATGGACAATGACCCCAAGCATACATCCAAAGCTACCCAGGAGTTCATGAGTGCCAAAAAGTGGAACATTCTTCAATGGCCAAGTCAATCTCCACATCTAAACCCAATTGAGCATGCATTTCACTTGCTCAAATCCAGACTTAAGACGGAAAGACCCACAAACAAGCAAGACCTGAAGGCTGCGGCTGTAAAGGCCTGGCAAAGCATTAAGAAGGAGGAAACCCAGCGTTTGGTGATGTCCATGGGTTCCAGACTTAAGGCAGTGATTGCCTCCAAAGGATTTGCAACAAAATATTGAAAATAAAAATATTTTGTTTGGGTTATGTTTATTTGTCCAATTACTTTTGACCTCCTAAAATGTGGAGTGTTTGTAAAGAAATGTGTACAATTCCTACATTTTCTAACAGATATTTTTGTTCAACCCTTCAAATTAAACGTTACAATCTGCACTTTAATTCTGTTGTAGAGGTTACATTTCAAATCCAATGTGGTGGCATGCAGAGCCCAACTCGCGAAAATTGTGTCACTGTCCAAATATTTCTAGCCCTAACTGTATATAGTATACACCTGTATGTCTTCTCTTGTATATAGTATATACCTGTATGTCATCTCCCCGTAAATAGTATATACCTGCTGTATGTCATCTCCTCCTGTATATATTATATACCTGTATGTCCTCTCTTCTGTATATACGATATACCTGTATGTCATCTCCTCCTATATATAGTATATACCTGTATATCATCTCCTGTATATAGTATATACCTGTATGTCTTCTCCCCTGTATATAGTATATACCTGCTGTATGTAATCTCCTCCTCTATATACCTATGTGTCATCTCCTCTTTTATATAGTATATATCTGTATGTCATCTCCTCCTGTATATAGTATATACCTGCAAGTCATCTCCTCCTGTATATAGTATATACCTGTGTGTCATCTGCTCCTGTATATAGTATATACCTGTGTGTCATCTGCTCCTGTATATAGTATATACCTGTGTGTCATCTGCTCCTGTATATAGTATATACCTGTGTCATCTTCTCCTGTATATAGCATATATCTGTCATCTCCCCTGTATATAGTATATACCTGTGTGTCATCTCCCCTGTATATAGTATATATGTGTGTGTCATCTCCCCTGTATATAGTATATACCTATGTGTCATCTCCCCTGTATATAGTATATACCTGTGTGTCATCTCCCCTGTATATAGTATATATCTGTATGTCATCTCCTCCTGTATTAGACCACGTTCACACGTTATTTGGTCAGTATTTTTACCTCAGTATTTGTAAGCTAAATTGACAGCCTGATAAATCCCCAGCCAACAGGAAGCCCTCCCCCCTGGCAGTATATATTAGCTCACACATACACATAATAGACAGGTCATGTGACTGACAGCTGCCATATTTCCTATATGGTACATTTGTTGCTCTTGTAGTCTGTCTGCTTATTAATCAGATTTTTATTTTTGAAGGATAATACCAGACTTGTGTGTGTTTTAGGGCGAGTTTCATGTGTCAAGTTGTGTGTGTTGAGTTTTGTGTGGTGACATGCGTGTAGCAACTTTTTGTGTGTCGAGCTGCATGTGACAGGTTAGTGTAGCAACTTGTGTGCAGCAAGTTTTGCGCATGGCGAGTTTTGCGTGTGGCGAGTTTTATGTGTGGTGCATTTTGAGTATGTGCAAGCTTTGTGTGAGGCAACTTTTGCATGTGTTGCAACTTTTGTGCATGTGGCAATTTTTCCGCGTGTGCAAGTTTAGCGTGTGGCGAGTTTTCCATGAGGTGAGTTTTGCATGTGTGGCGAGTTTTGCGTGAGCCTAGTTTTGCATGTGGCGAGTTTTGTGCGTGGCGAGTTTTGAGCTGTGACTTTTGTGTTTTGACTTTTATGTGGCGAGGTTGGTGTATGTGTGGTGAAATGTGTGCTGAGGGTGGTATATGTGTACAAGCAAGTGGCAGTGTGTGGTGCATTTTGTGTATGTGTTCATATCCCCATGTGTGGTGAGAATCCCATGTCGGGGCCACACCTTAGCAACTGTACGGTATATATTCTTTGGCGCCATCGCTCTCACTCTTTAAGTCCCCCTTGTTCACATCTGGCAGCTGTCAATTTGCCTCCAACACTTGTCCTTTAATTTTTTGGAAAGCGCGGGGTTAAAATTTCACCTCACAACATAGCCTATGACGCTCTTGGGGTCCAGACGTGTGACTGTGCAAAATTTTGTGGCAGTAGCTGCGACGCCTCCAACACTTTTCCTTTCACTGTTTCCCCATTATGTAGATGGGGCAAAATTGTTTGGTGAATTGGAACGCGCTGGGTTAAAAATTTGCCTCAAAACATAGCCTATGATGCTCTCGGGGTCCAGACGTGTGACTGCAAAATTTTGTGGCTGTACCTGCGACGGTGCAGATGCCAATCCCGGACATACATACATACATACATACACACATACACACACACATTCAGCTTTATATATTAGATGTACAGGTCCTTCTCAAAAAATTAGCATATAGTGTTAAATTTCATTATTACCGTAATGTAATGATTACAATTAAACTTTCATATATTATAGATTCATTATCCACCAACTGAAATTTGTCAGGTCTTTTATTGTTTTAATACTGATGATTTTGGCATACAACTCCTGATAACACAAAAAACCTGTCTCAATAAATTAGCATATCAAGAAAAGGTTCTCTAAACGACCTATTACCCTAATCTTCTGAATCAACTAATTAACTCTAAACACATGCAAAAGATACCTGAGGCTTTTATAAACTCCCTGCCTGGTTCATTACTCAAAACCCCCATCA
This sequence comes from Ranitomeya imitator, assembly GCF_032444005.1. NCBI lineage: Eukaryota > Metazoa > Chordata > Amphibia > Anura > Dendrobatidae > Ranitomeya > Ranitomeya imitator. The sequence goes on from NC_091284.1 coordinate 638,548,614, forward strand.
TGGGTAAGACTAGCGACCTGACAGATGTCAAGAAGGCCATCATTGACACCCTCAAGCAAGAGGGTAAGACCCAGAAAGAAATTTCTCAACAAATAGGCTGTTCCCAGAGTGCTATATCAAGGCACCTCAATGGTAAGTCTGTTGGAAGGAAACAATGTGGCAGAAAACGCTGTACAACGAGAAGAGGAGACCGGACCCTGAGGAAGATTGTGGAGAAGGACCGATTCCAGACCTTGGGGAACCTGAGGAAGCAGTGGACTGAGTCTGGTGTGGAAACATCCAGAGCCACCGTGCACAGGCGTGTGCAGGAAATGGGCTACAGGTGCCGCATTCCCCAGGTAAAGCCACTTTTGAGCTACAGAGAAGCAGCACTGGACTGTTGCTAAGTGGTCCCAAGTACTTTTTTCTGATGAAAGCAAATTTTGCATGTCATTCGGAAATCAAGGTGCCAGAGTCTGGAGGAAGACTGGGGAGAAGGAAATGCCAAAATGCCTGAAGTCCAGTGTCAAGTACCCACAGTCAGTGATGGTGTGGGGTGCCATGTCAGCTGCTGGTGTTGGTCCACTGTGTTTCATCAAGGGCAGGGTCAATGCAGCTAGCTATCAGGAGATTTTGGAGCACTTCATGCTTCCATCGGCTGAAATGCTTTATGGAGATGAAGATTTCATTTTTCAGCACGACCTGGCACCTGCTCACAGTGCCAAAACCACTGGTAAATGGTTTACTGACCATGGTATTACTGTGCTCAATTGGCCTGCCAACTCTCCTGACCTGAACCCCATAGAGAATCTGTGGGATATTGTGAAGAGAAAGTTGAGAGACGCAAGACCCAACACTCTGGATGAGCTTAAGGCCGCTATTGAAGAATCCTGGGCCTCCATAACATCTCAGCAGTGTCACAGGCTGATTGCCTCCATGCCACGCCGCATTGAAGCAGTCATTTCTGCCAAAGGATTCCCGACCAAGTATTGAGTGCATAACTGAACATTATTATTTGTTGGTTTTTTTGTTTGTTATTAAAAAACACTTTTATTTGATTGGATGGGTGAAATATGCTAATTTATTGAGACAGGTTTTTTGGGTTATCAGGAGTTGTATGCCAAAATCATCAGTATTAAAACAATAAAAGACCTGACAAATTTCAGTTGGTGGATAATGAATCTATAATATATGAAAGTTTAATTGTAATCATTACATTATGGTAAATAATGAAATTTAACACTATATGCTAATTTTTTGAGAAGGACCTGTATGCAGTCCGTTCAACAAATCCATTAAATGGACTGCACTAACGCAAGTGCCGACTTTGGCACTGTGCTAGCGCAGATGGAGCATCTGCTAGCTCCATCTGCACTAGCAGTGCACTAGCAGTGACGGACCCGGAAACGCTGCAGCCCGCATCTCGGGTCCGTCACTCAATGATGGCACATCGCTAGCGCACGCCCATTGTGGGCGTGCGCTAGTGATGCGTTCGCCATTGCAAGTAATGGCGACGTTAACGGACTACGTTACACTGCGTTATGCCGCAGTGTAACGTAGTCTGTTAATCAGGTTCACACAACGCAGTGTGAACCCAGCCTTAAAAACACTGTCTAGATATTTTCATCAATTTCACAACTGTGATCCCAAACAATTTTTTGTAAAATGTATTGAGCATGTGCAATGTGGCATTTGCGGTGTTGATATCCACCGCTTGTTAGCGCAAAAAAAGTGTAGGTATATTTTTGTTTTAGATTCTCTGGTGCCCAAGGGGTTAAATGAGAGTATGGGCTACTCTTCCTTTTTGTAATTCTTGTGCCTTGGTATCTTTAAATGCATGGTGTGGGCCCCTTCAGATATATTCTTATCACCTTTTGGTTGATCTCTTTATTATATTTTAACCTTTTTATGTTTTTTTAACACGTTTGTCTTTTTTTAGTTTTATATGTGATCCATGTTGGAATTGGACAACAAGGACGTTCTGTGGATGCACTTTTTTCACTTGCAAGTCACTACACCGTCAAGTCTGTCACAATTAATCACAATGGACTTAGTAATCTTTGTATCACTTTTTAAATATTTACATATTGTAATATTGTTGCATAATTTATAAGTATTCACAATATATGCTTCAATTAATATGCATTTTGCAATGATCACAATGTTATTTAAATATTTATATACTATAAATTTGTTTTGTTTAAAAAAGAAAAGAAAACATATGCTGGACTACAATAGTCAGGCAAATATACCATGTTTCTTACACATGCACTTTGTTTATTCATTTATCATTATTTATATATGTATTATTCATTATATATATATAAAAAAAATCTTAAAAATGCACTTTTGTGCATATTTGGTCTCGATCCACAGACCTTCCACTGCATTGCTTTGGGACTCCTTGCTTCTGTCCTCTCCTCTATCCCCTTGTCTGTTTTGCTGGGTGGTGTGGGTCTTGGTGCCGACCTGCTGCAGTATATGGGTTAGGGAGCTTTTAGATCAAGGACCTGTGCATTGTAAAGACATGACATGTTATTGGCTGCATCCACCATGTGATCGGATCAGCTGTCTACTTCAGATCAGTGAGTTGGCGATTTAGACCACGCCCCCTTGAGGAACCGACTCTTTATACTTGCGAAACGTACGTTGGGTTTGCGGTCACATCGTGGGCAAGAGGAGACACAATATTTGTAATTATCCCTTGATTTATTGATGCATTTCTTATGCTACTTATGTCTGATACATTGTAATTGGTTTTAGCAATGCATGCTAGCACTAAACATGGTGATAGTTATAGGTGAAACTGATTAGTCTTGGTACAAACAATTACATGCAATTATTTAGCATATTATGTTGTCCTGATCCACCCTGTGACTTTGACTACTCTTTTTTGGGATCACACTTTTATCATATCCTGTTGTATGTATTTGTATTTAGTCTGTGGTAAATATCTACCCTTTAATAAAATATTTATATTTTGAGATGCGTTATGACTCAAGTTATCCTCATTTAATTTTTCAATATTTCAGCCAACAAAGTCATGAGGAGGCTTGTTTTTTGTGGGATGAGTTGGCCTTTTATTTGGTACCATTTTCAGGCACATAACATTTTTGGGTGGCATAATAAAGAAATACCAGGAATTCAGGACATTTTTTTTTGTTTTCTTTCAATGCCATTTCAAATGTGGTGCCGCATTAAAATGACATTCATCGCACCAATCAGAACTCAGAGTTGACATCTGACCTCACAGTAACCACCCTGTAGTTCCTTATTCTAGTTGCTGTGGTGCAGTGACCCATGTTACAACCAGGGGTATGTGCTCCTCAGGATACACATGGAGGTGTATCTGTAATGGTAATAACAAAACTGTGTCTAGCATGATTGTAAATGGCCGGTATGTGTCGCAGAGGGAGTCTGCGCTGTAAGCCTGAAGTAATGTTGTTGTTCTGGGACCTGTAGTTCCACAAGTATTTGCATAGTTGTAAAGGGAGGCTTGCAGTGTTAGTCGGAGAGCTGGACAGGTCTGGCAAACCACACACACCTTCCATCTAGGGGAGGGGTTACAGGTACATAATTTGAACATGGTGTGGTCACATGGTTCAGAGTGTTTGGACCTGAATGGTCTGTGTTGTAGGTCCTGAAAGTGGTCAGGTCTGTGTTGGAAGTTTCGGTGAGTGGAGATTTTCTGAAGAGCACGTGTAGAGACCGTGGACCTGGATGGTACGTGATGAAAGCTCCTGTGAGTGGAGACTTCCTGAATAGCACCTGGTGAGACCTTGTACCTGCAGGACTGGAAAGGCATCTGTGTTGGCGAAGCCAGGACTGACAAGGAGTCAGCGTGAGGACCGGAGCTCTTGAAAGGTAACCCCAGACAAGGGGGGTTGTAGTACATGGCAGAGAAGTTTATCTGCTACATGAACAGACTGATGGTCATGATATGTTTGTGGATGTAATGAACTGAACTTTACGTTATGTGGTTTATGCAGAGTTAATAAACCAAATAGACTGATTTATGTGAGAAAATTGCTCCTGTGTGCTTTAATCCTGTGCCAAGTGAGTGTCCCCTAACCCACTCAAGTGGCGCTATCTCACATATGGTGCTAGACTGTGGGCAACGGTCCAGGAAGCATCTGTGGATGTCATTGCTGTAACTCGGTGTTAGGAGTCGAGTTTCCTCTGCTGCATAGGGGGAATCTCGATTCGTGTCTGCTGCGGTCTCCCATTCTGCTTCGGCCGCAGTGGGCTCTGCTCAGCGGAGGCGTCGCTCACAGCGTCTTGCTGGGACTGATTCTGTGCAAAGGGTTACTGCTGCCTTTTCTGGCTCTCCTGTTGTACCCTGCACTGATCTGCGGCGAGCGGGCTTCTCTGGGACTAAGTCCTTATTTGCACACACTGAGCATGCCCAGGGCAAGATCTCCCGTTGGAGATCGAGGGTCACATGCTCAGGTACTGCAGCACATCCCATTGGTCCTCTTGGCAGGTCCTGAAAGGGCAAAACTTCTGTAGCTGCTTCCTGTGCTGCAACTATTTAAACTGCGCATGACCACACGGCCATGCGCTAGTATTGTCTTGATATTATGTGTGTGTGTAGATGGATGTATGTCGATGGATGAAAGCTCCTAAGTATCCCTCCCTAGTGTTGTTGACTGCTCGCGGATGATGGTAGCTATATAGCGCCCGACTAGCCATCTGCACGTAACACACATCACAGCGTCCAGTTGCTGTGTCCGCCAGTACGGCGCCGTGCGCTTCCTCTGTGCTTTCCTTACCCAAGCCTGGTGGTTAGTTGCGTCCGTCAGTGCGGCACCGCATGCACTGTCGTGCCTTTATACACTATTTTAATAGTTTCCTTACACACCCAGTTGCGGTGTTGTGCCAGCAAGTGGTCTAATCGGACTTCAATCCTGAGTTGGGGTTGTGTTCGCTGACTTCTTGCTCGCGCTCTATGTGCGGTACCGCGGTCCTGTGACGCAACAGGATCGCTTCCTTCACGCAGGGTGAAGTTAACCCGTGCGTCTATACTTATAGTACCGCCATATAGTCCGTCTTACTAGCAGCAGGGTTTTTACCTGCACGGTGGACCTCGGACTGCGAATGCACCTAGTTTCATATCATTTATACTTGGTGCGTTCCGCCAGTCCTTAACACTCGGTGGGGTTACAAAGTTTGCTGCGGGTCCATAAAGCTTACAAGCGTCTGCCTGTAACTCGGCGGGGTTACAATGAGTTGCTGTGGATCGAAGTGTGCGGTGCAGAGACTTGCGGAGAGGAGTTGTAGTTGCAGCAAGAGGTTCTGCAGCAGCAGGAGTTACAGAGACTATTGATCAGAACCCGGAGGTTCTGGCAGTTTGTCACTGCAGCAGGAGCTGTGGTAGCACCAGCAGGAGCTGGTGAGGTGTCATGAGAGGACATTGGTCCAGATTGTGCAGACTCTTAAAGGGCCATTGCCTACCTAAAGAGACTTTTTTTGTACTGTGCTAACTGGTGCCTGAGAGTACCATGGGGGAGTCCATGAGATGTACCACAGGGAAGGTGTGGTGTCCCTAAAGGGCATGGTGACCCAAAGAGGGATGGTTGAACAAAAGGGCGGGGTCCAAAAAGGGGGCGGTATCCCACAAGGGAGTAGTTGCCCAAAAGGGGGTTTAATCCCAAAAGGGGTGTTAACCGTAAATGGGTGGAGTACAAAAAGGGCAGTAACCTAAATGGGGTGGTGGCACAAAAGAGGCGGCAGCGAATGTGCCATTGGACTGTAGCCAGGAACAACGTAGTTCATGCTATGTATGTCCATGCTGTGTTGTGGATTGCTCAGCCAATAAGGAGGCCTGGGAAATGGAAGTTACGTATAAAGGGGCGGAGCTTCCTGAAGTTAAAGGAAGTGGCACAGACGGATGGTTGCCAGGGACAATGGTACTATGTGTGTCCAATTTGTCATAATAACTACCCTCCAGGTAAGAGGCTACATGGATGTGTTCTGGAGTTGAACTCAAAGGTAGAGGATGTATTTGGTCTGGTCAATTCGGGGAGCTCGGTGACCCTGGTAAGGGCTGTGGATGATAAATTTGTAATGTCCAAAAGGAAGATCGAGGTCATCTGCATCCATGGGGACACTAAAGTTTGTTCAGTGGCCTGGGTGCAACTCGAGACAGTCAGGGGCCATATAAGTCTTGAGGCCGCCATAGTCCCAAACTTAACCTTTTCAGTGATAGTAGGCTGGGACTCTAGGCTAATCTCAGACTTGTGGGAGGAGGTCGTTCCTCTACAGCAGGAGGATGGAGGTATCTATACAGTTGTTGTGGCATACATTAAGGCAGTAATACCTCCCAAAATTGATGGGTCAGATGTCAGGTTGACCAGTGGGAAGGGTGCTTCTGCCCAACTTACGGACATGATGTCACCTGATGTGTACCCCAAGATGATGGTTAGTGATGTGGTAAATAAAACCTGTGGAGCTGACACCCAGCTAGAAAGCAACTGGAGGATTCACCATAATGTGGTGAGTAACACAGACTCCGGGGGTGACTGTGACGTGTCATTGCCAATAGCAACCATTAGGGCTGAGTACAATGGTGTACTCACAGAAGCACTGACACAGTGGAATGACTGGACTCCACAGGGTGAAGTCAGGATGGCTGTGGCAGCCATACCAGAAAATATGACCTGTTTAAATGGGGACCGCTGGTTCCAGGATGACCGTTTGGGTGGTGGTGACTCCCATTCAGATGGTGACGAAAGTACACATGGCAGAGGTTTTCTGCAAGAAGAGAAGATGGTGGTCACAGACACACAGCGGCCGTGTAAGAGTTTTGGGGCCTGGTCATTCACATGGGGATAGTAAAGAAGCCAGAACTTCAGCAACATTGGAGCGTTGATGCTATACAACACTCCAGTGTTCTGCATGGCCATGACCCATAAACGTTTTGAGGCCATCCAAAATTTCCAAAAAAAATGTTGCATTACAATGATAATGCACGGTGTCCTCCCTGAGGTAACACCAACTTTGACCGACTTTTCAAAGTTCAGCTGGTTATTGATCACTTCAGCAAGGAAGTTTATATGCCCCAAAGGAACATCTGTCTGGATGGGTCACTAACCATTTTCAAAGGGAGGCTCAAATTGTGGCAATACCTGACAATTAAGAGGGCCATGTACAGAATTAACTTCTAAAAACTGTCTGAGAGTACCTCAAGGCACACCTATAAGTTTTGGATTTATGAAGGGAAGGACTCTCGGATTGAACCCCTTGAATGCTCGCATATCCTGGGAGTGGTTGGGAAAATTGTGTGGGATTTGGTGCACCAACTGCTGCATCAAGGTTATCAGGTTATCATCACCACTACGTAGATAACTTTTATACCAGCATCCTACTATTCAAGTCCCTCTGTGTGCTAGCCTACCTAAGATGCCAATTGGGCAGGTGCTCAGAAAGGGTGAGCTCAGAGCCCAATGTAGTGACAACTTGATATGATCAAGGAAAAGTGGGATTTCCTTTTCATGACCACCATATGTGGTGATGGCAGAACCCACAGCACTGTATGAGGTACTTCTACACAGGTCTAAAAACCACACTGTGTACTGGGGTACAACAAGAACATGTAGTAGTTAATATTTCTAATCAAGTCCTCGAGCTGTACAGTGCCATGAGAAAAGCCAAGGTGTGGTACAAGAAGCTGCTAGTGCACATCGTACAGATGGCAAATGCACAAAACTTTCATGATGTGGATGCCAGATTGGTACGCTGTACCTTCAGTTCCAGGAGGTGGTTATCAAGGCCCTAATCTTTGGAGAACAGCACTTCCTGAACTGAATATACTCTTTGCCGAGTGTGTTAAATAAAGGGGATAGGCAAGAACACCGCTTATCAATGCGACATCTGCCCCGAGAAACCTGGTCTGTGTATAAAATAATGCTTAAAACTGTACCACACATGCATGGACTACTAAAGTCATGTATAGAAACCTGACGTACACTATGTAACTCACGTTTGACAACCTGATTCACTCTACACTACTCACGTATAGAGTTGAGCTACTTTTACTTTTTTCGTATCGAGTCGGGTTTCGCGAAACCCGACTTTGTCAAAAGTCGGGTCGGGTGAAAGCAGCCAATTATTGTGAAAAGTTGGGGGTCGGCTGAAACACGAAACCCAATGCAATTCAATGGGGAATCAAAGTCAGCAGTAAGTGGAGGACAGGAAAACACCTACAGTGCCCATTTTAATGCCAAAAACATCAATTCTTATTATTAAGCTTGTCAATCTTAATTTACTTTATAATAATAGTTAGGCATTGAAAACTGGGGGTCATTTGGCTAAAGTTGTGGGGGGTAGGGCTGGCTCAAGATTTTTGAGGGCCCAGGAAACGCGGAATACGTCAAGGCGGTTACATTCCAAAATGTCACTCCTTCCCTTCCGAGCCCTGCCATGTGTCATGACAACAGCTCTTAAAATTTTGAATTCAAAAAGTAAATCATGCTCCCTCCCTTCCTACTGTAGTGCTGCAGTGCGTCCAAACAGTGGTTTTCCCCATATAATGGGTATTGGTGTACTTAGGAGAAACTGTCCATCAATATTTTTGGTCCATTTTTTACTGTTACCCTTGAGAAAATAAAAAATGGGACGGCTCTATGTTATAAACTTCTATGAAACACCTGGGGGTTCAAAGTGTTCACCACACATCTAGAGAAGTTCCTGAGGGGGTCTAAATTCCAAAATGGTATAACTTGTGGGTGTTTCCACTGTTTAGGCCCATCAAGGGCATTCCAGATGTGACATGGCGTCCACTTTCGATTCTAGGCGATTTTGGGTTTAAAAAGTCAAACGGTGCTCCTTCCACTTGTGAGAGGTTTTAACTGTTCAGGCATATCAGAGGCTCTCCAATCCCGACCTGGTGTCCGCTCTCGATTCCAGTCAATTTTGCTTTAAAAAGTCCATTGGTGCTCCTTCCCTTCCGAGCCCTGTCATGCGCCCACACATTTGTTTTCCCTCACATATGAGGTGTCAGCATACTCAGGGCACATTAATAAACAATTTTGTGGTCTATTTTCTGCTGTTACCCTTGTCAAAATAAAAAAATGTGGGGATAAAAGATCAATTTTCAGACAAAAATTTAATTTTTTTTTAATTTTCACGGTTCAACTTTATAAAATTCTGTGACCTAACTTTGGGTTCGAGGTGCTAACCACACATCTACATAAATTCCTTCAGGGGTCTAAATTCCAAAATGTTATCACTTGTTGGGTTTCTTCACTGTTTAGGCTCATTTAAGGGTCTCAGATGTGACATGGTGTCCACTCTTGATTTTGGGTTTAAAAAGTCAAACGGTGCTCCTTCCCTTCCAGACCCTGCTGTGCTACCAAATAGTGTTTTTTCCACATAAGGGGTATCAGTGTACTCAGGGGAAATTACACAACAAATTTCTTCTGTTACCCTTGTGAAAGTAATAAAATAGGTCTAAATTAAAACATTTGTGAAAAAAAAAAAGTTAAATGTTCATTTTTCCCTTCCACGTTAATTCAGGGAATTAAACTAAAGGTTTAATAAATTTCTTGAATGTAATTTTGAGCAAGATGAGGGGAGAAATTTTTAGATTAGTGTAACTTTTGGATATTTTATGTCATAAAGACCCTTCAAAGTCACTCCAAATGTGATGTGGTCCCTAAAAAAAACAAAACAAAAAAACACTTGTTTTTTTAAACTTTTTTTTTTAGGACGTTATAAGAGTTGATCAATGATTTCTAATTTTCCCCCAAAAAATTAGAAATCATTGATCAACTCTTATAACGTCCTAAAAAAAAAAGTTTAAAAAATTATGCACATGTAAAGGAGACATACGGGGAATGAGATATATTAACTATATTGTGTAACAACGCTCTGATTTAAGTGCCTAAAATTTAACCCCTTTCCGACATCGGGCATAAAAGCATGCCAATGTCGGACTCCCTTCCTTTGATATGGGCACCGGCAGGGAACCCATATCTTTCCTGCTACATGTCAGCTGTTTTGAACAGCTGACATGTGCCCGGAATTGAGAAACACGTGATGGTGTCTCCGCGGTGTTGGATGTTTTGATCTCCCCGAGGTCATTCATCCTTCTGTTTATAGTCCTTCTACTAGGCACTGATCCTAATAGCCAGTTTCCTACTCTACACTGATGAGGGGCAAATACCCCAAAACAGCTGTCTGTGGATGGATACCATGTTTTGGCATAGGTGGTTTTCCTTTTTGGATGCTGCCCTTCCCGTGGTTGTTCCTTCCTGGTGAAAGACCTGGCTATTTATTGCTTGCGTTGAGAAACACGTGATGGTGTCTCCACGGCTTTTCTACATGCATTTGCATATTTCCCATAAGGGATGGGAGCAGTGTTCTGGATCACTGCATTGAGAAACACGTGATGGTGTCTCCGCGGTGTTGGATGTTCTGATCTCCCAGGGGTCATTCATCCTTATGTTTATAGTTCTTTTACTAGGCATTGCTCCTAATAGCCAGTTTCCTACTTTACACTGATGAGGGTCAAATACCCCGAAACAGCTGTCTGTGGATGGATACCATGTTTTGGCATAGGTGGTTTTCCTTTTTGGATGCTGCCCTTCCCGTGGTTGTTCCTTCCCAGTGAAAGACCTGGCTATTTATTGCTTGCGTTGAGAAACACGTGATGGTGTCTCCACGGCTTTTCTACATGCATTTGCATATTTCCCATAAGGGATGGGAGCAGTGTTCTGGATCACTGCATTGAGAAACACGTGATGGTGTCTCCGCGGTGTTGGATGTTCTGATCTCCCAGGGGTCATTCATCCTTATGTTTATAGTTCTTTTACTAGGCATTGCTCCTAATAGCCAGTTTCCTACTTTACACTGATGAGGGTCAAATACCCCGAAACAGCTGTCTGTGGATGGATACCATGTTTTGGCATAGGTGGTTTTCCTTTTTGGATGCTGCCCTTCCCGTGGTTGTTCCTTCCCAGTGAAAGACCTGGCTATTTATTGCTTGCGTTGAAAAACATGTGATGGTGTCTCCGCGACTTTTCTACATGCATGTGCCCGGAATAGCCATGTGTGGAATCGCGATCCACTTGCGGCTATTAACCCGTTAAATGCCACTATCAAAGGCTGACAGCGGCATTTAACTCTTGCTTCCTTCCATCAGGCTGGAATCTTGCCCAACGGTGATTGGGGTTGACCGGTTCATTGGCATGGCAGCCAGAGGTCTCCAGGAGACCTCTATGGTTGTCACTGCAGGATTGCTGTGATCGCCACCCAGTGGTCAGCAATAATAGCAAGTGAGTAATTCTACTTCATAGATGTGATCTGATCATCACCTCAATGTAACAAAGCCGATCAGGTTGTGGCAGCTTCTAGTCTCCCATGGAAACTATTGAAGCATTTCAAAGTTAAAAAAAAGTTTTTAAAAATTTTTTAAAAATAAAAAAGTATAAAAGTTCAAATCACCCCCCTTTCACCCCATTCAAAATAAAACAATAAAAAATCAAACATACACATATATGGTATCATCACATTCAGTATCCCCTGATCTATCAATAAAAAAAGTATTAACCTGATTGCTAAACAGCTTAATGGAGAAAAAAGTCAAAATGCCAGAATTACTTTTTTGGTCGCCGCGACATTGCATTAAAATGCAATAATGAGTGATCAAAAGATCATATCTGGACCAAAATGGTATCATTAAAAACATCAGCTCGGAATGCAAAAAATAAGCCCTCACCCAACCCGAGATCATGAAAAATGGAGACCCTTTGGGTATCGGAAAATGGCACAATTTTTTTTTTTAACCCCTTCCCGACCTTTGACGCCACGTAGGCGTCATGAAAGTCGGTGCCATTCCGACCCATGACGCCTATGCGGCGTCATGGAAAGATCGCGTCCCTGCAGATCGGGTGAAAGGGTTAACTCCCATTTCACCCGATCTGCAGGGACAGGGGGAGTGGTAGTTTAGCCCAGGGGGAGTGGCTTCACCCCCTCGTGGCTACGATCGCTCTGATTGGCTGTTGAAAGTGAAACTGCCAATCAGAGCGATTTGTAATATTTCACCCATTATAACGGGTGAAATATTACAATCCAGCCATGGCCGATGCTGAAATATCATCGGCCATGGCTGGAAATACTAGTGTGCCCCCACCCCACCCCTCCGATCGCCCCCCCCACCCCCCCCGATCTGGCCGGTACACTGCTCCGGCTCCCCTCCGTCCAGTGCTCCGCTCCCCCCAGTGCTCGTGTCCGCTCCCCCCGTGCTCCAATCACCCCCCGTGCTCCAATCACCCCCCCCTGCACTCCGATCCACCCCCCCCCGTGCTCCGTTCCACCCCCCCGTGCTCCATTCCAGCCCCCCCGTGCTCCGTTCCACGCCCCCCGTGCTCCGTTCCACCCCTCCCGCGCTCCGATTCCCCCCCCCCGTGCTCCGATCCCCCCCCCCGTGGTCCCCCCCCACCCTATCATACCTACCGATCCAGCCGTGGTCCCGTCCGTCTTCTCCCGGGCGCCGCCATCTTCCAAAATGGCGGGCGCATGCGAAGTGCGCCCGCCGAATCTGCCGGCCGGCAGATTCGTTCCAAAGTGCATTTTGATCACTGAGATATAATCTCTCAGTGATCAAAATAAAAAAAATAATAAATGACCCCCCCCCCTTTGTCACCCCCATAGGTAGGGACAATAAAAAAATAAAGAAATTTTTTTTTTTCCACTAATGTTAGAATAGGGTTAGGGTTAGGGTTAGGGGTAGGGGTAGGGTTAGGGCTAGGGTTAGGGCTAGGGTTAGGGTTAGGAATGTGCACACGTATTCTGGTCCTCTGCGGATTTTTCCGCTGCGGATTTGATAAATCCGCAGTGCTAAACCGCTGCGGATTTATGGCGGATTTACCGCGTTTTTTTCTGCGCATTTCACTGCGGTTTTACAATTGCGATTTTCTATTGGAGCAGTTGTAAAACCGCTGCGGAATCCGCACAAAGAAGTGACATGCTGCGGAATGTAAACCGCTGCGTTTCCGTGCAGTTTTTCCGCAGCATGTGTACAGCGATTTTTGTTTCCCATAGGTTTACATTGAACTGTACACTCATGGGAAACTGCTGCGGATCCGCAGCGTGTGCACATACCTTTAGAATTAGGCTATGTGCACACGGTGCGGATTTGGCTGCGGATTCGCAGCAGTGTTCCATCAGGTTTACAGTACCATGTAAACATATGAAAAACCAAATCCGCTGTGCCCATGGTGCGGAAAATACCGCGCGGGAACGCTGCGTTGTATTTTCCGCAGCATGTCAATTCTTTGTGCGGATTCCGCAGCGTTTTACACCTGTTCCTCAATAGGAATCCGCAGGTGAAATCCGCACAAAAAACACTGGAAATCCGCGGAAAATCCGCAGGTAAAACACAGTGCCTTTTACCCGCAGATTTTTCAAAAATGGTGCGGAAATATCTCACACGAATCCGCAACGTGGGCACATAGCCTTAGGGTTAGGGTTGGAATTAGGGTTGTGGTTAGGGTTAGGGGTGTGTTGGGGTTAGTGTTGTGGTTAGGGGTGTGTTGGGGTTAGGGTTGTGATTAGGGTTATGGCTACAGTTGGGATTAGGGTTAGGGGTGTGGTGGGGTTAGTGTTGGAGTTAGAATTGAGGGGTTACCACTGTTTAGGCACATCAGGGGTCTCCAAACGCAACATGGCGCCACCATTGATTCCAGCCAATCTCGTATTCAAAAAGTCAAATGGTGCTCCCTCACTTCCGAGCCCTGACGTGTGCCCAAACAGTGGTTTACCCCCACATATGGGGTACCAGCATACTCAGGACAAACTGCGCAACAATTACTGGGGTCCAATTTCTCCTGTTACCCTTGTGAATCTAAAAAAATGCTTGCTAAAACATAATTTTTGAGGAAAGAAAAATGATTTTTTATTTTCACGGCTCTGCGTTGTAAACGTCTGTGAAGCACTTGGGGGTTCAAAGTGCTCACCACATATCTAGATAAGTTCCTTGGGGGGTCTAGTTTCTAATATGGGGTCACTTGTGGGGGGTCTCTACTGTTTAGGCACACCAGGGGCTCTGCAAACGCAACGTGACACCCGCAGACCATTCCATCAAAGTCTGCATTTCAAAAGTCACTACTTCCCTTCTGAGCCCCGACGTGTGCCCAAACAGTGGTTTACCCCCACATATGGGGTATCAGCGTACTCAGGAGAAACTGGACAACAACTTTTGGGGTCCAATTTCTCCTGTAACCCTTGGGAAAATAAAAAATTCTGGGCTAAATAATTATTTTTGAGGAAAGAAAACGTATTTATTATTTTCACGGCTCTGCATTATAAACTTCTATGAAGCACTTGGGGGTTCAAAGTGCTCACCACACATCTAGATAAGTTCCTTTCAGGGTCTAGTTTCCAAAATGGGGTCACTTGTGGGGGGTTTCTACTGTTTAGGCACATCAGGGGCTCTGCAAACGCAACGTGACGCCCGCAGAGCATTCCATCAAAGTCTGCATTTCAAAACGTCACTACTTCAATTCCAAGCCCCGGCATGTGCCCAAACAGTAGTTTACCCCCACATATGGGGTATCACCGTACTCAGGAGAAACTGGACAACAACTTTTGGGGTCAAATTTCTCCTGTTACCCTTGGGAAAATTAAAAAATTCTGGGCTAAATAATTATTTTTGAGGAAAGAAAACGTATTTATTATTTTCACGGCTCTGCATTATAAACTTCTATGAAGCACTTGGGGGTTCAAAGTGCTCACCACACATCTAGATAAGTTCCTTTGGGGGTCTAGTTTCCAAAATGGGGTCACTTGTGGGGGGTTTCTACTGTTAAGCCACATCAGGGGCTCTGCAAACGCAACGTGACGCCCACAGAGCATTCCATCAAAGTCTGCATTTCAAAACGTCACTACTTCACTTCCGAGCCCCGGCATGTGCCCAAACAGTGATTTACCCCCACATATGGGGTATCAGCGTACTCAGGAGAAACTGGACAACAACTTTTGGGGTCAAATTTCTCCTGTTACCCTTGGGAAAATAAAAAATTGCAGGCTAAAAGATCATTTTTGAGAAAATAATTTACATTTTTTATTTTCATGGCTCTGCGTTATAAATTTCTGTGAAGCACTTGGGGGTTCAAAGTCCTCACCACACATCTAGATTAGTTCCTTTGGGGGTCTAGTTTCCAAAATGGTGTCATTTCTGGGGGATCTCCAATGTTTAAGCACACAGGGGCTCTCCAAACGTGACATGGTGTCCGCTAATGATTGGAGCTAATTTTCCATTTAAAAAGCCAAATGGCGTGCCATCCCTTCCGAGCCCTGCCGTGCGCCCAAACAGTGGTTTACCCCCACATATGGGGTATCAGCGTACTCAGGACAAACTGGACAACAATATTTGGGGTCCAATTTCTCCCATTATCCTTGGCAAAATAGGAAATTCCAGGCTAAAAAATCATTTTTGAGGAAAGAAAAATTATTTTTTATTTTCATGGCTCTGCGTTATAAACTTCTGTGAAGCACCTGGGGGTTTAAAGTGTTCAATATGCATCTAGATAAGTTCCTTGGGGGGTCTAGTTTCCAAAATGGGGTCACCTGTGGGGGAGCTCCAATGTTTAGGCACACAGGGGGCTCTCCAAATGCGACATGGTGTACGCTAACAATTGGAGCTAATTTTTCATTCAAAAAGTCAAATGGCGCTCCTTCCCTTCCGAGCCTTACCATGTGCCCAAACAGTGGTTTACCCCCACATGTGAGGTATTGGTGTACTCAGGAGAAATTGCCCAACACATTTTAGGATCCATTTTATCCTGTTGCCCATGTGAAAATGAAAAAATTGAGGCTAAAAGAATTTTTTTGTGAAAAAAAAGTACTTTTTCATTTTTACGGATCAATTTGTGAAGCACCTGGGTGTTCAAAGTGCTCACTATGCATCTAGATAAGTTCCTTGGGGCGTCTAGTTTCCAAAATGGGGTCACTTGTGGGGGAGCTCCAATTTTTAGGCACACGGGGGCTCTCCAAACGTGACATGGTGTCCGCTAAAGAGTGGAGCCAATTTTTGATTCAAAAAGTCAAATGGCGCTCCTTCCCTTCCAAGCCCTGCCGTGCGCCCAAACAGTGGTTTACCCCCACATATGAGGTATCAGCGTACTCAGGACAAATTGGACAACAACTTTCGTGGTTCAGTTTCTCCTTTTACCATTGGGAAAATAAAAAAATTGTTGCTAAAAGATAATTTTTGTGACTAAAAAGTTAAATGTTCATTTTTTCCTTCCATGTTGTTTCTGCTGCTGTGAAGCACCTGAAGGGTTAATAAACTTCTTGAATGTGGTTTTGAGTACCTTGAGGGGTGCATTTTTTAGAATGGTGTCACTTTTGGGTATTTTCAGCCATATAGACCCCTCAAACTGACTTCAAATGTGAGGAGGTCCCTAAAAAAAATGGTTTTGTAAATTTCGTTGTAAAAATGACAAATCGCTGGTCAAATTTTAACCCTTATAACTTCCTAACAAAAAAAAATTTTGTTTCCAAAATTGTGCTGATGTAAAGTAAACATGTGGGAAATGTTATTTATTAACTATTTTGTGTCACATATCTCTCTGGTTTAACAGAATAAAAATTCAAAATGTGAAAATTGCGAAATTTTCAAAATTTTCGCCAAATTTCCGTGTTTATCACAAATAAATGCAGAATTTATTGACCTAAATTTACCACTAACATGAAGCCCAATATGTCACGAAAAAACAATCTCAGAACCGCTAGGATCCGTTGAAGCGTTCCTGAGTTATTACCTCATAAAGGGACACTGGTCAGAATTGCAAAAAACGGCAAGGTCTTTAAGGTCAAAATAGGCTGGGTCTTGAAGGGGTTAACAAAGCTTGGAATTTTTTTTACCACTTAGATAAAAAAGAACCTAGACATGTTTGGTGTCTATGAACTCGTAATGACCTGAAGAATCATAATGGTTCCTGTTTTCTAGTACACAACATGGTAAAACCAATAGGGTCATTCAAAAGTGCAACTTGTCCCGCAAAAAAACAAGCCCTCACACCACAATATTGATGGAAAATTAAAAAAATTATGGCTCTGAAAAAGGGGAGCAAAAAATAAAGATGCAAAACCAAAAATGCCTACGGGGTTCAAAGTTTGAAAATTTCAAAAGTTTCAAAATTTTGGCCAAATTTCCATTTTTTCAGAAAAAATGCAAGTCATATACAAGAAATGTTATCACTGTCATGAAGTACAATAATGTATGTCACGAGAAATCAATCTAAGAATCAGTGGGTCCAAAATTGTGAATGCTGGCCTGATCATGAAGGTGCAAACAGCCTTGGGGATTAAAGGGAATAATTTTGTAAAACAAAAGTTTTTGTTTGTTTGATTTTTTTTGCTTTTCTACTTAGTCCGTTTATGGGACTTTCACTTTTTTATCATTTTTTACTTTGTTAGCTGGTGCATTGCAATGCATTATACCTTTGCAGAAAGCTTCTTCTCAAAAGATTTCCATAACTTGTTGCCTTGGGGATCATCATGATGACTCCAGGTCACCATAGTAATGATAAGGCCCCCACTACGATGTTGCTGGTTCGCCGATCTGAAGGCAGACAGCTCTCAATTGCTGTATTTAGGGGGTTAAACAGCGAGGGGCAATGCTGGCACCATCCATGGCTGTTAGTGCAGGAGCTCAGCCACTAACAAAACTGAGCTCCTGCTTTGATTGGGAAGGAGATGCAGATATGTCTGCACCTCTTGCGTGATCACATTGATTATAGTGTGGAGATCAATGGCATGGGTACTAGCGCATCTTCCAATGCCGCCCAGCTGTCATTGATAGCTGTGGGCACTGAATTGCACTGCATGTTTGCAGGAACTGACACCCACTCTTGACGTGCTATGTCCATCATTGGATGTAAAGGGGTTATTGCTAAACCTGGAATGGGGTAAATATGGCCCTGGGTGTGCCAAAAATGCCCCAGTTCAACAATGTACCATATACAAAAAAAAACAACTTTATCTTCAGTCACAGGCACATAAATTTCTGCAAACTAACAGAATGGGAGCAACACAAAATTGTTTGCAACAAATGTGCACTGTTTGAATATGCTGTATCATTTTCATTGTACACACAAACTAGAATTAATTCAAAAGGAATGTTGATGTTTGCATATAATGAAACTGTAAAAATATGGACTTATTCATTTTTTTTAGTTCAAAATTGTAAAAAGTTTTAAAATCTGAACATTTTGCTAACATTTAGTGTTTTAATATCACTCATAGTTTATTGTGGTTCAAAACAACAAAAAGTCGATTTCAGCTCTGCTACATTTGGGAAAACAGCAGTAGTAAAATGTAACATAAAAAATGTTAATTTGAAAATAAGGCTCCAAGTTTCTTCCAGTTAATTTTTATGGGGTGTTTCTCCAAATGAAAAATATAATACATTCTCCCTAGTCCATTTGGAGCTTTCATTTAGACCTGCGGCTCTGCTCGACTTCGTAGCAGATATCCAGCTGTTATTAGAATTAAAATCAAATTGCAATAAACATTGATTCTAACTATATTATACATTGATGTCAATATAATCTTTAAATGTGGCTCTTAAAACTAACTAAAATAATTCAATAAGCTAAAATTTTCTGTTGCCTCAAGTAACCACATACAGATGTGTCACAGTGGCATTAATGGAGCTTAAGAGTTATTTCATGTTGATTGACTTCTTTCACCCCCATGCAGGTACCTAAGGCATCAAAAGTCTTCTAGATGTTTACTTTTTTTAAGTTGGTGCTCCATTTTCTATGTTTAAATAATATAGGAGCCAAGGGAAGAGGCAGATTTAGAAATATTGTATTTGAACTGTATTAGAGTATTGCTTTTTGACTATTTTCATAACTTGGCATTGCATAACATTTAAGGAAAAATCCAAAGTTATCAACTAACAATCTGCAACAGACGATGCACAGCAGAGTTCAGTCCATAATCCAAATACAAGAAAATCCAGAATCAGCAAATAAAACAATTTATTTTTAAAAAGAAGCCATCTAAATTTATGAGCCATGTGTTAGGTGTCAAGTTCCCGCCTCTCCACAGGGGGAATCTCGAACCATCTCTGCTGTGGTCTCCCATTCCTCTCCAGCCGCAGTGGAGCCTGCTCAGCGGAGACGTTGGTCCCAGTATCTGACTCAGGCTGATACTGAGCGACTGGTTACTACTGATCTTCGAGGCTCTGCCTTTGTAGCCAGCGCTGATCAACAGTGAGAAGATCTTTCTAGGACTAAGTCCTACTTTTCCCATACTGGGCATGCCCACCGGACACCCCCCATTGGGAGTCACATGTGCAGGTCCTGAAGCGGTTCCTGTTGGACCACTAAAAAGGTCCTTGAGTGCTAAAACTATAAAAGGTTTGCATGGCCGCACAGTCATGCGCTAGTATCAAACCTATGTTGTGGGCTCAGCGTCAGTGTGATCATGGTTGTATGTGGTCAGGGTTTGGTTGAAATAAGCCACTAGAATACCGGCACCTCCGGTGAGGAGTTTTGTGTATTTGGATTCAGGGCTGGCGTATAGCCATAAGAATTCCGGCTCTACCGGAGAGGAGTTGCTAGTGTGCTATTCTGACTGCATGACCACTGTTGGCTCTATTAGGTAGCTGTGTGTGTGTATGTATATATATATATATATATATATATATATATATATATATATATATTTAGATATTAAATTAGCTTAAACACTAGGGGGAGTAATATGACAAACAGACAATAAATAACAAGTATACGAGGTACATGACATAATACAGGTACATAGTTTTGTTTGATGGAGATAAATTTTTATCCATCACTAAAATTGATACCTTACCAAAAAAAGGAAACATTTATTTATTAAACGGACAAATAAAAAGTTTGATTGCATGGTATTGATGATGTACAATAACAAATTTTATTGTGGTACCATGTTAGCCAGAAAAATCGATGTGAATACTTTTCTGCCCAATGATGACAGAAGTATTCTAGGAGTGATACCTTTATTGGCTAACCAGAAAATAATATGGTTGCAAGCTTTCAGAGCACAGTGGCTCCTTCTTCAGGCAAGATTACAAATAGATTAATAAGAAAAAAAACACAATATTTAAAGAATAGTACAGCAGGACATTTGTTAGGGGGTGGGAAGTGTGATGAGTCCATACATAAGCCAAGGTAATCAAATTAGGCATTTTCTTACAAATGGAGAGGCAGTGGGAACAATGTTCTTAGTTATCTGGAGTACCTCAGGTGGAGGTGTGAATTGTATCCATGTAGTGACTCATAAATCAGGACAAACTGGACCCCCTAACCTTGGCACAACCAAATGCTGGATCACTACATTGACTGTTTCCGTAAAAAAGTTACATTTGACATTTTGGACAGACACCATAAAGTGCCACAAAATATCACTATGGAGGAAAGAAAAGCCATACAATCCTTAAGAGACAATAACAATATCATCATCAAACCAACTGACAAAGGAGGAGCTGTAGTCATAATGAATATGACAGATTACATCCAGGAAGCAAACAGACCACTCTTGGATATAAAATACTACACTCCACTTCAGGGAAATCCGACCAAAAAATACACAGAGGAACTAAAACATATCATCAATGGATTTGATTCCATTTCATCCTCACTGCTGGAACTAATACCAGACAATCCCCGAACCGCTACCTTCTACATGTTGCCTAAAATACATAAAGAAGGTAATCCTGGGAGGCCTATCATCTCTGGTATTGGGACTTTAACTGAGAATATCTCAGGTTGGGTGGAGAACATTCTGAAACCCTTGGTGAGGCGCACACTCAGCTATATCCAGGACACCACGGATATTCTTTGCAAATTGTCAGCACTGGGCCCACTTCCAGAGGACACTCTACTAGCCACCATGGATGTAGAGTCTCTATATTCCAACATTCCTCATGAGGATGGAATTGCAGAATGTAAATATTTCCTTGAAAAGAACAATCGAGCAACAGAACCAACACTGCAATTTATCAGGTTTGTGCTCCATCACAATTATTTTTCTTTTGGGAACAATTTATACCAACAGTGTATGGGCAGCGCCATGGGAAGCAAAATGTCCCCACAATATGCTACCTTATTTATCGTGAAACTAGAGGAAGAATTTTTGTCATCTTGTTCTGTTAAACCTTTTGCATACTTCCGCTACATTGATGATCTGCTAATAATATGGACAAGCTCAAAAGATGATCTACTCACCTTCCACAAGAACTTCAACAAGTACCACCCAACCATCAAGCTCACCCTCAACTTTTCAAAGAACCAAATACATTTTCTGGACATGACCATATACATCAAGGAAAATGCCATACAGACATCCATTTACCACAAGCCCACCGGACGTCCGGCTTATCTTAGATGGAACAGCTTTCATCCAAGACACACAAAAAAATCCATCATCTACAGTCAAGCTCTGAGGTATATTTGGATCTGTTCAGAAAGCAAAGACAGGGAACTACAGCTGCGATCACTGAGGAACACATTCCTACAACAATGATACCATCCACTGGTAATAGATAAGTTGATCCACAGGGCTACAAGGATCCCAAGAAACAGCCTCCTGGATTACAAACTGAGAGAGGATAACAACAGGGCACCTCATGTGGTCACATAAAACCCCCATATGAGCATCCTAAGGAAGATTGGTGCTGATCTCCAACCCATATTCCATAGAGATCACAAATTGAAAGACATATTCCCAGAACTACCACTTCTCTCCTATAAACAGCCCCCTAGCTTAAGGAATCTGCTTGTCAGAAGTGTCCTCTCATCACCATCAGTGACTGGCACATTCCCCTGTAACAATAAAAAAATGCAAAACTTGTACCCACATATTACCGACAAATATAGTCCATGTACCAAACACAAATCAGGACTATAAGGTCATGGGTTCCCTTTCTTGTACATCCTCCAACGTGGTGTACATGATATAATGTACGAGGTGCCCTGGAAGTATCTATATTGGGGAAACTATGCAAAGACTACAAACTAGGATGAATCTACACAGACTCACAATCAGGAATGAAGTGGACACACCGGTGGGAAAACATTTTTCTGGACCTGGCCACAGTATGACAGATTTAAAAGTCTTAATAATAAAAGGTATGTTTAAGGACCACAGGGAAGGAAAAATTTGGGCATACAAACTAATGAATATGTTTAATTCGTTGACACTAGGACTCAATTTAACACCTGGATTTATGAGTAACTACATGGATACAATTCACGCCTCCACCTGACCTACTCCAGATAACTAAGAACATTGTTCACCCTGCCTCTCCATTTGTAAGAACATGCCTAATTTGATTACCTTGGCTTATGTATGGACTCATCACTAGTGTTGAGCGATACCTTCCGATATCGGAAAGTATCGGTATCGGATTGGATCGGCCGATATTCAAAAAATATCGGATATCGCCGATACCGATATCCGATCCCAATGCAAGTCAATGGGACCAAAATATCGGAATTAAAATAAAGCCTTTCTTTCCTTGTAAGTTTATTCTACATGAAGGTGAACAACTAAGAATAATGCCGGATGTATTTGGGGAGGTGGCGGAGACATTAAAGTCATAGAGGTTTATCCCAATCAAATAGAATAGCATGTTTTTTGTTTTTTTAAGACGTTCGGAGTGACAAAGATATTGACTATGTAAATTTTTTTTTTTATTTTGTCAGATATTGATGTTTCACTATTCCACGCCCTTCCCCTTCTTTTTTTTCTTTTTTTTTTTTTCTTTTCCCACACTTTCATCTTCATTATCATCAGCATCTTTGACATCAACTTCTTATTCACCTTATTCATCTTCTTCTTCATCCTTTACCTTTTTTTTTTTTTTTTTTTATTACATTCATCATATTCATTTTATTCAACTATTATTATTCTTCCTATTCTACATATTCTTTTTATTCCACTGTTATTATTCTTCCTATTCTACTTCTTCATCATATTCTCATTTGTGACAGGCATTCCCGTAGTTGTTATCTATAAAAGTTTGAAGATTACACCTTCCGTTCTGCCAGTCACAAAAGTTACATTTGTCCGCGTTCAGTTTGGCCTGCAGCATCAGGCTTTATCCAGGGGCACCACGAGGAGGAACGGACTCACCCCCATACACTGCTTAGTCTTCTTCTGCATATAATTTAGATAATATCTTTTGCTCTGATATTAAGTCTTATGCTTAATGTTCTTCTGCTCTTTGTTCTGCAGCCTCTTGTTCTTCTGCTTCTCGGTCTTCCATGTCGTCGTCTCCAGGGTCGTCGTCTCCAGTGTCGTCATCTCCGCCGTCGTCGTCTCAGCCGTCGTCGTCTCCGCCGTCGTCGTCTCCGCCGTCGTCGTCGTCATCGGGGTGGTCTTCCGGGTCGTCGTCATCGGGGTGGTCTTCCGGGTCGTCGACTTTAGGGTCTTCAACTTGGAAATGTAGCAGAAGGTACAAGAAGGCTGAGAAAATGCCAAGAACCAGCTGATGGAACTGGAACTCGGATGGCTACCCGAAGGTTCAAGAGCCTATGGAACTACCGAGGACCAGCTGACGTTACTGGAACCCGGTTACTAAGCAGGAGGTACCCGTGCTAAAAAGCACTACCAAGGACCGCCTGACGTTGGCGGAACTCGGATACCCAAAAGGAGGCACCTAAGCCAAAGGCTCTGCCCGGAACCAGCTGACGGTACTGGAACCAGGATGGGGAGCAGAAGGTACAAGAGCAAAAGACACTGCCGAGAACCAGCTGACGGTACTGGAACCCGGATGGGTAGCCGAAGGTCCAAGAGCCAATGGAACTACCGAGGACCAGCTGACGTTACTGGAACCCGGTTACTAAGCAGGAGGTACCCGTGCCTGAAAGCACTACCAAGGACCACCTGACGTTGGTGGAACTTGGATACCCAGAAGGAGGCACCTAAGCCAAAGGCTCTGCCCGGAACCAGCTGACGGTACTGGAACCAGGATGGGGAGCAGAAGGTACAAGAGCAAAAGACACTGCCGAGAACCAGCTGACGGTGCTGGAACCAGGTGGTGGACCCGAAGGCCCACAGGAGAGGAGAGAACAGCTAGGCCGCGAGGCAGCCGCAGTTACCGAACCCCAACAGTCCTTCAGGGGGAGCTGGGCCTACTGGCACTACAGAACCAGCCTTGACTACCAGTTCACGCAGCCCACATAGGAAACTCCTAAACTGGAGGCACCCTGGAGTTGGCTAACCCGACAGCACCACGACGGGGCAAGCATAGGCGTCTCAGTGAGCTTGACACAACCCGGAAACAGCTGACGGTGCTGAGACCAGGCTTGGCACGAGGGAGTACCTGTGTCAAAAACACTGCCGAGAACCAGCTGGTGTTGCTGGAACCCAGATGCGTTGCCCCAGTGTGCAAGAGCCAATGGCACGACCGAGGACCAGCTGGCGGTGCTGGAACCCGTTTACTAAGCTGTAGGTGCCCGCGCTTAAAAGCACTACCAAGGACCGCCTGACGTTGGCGGAACTCGGATACCCAGGAGGAGGCACCTAAGCCAAAGGCTCGGCCCGGAACCATCTGACGGTGCTGGAACCAGGAGGTGGACCCGAAGGCCCACAGGAGAGGAGAGAACAGCTAGGCCGCGAGGCAGCTGCAGTTACCGAACCCCAACAGTCCTACAGGGGGAGCTGGGCCTACTGGCACTACAGAACCAGCCTTGACTACCAGTTCACGCAGCCCACATAGGAAGCTCCTAAACTGGAGGCACCCTGGAGTTGGCTAACCCGACTGCACCACGACGGGGCAAGCATAGGCGTCTCAGTGAGCTTGACACAACCCGGAAACAGCTGACGGTGCTGAGACCAGGCTTGGCACGAGGGAGTACCTGTGTCAAGAACACTGCCGAGAACCAGCTGGCGGTGCTGGAACCCAGATGCGTTGCCCCAGTGTGCAAGAGCCAATGGCACGACCGAGGACCAGCTGGCGGTGCTGGAACCCGGTTACTAAGCTGTAGGTGCCCGCGCTTAAAAGCACTACCAAGGACCGCCTGGCGTTGGCGGAACTCGGATACCCAGGAGGAGGCACCTAAGCCAAAGGCTCGGCCCGGAACCAGCTGACGGTGCTGGAACCAGGTGGTGGACCCGAAGGCCCACAGGAGAGGAGAGAACAGCTAGGCCGCGAGGCAGCCGCAGTTACCGAACCCCAACAGTCCTACAGGGGGAGCTGGGCCTACTGGCACTACAGAACCAGCCTTGACTACCAGTTCACGCAGCCCACATAGGAAGCTCCTAAACTGGAGGCACCCTGGAGTTGGCTAACCCGACTGCACCACGACGGGGCAAGCATAGGCGTCTCAGTGAGCTTGACACAACCCGGAAACAGCTGACGGTGCTGAGACCAGGCTTGGCACGAGGGAGTACCTGTGTCAAGAACACTGCCGAGAACCAGCTGGCGGTGCTGGAACCCAGATGCGTTGCCCCAGTGTGCAAGAACCAATGGCACGACCGAGGACCAGCTGGCGGTGCTGGAACCCGGTTACTAAGCTGTAGGTGCCCGCGCTTAAAAGCACTACCAAGGACCGCCTGGCGTTGGCGGAACTCGGATACCCAGGAGGAGGCACCTAAGCCAAAGGCTCGGCCCGGAACCAGCTGACGGTGCTGGAACCAGGTGGTGGACCCGAAGGCCCACAGGAGAGGAGAGAACAGCTAGGCCTTGAGGCAGCAGCAGTTACCGAACCCCAACAGTCCTACAGGGGGAGCTGGGCCTACTGGCACTACAGAACCAGCCTTGACTACCAGTTCACGCAGCCCACATAGGAAGCTCCTAAATTGGAGGCACCCTGGAGTTGGCTAACCCGACTGCACCACGATGGGGCAAGCATAGGCGTCTCAGTGAGCTTGACACAACCCGGAAACAGCTGACGGTGCTGAGAAAAGGCTTGGCACGAGGGAGTACCTGTGACAAAAACACTGCCGAGAACCAGCTGGCGGTGCTGGAATCCAGATGCGTTGCCTATTAAAGATTGTCTTCCTAGAGCCCCAACTAGCGGTGCTGGAGCAAAGGGTAAGCAGGGGGAGCAGAGTGTAGGCCGAAGCCTGCACTGGTGGCAGCTTTTGGTCGGTTGTGCCAGCGTGGCTTGTGCTGGACACGATGCCGGCTACACAGCAGGGGAACAGCTGGCGGTGCTGAACACCACTAACACATTGGCTGGTGTTTTTCTCTGTGCAGCTAGCACTTCCAGGCTACAACTGGCGGTGTTATAGCCCAGGGTCAGCAGGAGGAGGAGAGGAGCAGAGTGTAGGCCGAAGCCTAGTTGAACCAATTTCAAAGGTAACCTTTAACCCCCCCTCGGGTGTTGCAAGGTACAAGAGCCACACCTTGAACTGCATTAATGATGCACAAGTCAAAGGTTGCTCTCTTAATTTTGCTCCTTGCACACGCTGAATAAAACACGTACACTATTTAGCCCATTATACTGTCAAACAGTAGTGGAGGCGTGACTTGTCTTTTTAAGGAGACGCAGCACAGGTGTACAAATTCACACCTAGGTGCTGGGCGCAGATTCCTTACCATTGTTATTTTCAGTACAGCAAACTGCGCTCTTGTGTTATCCCTTGGCAATACTCTGTTAGTGCAGGCCGTCTCATGACCTCATTTCATGTTGGCCGGTGCGGTTAACGATGGACATGAATCCCAGACCCACAGTGCCTTTTCCTAAAGTCACACTGCGGTGCTGGGATTCGTGGCCTTGTGTAGTAAATATGTTCGCCGCTCACACATGTCCTTACACCTGCTTCAGACTGGGCGGCCTCAGCTGATCCCTTATCGCATGCCGCGGCCATGAGGCCGCACAGTCAGAAGAAGGCGGAAGGAGGGGAGTGAAGACAGGGGATCATATGCACTGCTCGTGCCCATCAATCACACCCTCGCAGTCAAAATATATGAGACAACGAGGGGCGTTGTGTCGGGCAGGGCGGACGCACAGGCACAGCCAGCCAGCCAACCAATGATGTCAGAAGACGGGCAGCGCTAACAATGGGGGTGCTGCGTGTCATTAGAAAGGAAAGTCACACCTCAGGGACAGTGGAATGGTCTCTAATGAGACACATTTTGTACGTGTTGAGTTCCACGTGGGCAAGGAGAAAAAAGTCAGCCACCTTGTACAAATGCAGCAGTACTGCTGTACAAGGTGGCTGTTATACATAGAAACACCTGGGGGTGGGGGGCAGGCTCCCTTCAATTTCAGTTCATGTGCCTGCGTGGCGTTTGCAGGACACGTTGCCGGCTACACAGCAGGGGAACAGCTGGCGGTGCTGAACCCCACTAACACATTGGCTGGTGTTTTTCTCTGTGCAGCTAGCAGTTCCGGGCAAAAACTAGCGGTGTTTGAGCCCAGGGTCAGCAGGAGGAGGAGAGGAGCAGAGTGTAGGCCGAAGCCTGCACTGGTGGCAGCTTTTGGTCGGTTGTGCCAGCGTGGCTTGTGCTGGACACGATGCCGGCTACACAGCAGGGGAACAGCTGGCGGTGCTGAACCCCACTAACACATTGGCTGGTGTTTTTCTCTGTGCAGCTCGCAGTTCCGGGCAAAAACTA
The DNA here is from genome assembly GCF_032444005.1 of Ranitomeya imitator. NCBI lineage: Eukaryota > Metazoa > Chordata > Amphibia > Anura > Dendrobatidae > Ranitomeya > Ranitomeya imitator. The sequence continues at coordinate 638,576,161 of NC_091284.1, forward strand.
GCGTTGTTTGAGCCCAGGGTCAGCAGGAGAGGAGCAGAGTGTAGGCCGAAGCCTGCACTGGTGGCAGCTTTTGGTCAGTTGTGCCAGCGTGGCTTGTGCTGGACACGATGCCGACTACACAGCAGGGCAACAGCTGGCGGTGCTGAACCCCACTAATACATTGACTGGTGTTTTTTTCTGTGCAGCTAGCAGTTCCGGGCAAAAACTAGCGGTGTTTGAGCCCAGGGTCAGCAGGAGAGGAGCAGAGTGTAGGCCGAAGCCTAGTTGAACCAATTTCAAAGGTTACCTTCAACCCCCCCTCAGGTGTTGCAAGGTACAAGAGCCACACCTTGTGCAGCATTAATGCTGCACAAGTAAAAGGTTGCTCTATTTATTTTGCTCCTTGCACACGCTGAATAAAACACGTACACTATTTAGCCCACTATACTGTCAAACAGTAGTGGAGGCGTGACTTGTCTTTTTAAGGAGATGCAGCACAGGTGTCAAAATGTACACCTAGCTGCTGGGCGCAGATTCCTGAGCGTTGTTAGTTGCTGTACAGGAGTCTGCGCTATCGTGATCCCTTGGCCATGCGCTGTGAGCGCTTCCTGTCTTCTGACCTCATTTCATGTCGGCCGTTGCGGTTAGCGATGGACATGAATCCCAGACCCACAGTGTGTTTTCAAAAAATCACACTGCATGGCTGGGATTCGTGGCCTTGTGCAGTAAATAGGTTTGCCGCTCACACATGTCCTTACACCTGCTTCAGACTGGGCGGCCTCATCTGATCCCTTATCGCCTGCCGCGGCCATGAGGACACCCAGTCTGAATAAGGCGGAAGGAGATGAGTGAACACAGGCAAACATATGCACTGCACATGCCCATCAATCACACCCTCGCTGTCCAAAAAAATAAGGCACCGAGGGGCGTTGTTTCAAGCAGGGCAGACGCACAGGCGCAGCCAGCTAACCAATGATGTCAAAAGACGGGCAGCGCTAACAAGGGTGGTGCTGCGTATCATTAGAAAGGAAAGTCACACCTCAGGGACAGTGGAATGGTCTCAATGAGACACATTTTGTACGTGTTGAGTTCAACGTGGGCAAGGAGAAAAAGTCAGCCACCTTGTACAAATGCAGCAGTACTGCTGTACTAGGTGGCTGTTATACATAGAAACACCTGGGGGGGTGGGGCCAGGTTCCCTTTAATTTCAGTTCATGTGCCTGCGTGGTGTTTGCAGGTCACGTTGCCGGCTACACAGCAGGGGAACAGCTGGTGGTGCTGAACCCCACTGACACATCACCTAGTGTTTTTTCTGTGTAGACAACACTTCCAGGTGGCAACTGACAGTGTTGAAACCCAGGGAATCAAAGAGGAGCAGAGTGTAGGCCGAAGCCTGCAGTGGAGCAAGTTGAAAGGGAACCTTTAACCCCCCCCCCCAGGCATTTGTTGCTGAAAGAGCCATCTTGTACAGCAGTAATACTGCACATGGAAAATGGTGGCTCCGAAAATTATGCTCCTTGCAAACGCTGAAGTACACACTCATATAATGTGTCCCCTCACACCGTCAAACCATCCCGGAAGTGGGACTTTCCTTTGTAATGTGACACAGCACAGCCGTCATTCCAACCCCCTTGGTGCCGGGCGCCACCTCCTCAACGTTGTTTGGTTCTGTCACGGAGCCCGCGCTGTAATGTTATCCCTTGGCCATGCACAGTTAGCGGTGCCAGTCTTCTGACATCATGTAGGTGTCAGGCTGGCAGTGCCTGTGCGTCCAAGCTGCCCGAGATCCAACCTTGCAGTGTCATCTAATGTAGTCCCACTGCGGGCCAGGGATCCATGGGCATGCGCAGTGCATATCATCGCCTCTCACTCACCTCCTTCCTGCTTCTTCAGACTGTGCGGCGTCACGGCCGTGGCATGCTATTAGGGATCAGCTGACGCCGCCTAGTCTGAAGAAGCATGAAGAAGGGGAGTGAGAGGCTAGTAGATGCACTGCGCATGGCCATGGATACCAGGCCCACTGTGGGATCACATTAGATGACACTGCGAGGTGTGATTTCCGGCAGCGTGGACGCACAGGCGCAGCCAGGACGACAACAAATGATGTCAGAGGACGGGCAGCGCAAACTGTGCATGGCCAAGGGATAACATAACAGCGCAGGGTCCATGACGGAATCAAACAACGCTAAGGAGGCAGCGCACGGTGCCAAGGGGGTAGCAATGACGGCTGTGCTGCGTCACATTACAAAGGAAAGTCCCACCTCCGGGACGGTTGGACGGTGTGAGGGGACACATTACATGAGTGTGTAGTTCAGCGTTTGCAAGGAGCATAATTTCAAGAGCGACCTTTCCCTTGTGCAGTATTAGTGCTGCACATGGTGGCTCTTTCAGTAACAAACGCCTAGGAGGGGGGGGACAGGTCCCCTTACATTTTAGTTGTGCCAGCGTGGCGGTCGCATGACACGTTGCCGGATACACAGCTGGGGATCAGCTGACGTTACTGAACCGCAATAACAGAGGAGCGACTGTTGACTGTGCAGACAGCACTTCCAGGCACCAACTGGCGGTGTTAGAACCCAGGGACAGCAGGAGGAGCAGATTGGAGGTATTGCCGCACACACAGCTGGGGATCAGCTGACGTTACTGAACCCCAATAACAGAGGAGCGACTGTTGACTGTGCACACAGCACTTCCAGGCACCAACTGGCGGTGTTAGAGCCCAGGGACAGCAGGAGGAGCAGATTGGAGGTATTGCCGCACACACAGCTGGGGATCAGCTGACGTTACTGAACCCCAATAACAGAGGAGCGACTGTTGACTGTGCAGACAGCACTTCCAGGCACCAACTGGCGGTGTTAGAGCCCAGGGACAGCAGGAGGAGCAGAGGAACAGAGTGTAGGCCGAAGCCTGATTGGAGCAAGTTGAAAGGGAACCTTTAACCCTCCCCCCCAAGACGTTTGTAGCTGAAAGAGCCATCTTGTGCAGCACTAACGATGCAAAACGAAAAGGTGGTTCTTTTAATTATGCTCCTTGCAAACACCGAAGTAAACACTAAAAATGTGTCCCCTTATACCGTTAAACCGTCCCGGAGGTGCGAATTTCCTTCGTAATGGGACACAGCACAGCTGACATTCCTATCCCCTTGGTGCCGTGCGCTGCCTCCTCAGCGTTGTTTTAAGCTGTCACGGAGCCAGCGCTGTTCTGTTAGCCCTTGGCCATGCCCAATTAGCGCTGCCTGTCTTCTGACATAATTTGGTGTCAGGCTGTCACTGCCTGTGCGTCCACGCTGCTCCAGATCCCACCTCGCAGTCTCGTCCAACGTAATCCCACTGCGGGCCTTGGAACCATGGACATGCACAGTGCATATCCTCGACTCTCACTCCCCTCCTTCCCTCTTCTTCAGACTGTGCGGTGTCACGGCCGTGGCATGCTATTAGGGATCAGCTGACGGCGCACAGTCTAAAGAAGGCGGAGGGAAATGAGCGAGAGCCCGAGGGGAAGATATGCACTGCGCATGCCCATGGATCCCAGGCCCGCAGTGTGACTCAATGAGAAGACACAGCGAGGCGGGATCTCGGGCAGCGCGGCCGCACAGGCGCAGCCAGCCTGACACCAAATTATGTCAGAAGACAGGCAGCGCAAATAGGGCATGCCCAAGGGATAACAGAACAGCGCAGGCTCCGTGACAGCTTAAAACAACGCTGATGAGGCAGCGCATGGCACCAAGGGGGTAGGAATGACGGCTGTGCTGCGTCACATTGCGAAGGAAAGTCCCAGCTCCGGGACAGTATAACGGTATCAGTGAACACATTTTATAAGTGTTAAGTTCTGCGTGTGCAAGGAGCTAAAAAAAAAGAGCTACCTTTTCCTTGTGCAGCATTACTGCTGCACAAGATGGCTCTTTCAGTAACAAACGACGGGGGGGGGGGGACAGGTTCCCTTACATTTAGGTTGTTGTGCCAGCGTGGCGGTCGCAGGACACATTGCCGGCTACACAGCTGGGGATCAGCTGACGTTACTGAAACCCAATAACACTGGGTCGTATGTTTTTACTGTGCAGCCTGCACTTCTGAGCCGCAACTGGCGGTGTTGGAGCCCAGGAATAGCAGTTCAGGTGGTAGAAAGATGAACACAGCAGAAGACCTGGATGACACCCAATTACTTAATCAGGCAGAGGAGTGGCAAATTCCTGCGAGATCCAGGCCTGGTTCATTTTCAGGAAAGTAAGCCGGTCAACGTTATCGGAGGATAGTCGCATGCGACGGTCTGTTAGTACACCACCTGCGGCACTAAAGACACGTTCCGATAAGCCGCAGGGCAAGCCAGCACCTCCAATGCATACTGGCTTAGCTCTGGCCATGTATCCAGCTTAGAGACCCAAAACTTGAACGGGGAAGAGCCGTCTGGGAGTACAGTAAGAGGGCAAGCCATGTAGTCTGTCACTATCTGACGGAACCGTTGCCTCCTGCTGACTGGAGCCGCCGGTGATGGTGTAGACATTTGGGCGGGCACACAAAAGTGTGCCAGAGTTGTGCCATACTGGGCTTGCCTTGGGCAGAGGCACTGCTTCTGCTCCCTCTTTGGGCAGAGCCTCCCCCACTGCCTCGACGCACTGAGCTGCTTTGTAAAGCACTAGCAGCACTCCTCTCAGTTGGACAGGAGAAGATGATGGAATTCACCAGTGTGTCGTGGTACTCCCGCAATTTACGCTCCCGGCTCAACGCAGGGATGAGGTTTTGGACGTTGTCCCGGTAGCGAGGATCGAGGAGGGTGAACACCCAATAATCAGGCATGTTGAGAATGTGGTCGATGCGGCGGTCGTTTCTCAGGCACTGCAGCATGAAATCCACCATGTGCTGCAGAGTGCCAACTGGCCCAGAAACGCTGTCCCCTGCTTGAGACATGATCTCTGCCTGCTCGTCATCACCCCACCCTCGCTGTACACACTGACCACTGGACAATTGTGTCGCTCCCTCCTCTGGACGGAGCTCTTCCTCCTCCATTGACTCCTCCTCAACCTCCTCACAAATTGGCCCCTGCGTACCCCTTTGTGAGGAACCACGTGGCGCTGACTCTCCAGAAGCTGATGGAAAAGGTGACTCCTCATCCTCCACCTCTTCCACAACATCATCCCTTAACCCTTGCAAAGTTTGCTGAAGCAGGCCGATAAGGGGGACAGTCATGCTGACTAGTGCATCATCTGCACTTGCCATCTGCGTGGAATAATCAAAAGGACGCAAAACCTGGCAGACGTCCTTCATAGTGGCCCACTCTGTGGTTGTGAAGTCTGATCGGCGCTGACTGCGACTTCTTTGCGCCTGATGCAGCTGGTACTCCATAACTGCTTGCTGCTGCTCACACAACCGCTCCAACATATGTAACGTGGAATTCCACTGGGTAGGTAGGTCACATATGATGCAGTGTTCTGGAAGGCGGAATCGGCGCTGCAGAGCAGCAATGCGGGATCTGGCCAAGCTGGAACGCCGCAAGTGAGCACACTCTAGGCGGACCTAGTGCAGCAGGGCATCAAGATCCGGATAGTCCCTCAGAAATATCTGCACAACCAAATTGAGCACATGTGCCAGACATGGGATGTGAGTGAGGTTGCCAAGGGCTAAAGCTGCCACCAGATTTCGGCCATTGTCACACACTACTATGCCTGGCTGGAGATTCGCTGGCAGTAACCACACATCGCTCTCCTGCTTGATGGCATTCCAGAGCTCCTGCGCTGTGTGGCTTCGATGCCCCAATGAAACTAGTTTCAATACGGCCTGCTGACGTTTGGCCACGGCTGTGCTCATGTCGGTCATAGGTAAACGTTCACGGGTCCATGTGGAGGTGGACTGTGACGGATCCTGCAGAGAGGAATCTGAGGAACTGGTGTAAGAGGAGGAGTCGATGCGTACAGACTGAATTCCTGCAATCCTTGGAGTGGGCAAGACACGTCCTGCGCCACTCGCACGATCTGTACCTGGCTCAACAACATTAACCCAATGGGCAGTGAGGGAAACATATCGCCCCTGTCCATGCTGACTGGTCCACGCATCGGTGGTGAGGTGGACCTTGCTACTGACGGCGTTCAGTAGCGCATGTTTTATGTTTGCCTCAACATGCCTGTGCAGGGCAGGGACAGCCTGCCTGCTGAAGTAAAAGCGGCTGGGCACCTTGTACTGTGGGACTGCCAATGCCATCAAGTCACGGAAGCTGTCAGTCTCCACCAGCCTGAACGAGAGCATTTCCAGGGACAACAGTTTGGCAATGCCTGCATTCAGAGCCTGTGCTCGGGGGTGGTTGGCCGAGAATGCCCGCCTTTTCTCCCATGCCTGTACTACCGATGGCTGTAGAGTAGACTGGGAGTGTGAGGATGACTGGGAAGGTGGTGCTGTGGGTGGAATTACACTAGGTCTCTGGACAACAGTGGAGGAAGAGGCAACACGAGATGAAGAGGTGGTAGCTGCCGCTGTTGGTTGGCCTACGTCTTCACTGTGTTTCTGTAACTCCACCGCGTGCCTGTTCCGCACATGTTTCCACATATTTGTGGTATTGAGGTTGCTGACACTTTTACCTCTTTTTACTTTCTGATGACACAGCTTGCATTTGACAAAACAAATGTCATCTGCAACTGTGTCAAAAAAGGACCAGGCACTGCAAGTCTTGGGAGCGCCCTTTTTGGCTTTGGAAAGAGATAGGCTCCTAACGGGTGCCAAAGTGGAGGCTACAGGCTCCGCAGTCTTCCCCCTCCCTCTCCCTCTTTGGCCCGTAAGGGGAAGCTCTTCCTCAGAGCTGCTCCCACCACCTTCCTGTTCCTCACGCCACGATGGGTCAAGGACCTCATCATCTCCACTACCCTCTGCCACCAACTGCTCCTCCTGGGTAGTCTCGGCAGCACAGTACGCATCAGAAAGCGGCACCTGAGTTTCATCATCAGATGCGTACTGCGCTGTGGTCACCGGAGGCACTGGCCCACCTGCCTCTTCAGAGTCAGAGAGAAAAAGCTGTTGGGCATCACTGCACACTGCCTCTTCTTCCATTTCTCCAATGCTGCTTGGCTGGCCCCCTGTTTCCAAGCCAAGAGATTCAGAGAACAGAAGTAGAGACGGCTCCTGTCCTGGGCTCTCTGACTGCCTGGCCAATTTGGCAGGTGGTGAAGAGACAGATGGCTGCTCTCCAGTGCTCTGTGCCTGAGAGGATGTGGCACTAACTGAAGTCGATGCCGAGGCGTTAGCTGCCATCCACCCGACAATGGCTTCAATTTGGTCTTCACACAGCAGCGGTGCACGGCGCTCTCCGACAAAGCTGCGCATGAAGGACTGTTCCCTGCTGAAACTGAGTGACGACGAGTCACCGGCGCCCGCAGCAGGCACAGAATCACCACGTCCTCTCCCTGCTCCTCTCCCTGCTCCGCGCCCACGCCCACGTGCCTTACTCCCTGCCCTCTTCATCTTGGTTGACAGATAAAGATAAGCAGAAAAGTACTAAGGCCTTAGCGTGCTTATTCCTGAAATACTCCTCCTAACAGGTGTAAGAAACACTAATGTTGTAAAGTGTGGACTAAACTTTATTATTTTTCAAATGTGGCCTACACAAGTGTTAAGTTGTGTTTGGTGAACTTTATTTTTTCTTTTGTGCAGATCGGGCTACAGAGCTAGTTTAAATCACACGGAGACCATGCAGACAGCCGTAAACGGCGCTGCAAGGCCAAAAAACCCTCCTCTAGGTTATCCTATGTAGTGTTTTTCCACTATTTAGCTGGAGACGGGTGGAAAGACACTAATAGGAATTTTTTTTTTTTAATTTTAAACAGGCTGCACTATTTGAAAAAAAGGAAATTGTTTTTCAAGGTATGAGGCAGTAACGCACCCTGAGCTGAATCCAACCGGCTATGGCTGCACACAGACTACAGGGCGAGCTGGGCTCACACGGAGACCGTGCAGACAGCTGTAAACGGCGCTGCAAGGCCCAAAAACCCCCCTCTAGGTTATCCTATGTAGTGTTTTTCCACAATTAAGCTGGAGACGGGTGGAAAAACACTAATAGGAAAATTGAGAAAAAATGTGCAGCAGGCTGCACTATGAGCAAAAAAGGACAACTGTGTGAGGCAGTGTGAACCCCCCTGAGCTGAATACAACCGGGTATATGGCTGCACACAGACTACAGAGTGAGCTGCACACACACACACACACAGAGACCTTGCAGAACGCTGTTAAAACAGCGCTGCAAGGCAAGAGCAAGGTGAACAGTGAAGATCACACAGCGTTTTGCTAAATTAGCCTTTGGAAAGGAAAATAAAGCAATTAGCTAGCTCAACTGGCCCTCAGTTAGAACACAGCGTCCTGTCACTAACTGAAATCACAGCAGAGTGAGCGCAAAATGGCGGCAGCGTTTTTTATAGTGCAGAGTGACATCATTTCAGCAGCCAATCACAGCCTTGCCAGTACTTACATGCCCACCATGCTAAACAGGATGTGCCCACACTTCCAATCATTCCTCATTGGCTGCTGCGTGCAGTTTGAATTCTGGGAACTTCCGATTCCGGTATCCGATACGCGGGAAGTATCGGAATTCGGTATCGGAATTCCGATACCGCAAATATCGGCCGATACCCGATACTTGCGGTATCGGAATGCTCAACAATACTCATCACACTTCCCACCCCCTAACAAATGTCCTGCTGTAATATTCTTTAAATGTGCTTTTTTCTTATTAAACTATTTGTAATCTTGCCTGAAGAAGGAGCCACTGTGCTCTGAAAGCTTGCAAACATATTTTCTGGTTAGCCAATAAAGGTATCACTCCTAGAATACTTCTGTCATCATTGGGCAGAAAAGTATTCACATCGATTGCATGGTATTAAAAGTTGAGAACAAATTTATTTCTAATTTTCTAAGCCATTATAATATTGAGTTTAAAGAATAAATATCCTATGTGCCTTGTTAATGAGGAGTTTTCACCGTATATCTCCACATTTAGTATTTCTAATATTTTCTTCTATTGGTTAAATTGTTAGGGAAGAAATTTTTTATTCAGTGAATATTTTCTTTGGAGATTTTATATGGTTTGTGTTTTATTTTAACCAATAAGAAAAAGTGTGTTTTATTTGCTAATGCCACCTTGCTGCCTAGTAAATATAAAGTGGGTGCACCACTTAAATAAGTGAGCACATTTCAAATGACTATTCTATTTGCTTTGCATTTACATTTTTTTTTATTGAATTTTTTTAATCCATATATAAGAAAATAAACTTAAAAAAATAAAGTAAAACAGGAAAAAACAATATTGCTATATATACTCAGGAAAGAATTACTAGAATTTGTTATACACTTTATATTTATTAGTCAGAAATTTCTTTGAGGTCCTTTGCAATTCACACAATGTAGCAAAGAGCGAAGAAAAACCCACTCGCCTGTTATCCAAAGGAACAGCACATCCTGGCTTACACACTATAGATATTTATATCAAACAAAACGCAGACTTTTTTTCTCAAATTTCTTTTGAAGAAAAAGAATTAATTGGTTTCAAGCTATTTTGCACAAACTCAACCTATGTAAATTGAAAGGGACCTTACCATAAAATCGAGTATAGAGTGCCTTGCGAAAGTATTCGGCCCCCTGGAACTTTTCAACCTTTTCCCACATATCATGCTTCAAACAAAGATACAAAATGTACATTTTTGGTGAAGAATCAACAACAAGTGGAACACAATTGTGAAGTTGAACAAAATTTATTGGTTATTTTAAATTTTTGTGGAAATTCCAAAACTGAAAAGTGGGGCGTGCAATATTATTCGGCCTCTTTAACTTAATACTTTGTTGCGCCACCTTTTGCTGCGATTACAGCTGCAAGTTGTTTGGGGTATGTCTCTATCAGTTTTGTACATCAAGAGTTAAATTCTTGCCCATTCTTCCTTGGCAAACAACTCGAGCTCAGCGAGATTTGATGGAGATCGTTTGTGAACAGCAGTTTTCAGCTCTTTCCACAGATTCTCGATTGGATTGAGGTCTGGACTTTGACTTGGCCATTCTAACACCTGGATATGTTTATTTGGGAACCATTCCATTGTAGATTTAGCTTTATGTTGGGGATTATTGTTTTGTTGGAAGACAAATCTCCATCCCAGTCTCTGGTCTTTTTGCAGACCAAACGGGTTTTCTTCAAGAATGGTCCTGTATTTAGCTCCAGCCATCTTCCCATCAACTTTAACCATCTTCCCTGTCCCTGCTGAAGAAAAGCAGGCCCAAACCATGATGCTGCCACCATGTGTGACAGTGGGGATGGTGAGTTCAGGGTGATGAGCTGTGTTGTCTTTAAGCCAAACATATCATTTGGCATTGTTGCCAAAAAGTTTGATTTTTAATTCATCTGACCAGAGCACCTTCTTCCACGTTTGGTGTGTCTCCCAGGTGGCTTGTTGAAAACTTTTAACACTTTTTATGGATATCTCTGAGAAATGGCTTACCTCTTTCCACTCTTTGAAAAGGCTAACATAGAGAAAATAAAAAAACACATCATAGAAAGCAGACTCACCAAAACCTTGTCAAATGACAGATGCACTAGAAGAGTGCAGCAGGCCCCCACTGATAAAGGCTGGAGCAGCACAGGTGTAATCTACTGATGAGAACAACTACCCACTCACCTAAATCATAGAAGGGTTGGCTAACTAGTATCAAAAATGCCCAAAGGTAAGGCTTGCATAAGACACTATTCACACAGATAGGTGTGATGCACAGTGTCTGGACAACCTATTGATCACGCCTATAGTATTAGCAGGTGGGTCTTCCAGCACTATATATATAAGTGCATCACACAAAAACCAAGCCAACATAAAGGGGCCCTGCTATACCCTGCAAAAAATGATAAAAAGATGAGAAAAATTAATGGATATAAAACATTAAATGAGGTATTGATTACTATTTTGGCCAAAATGAATAAGGTCACAACCCAATGTCAAGGGTCTTCATTAACTAGCGAGTCCTACGCTAATATCAAAATAGCTAACATAAAGAAAGTCAAAAAAACACATCATAGAAAGCAGACTCACCAAAACCTTGTCAAATGACAAATGCACTAGCAGGGTGCAGCAGGCCTCCACTGATAAAGAAAAAATTGCCAATCAATGTCCTATCAAGATTGATGAAACTTCTTACTTAACACCAAGACACACAAGAGGCAGTAAGATAACTGCCACTACAAAGAAGCAATAACATCCATATTAAATCCAAATTTCTTTCATTAAAGATATAACAAAAAAGCTAAAAATAGCCACATGTTCAAAATCACACCATATAACCCCAAGGAGGGAAAACAGCCGACATATTTACATAATTGAAAAAATTATCTTTGTATGTTCATATTCCCTTCACAACATAAACAACACTCACAGAGCAGTTGCATCCAGTATAATACTAAATGAATACCTCAGGTGCTACATAGCATCCTAATAAATTAGTACCATATATGACCAAAAAGAAACAAATGCCCTAAAAAATGTGTATTTAATCCTATGATAAGGAAGAGGACAAGTAAATCTAATACGAAAATAAGAAGGAGAACGAGTAAATCAGACAAGTTCCTAGATATAGCGATCAAAAGTGTCCATATACTTGACCTCAATAATGACCGTAATGAAGAGAGAAGTGCCGGTATGTGACCCTCCGCGCCCTCCACTGATAAAGGCTGGAGAAGGCAATACCTCATTTAATGAATTATATGCATTAATTTTTTTCATCTTTTTATTGCACTTTTTATCATTTTTAGTAGGGTGCGGCAGGGCCCCTTTATGTTGGCTTGGTTTTTGTGCGGTGCATTTATATATATAGTGCTGGATGACCCACCTGCTAATACTATGGGCGTGATCAATAGGTTGTTCAGATGCTGTGCATCACATCTATCTGTGTGGATAGTATCTTATGCAAGCCTTACCTTTGTGCATTTTTGCTACTAGGCAGCCAACCCTTTAATTATTTAGGTGAGTGGATGATTGTTCTCATCAATAGCTTGCACCTGTGCTGCTCCAGCCTTTATCAGTAGGGGCCTGCTACATCCTGCTAGTGCATTTGTCATTTGACAAGGTTTTGGTGAGTCTGCTTTCTATGATGCACTCTTCCATAAAGGCCATATTTGTGCAGTGTACGACTGATTGTTGTCCTATGGACAGACTGTCCCACCTCAGCTGTAGATCTCTGCAGTTCATCCAGAGTGATCATGGGCCTCTTGGCTGCATCTCTAATCAGTCTTTTCCTTGTTTTAGATGAAAGGTTAGAGGGACGGCCGGGTCTTGGTAGATTTGCAGTGGTATGATACTCCTTCCATTTCATTATGATCGCTTGCACAGTGCTCTTTGGGATGTTTAAAGTTTTGGAAATCATTTGGTATCCAAATCAAGCTTTAAACTTCTCCACAACAGTATCAGAGACCTGCTGTTGTGTTCCTTAGACTTCATGATGCTCTCTGTGCTTCAAACAGAACGCTGAGACTATCAAAGAGCAGGTGCATTTATACGGAGACTTGATTACACACAGGTGGATTATATTTATCATCATTAGGTATTTAGGACAACATTGGATCATTCAGAGATCCACAATGAACTTCTGGAGTGAGTTTGCTGCACGGAAAGTAAAGGGGCCGAATAATATTGCACGCCCCACTTTTCAGTTTTTGAATTTCCACAAAAATTTTAAATAACCAATAAATTTCATTCAACTTCACAATTGTGTTCCACTTGCTGTTGATTCTTCACCAAATGTAAATTTTTGGATCTTTTATGTTTGAAGCATGATATGTGGGAAAAGGTTGAAAAGTTCCAGGGAGCCAAAAACTTTCGCAAGGCACTGTAATGTATTCTGAACCCAAAAGCCATTTAATAATATAGTTCATTGACATATTATTCATATTTTATTTAAAGTCCAAAAATCATCAATTTTCAGTTATTTATGATCAGCTAAACTGCTGTTTGCAGAACTGTCTCAAACTAACTGTAGAGGTAACATCATCTTTGTTTTTCTGAAACATGTGATTGGCCATGTATCTGGGTTATCGCAATGGAGAGTGGCCAGAAGATCGCTGTGTCTGTTCACATAAAATCCTAAAATGATTAGAACTGCTTCAACATCCTATTAAAACAGTATAGGTTTTTCTTGTTTTGTCATTGCAAGGGTTAATCAGTTCAGTTTATATCCTGGAGCTTTCCATTCTGAACTGTCTCGGCTGTTCTGTGTCGGCCATTCCTCTCTGTTATATGCAGTTGTGTGAAAACGTTTTTGCCCCCCTTCCTGATTTACAATTTGCTTGCAGGTTTGTCACATTTAAATGTTTCAGCTCACCTAACAAATTTGAATATTAGACAAAGATAACACAAGTGAACACAAAATGCAGTTTTAAATAAAGTTCTTTATTATAAAAAAGAATAACAAATCTATAGGGCTGTGTGAAAAGTGATTACTCCCTAAACCTAATAACTGGTTGGACCACCCTTAACAGGAAAAACTGCAATCATGTGTTTTCGATAATTGGCAATGAGTATTTTTCAATGTTCTGGAGGAATTTTGGCATGAACATGAACCCACTTTTTAAGGTCATTCCACAGCACCTTAATCAAATTAAGGTCAGTACTTTGACTAGGCTACTCCAAAGTCTTAATTTAGTTTTTTCTGAAGCCTATGTGACAAAGTCACTGGTAAAGTACTGGCGGGGAGATATGTGTCACTGCACTTAATAGTGTCAGTGATATAAAGCCAGAGTATTTTCCTCCAGCACACTAAAGTGTTGTGATACTTAAGCTAAAAGTTGCAATTGGCTGGTTTTATGTGGACATTCATAGAGCAGGTGGGAGAAAGTCCACCTTATCTCCATAGCCATGGGTTGACAAGACCTGTGATGTCACAATCATGTGGTCAGTCAGATGGGTGAAGAGTCACATGATCTGGGCTTAAATATCTGGGTTCCATGTGCAGTGTGTGCACCTGGAAAGGAAGGACTCCAGAAAGTGCTTGAGCACATACTGTTGTTAAAGGGCATTGCTAACCATGAGTGGGCTGAGCCCCACTAGTGCAAGGACATCACTTAATGCTACTGTTTTGTTTTAGCTGTTTTGCCAAGAGAGCCATGTTTATTTTTGTGCTTAAAAATTTGGTTTATGCTGTAACTAATAAACCAAGTGCATCCTTAAACCTGCAGTGTTCCCATGACTACCTCCATGTGCAGCCGAGTGAGCCGGTCTAACACACCATTCACAAGTGTACTTGCTGGTGTGTGTTGGATCATGGTCCTGCTACGTAACCCAAGTGTATTTTAGCTTGAGGTCACAAACAGACGGTCAGATATTTTCATTCAAGATTTTTGGTAGACAGCAGAATTCATGATTTACATTTACCACAGCAAGTCTTCCAGGTGCTTAAGCAGCAAAACAGCCCCAGACTATCACATTACCACAACAAAAGAGGGGAGAAGCCAGCACTGCCTATGGTTAAAACTCAATACATAAAGTGCAAATGCACATATTGATTTCTAACTGTATTTTCAAAAGGAGACATTTAGCAAACAATTGATCAATTCTTCGATCTACCCCCCAAAGTCACAGCATTCTCATAATGGGGCAGTCCTACACTACATTTTTTATATTTGCTGTGCCATAAAGGCCTCCTAAACGAATTAAAAACAAGACCACATACAATGCAAGCTGTACCTGGAGCATTACTGAATCACTCCCATGGCGCCAGAGGGGCAAGCAAGGATAAAGGTTGATCAGGTCCAGGCATAGACATTTCAGGTCCAACCTCCACACTGCCCATCCAGCACCACAGATAAAGGGTGAGACAGGCTGAGACACCCGTGCATACTTAAACAAAGCCTAGGGCAGGGCTGCTGTATGTGTGTACAGCAGCCTATCAATCACAGAAACACAAAAAGAATGGCACACGTAACCCGGCGCGCACGGCAACAGTGGTGGTCAGCCATGTACCAATATCAAAGCTCAAAGAATTGATCAATTGTTTGCTAAATGTCTCATTTTGAAAATACAGTTAGAAATCAATATGTGCATTTGCACTTTATGTATTGCCCCTCTGGCGCCATGGGAATGATTCAGTAATGCTCCAGGTACAGCTTGCATTTAATGTGGTCTTGCTTTTAATTCATTAAGGAGGCCTTTATGGCACAGCGAATATAAAAAACGTAGAGTAGGACTGCCCCATTATGAGAATGCCGTGAAGTGGCGGGGTGGCTCAAAGAATTGATCAATTGTTTGCTAAATGTCTCATTTTGAAAATACAGTTAGAACTCAATATGTGCACTGATGTACTCATTACTCAGCAAGTAATGGGCAGTGCTCTACATAAAACTCAAATGCCCGTCCCACTTTTTTGGCACCTGTTACACAGCCAATAAACATGAGGAAATTGCCATCTTGACTATGGCACTAATGTGATTGGCTGGCCGTGTCACATAATCAGGGGTTGTTAAAGAAGACACGCAGCCAGGCTCGGCACACTGATATTATTGCATAGCTCTGTGACACTTCGTATTCAAGGAAGAGAGTGCTTTTCTAGACCTGTGTGTTGGTACTGCTGCTGAAGCTGAGTCATCTTGCTAACAGCCCTTCTAAGGGCTAATTGTTTGCTTTGATGTTTGCATCACATACCATGTGCATTTAGCCTAGGGACGGAGAGAGAGTCGCAGGAGCAGGGAAAGTGATAAAATGCATCTATTTTTTGGGAGGATGAAAAGAATTAATATATTTTGATCCATCAAGTATTCCATAATTTGGGCTACTTTTTTTGTGCTATATACCACTCAAAAAAATAGTAAAGAAAAATTCCCTGGGTTAAATTTCTTACTCATACTCTATTCGGTGGTCTAGGGTAAATTTTTGTGATGTCATCTAACACTACAAATAAGTAAAAAAAAACGGTCTGGATTATAGGTCTCATTCATACACTATTCAGTGGTCTGGGATACATTTCCTGTGATTTATAAAAGTGAAAAACAGGATTAAAAGATTGTGCAAGCTTACATTTTTCAGCTGTACAGTGTTACGTGGTCTGGGGTACATTTCTGTGACATATAACACTCAAAAAACAATAAAAAAAAATTCTAGATTGAATTTGAATGTCATCCATAAGCTTCTGTGTTCTGTTACATTACTGTGTTATTATACTACCAAAAAACACTTTGACTACTTTCAAGAGATGTAGCAATTACAAAATGTTTAACACTTATTAAGAGATGTGGAAGTGCTGATGATGGTGCACACAGATGCTGAGGATGTGGGGTAGGTGCTACTGCATATGTTGATGGAGCACAAGAAACACAACCATCTACGACACATATTTAGCTGTCCAACTTTACAAAGGGGGCACAGTACACCTCTTCTGATGCCAGAACAGTGCAAACAGATGGTCAGTTGGATAGCAGTTAATGCTTCCAGCAGACTTGGTAGCACTATCCAGTCTTCCATATGGTCCATTCTCACCTGCCTACAGAGTGGATCACTTAGCCCCTTCATGACCCAGCCTATTTTGACCTTAATAACCTGGCCGTTTTTTGCAATTCTGAACAGTGTCCCTTTATGAGGTAATAACTCAGGAAAGCTTCAACAGATCCTAGCAGTTCTGAGATTGTTTTTTGTGACACATTGGGCTTCATGATAGTCATAAATTTAGACCGATAATTTTTGAGTTTATCTGTGAAAAAAAGGAAATTTGGAAAATTTCCCAATTTTCAAATTTTGAATTTTTATCCTGTTAAACGAGAGAGTTATGTGACACAAAATAGTTAATAAATAACATTACCCACATGTCTACTTTACATCAGCACAATTTTGGAAAGAAAATATTTTTTTTGCTAGGAAGTTATAAGGGTTAAAATTTGACCAGCGATTTCTCATTTTTACAAAACCATTTTTTTAGGGACCACCTCACATTTGAAGTCTGTTTGAGAGGTCTATATGGCTGAAAATACCAAAAAGTTACACCATTCTAAAAACTGCACCATGCAAGGCGCTCAAAGCCACATTTAAGAAGTTTATTAACCCTTCAGGTGCTTCACAGCAGCAGAAGCAACATGAACTTTTAAATTTTTAGTCACAAAAATGATCTTTACCAACAATTTTGTTTATTTTCCAAAGGGTAAAAAGTGAAACTGGACCCCAAACGTTATTGTACAATTTGTCCTGAGTATGCTGATACCCCATATGTGGGGGTGAACCACTGTTTGGGCTCACGACAGGGCTCGGAAGGGAAGGAGCGCCATTTGACTTTTTCAATGACAAATTGGCTCCAATCTTTAGCAGACACCATGTCGCTTTTGGAGAGATCCTGTGTGCCTAAACATTGGAGCTCCCACACAAATTACCCCATTTTGGAAACCAGACCCCCCAAGGAGCTTATCTAGATGCATAGAGAGCACTTTGAACCCCCAGGTGCTTCACAAATTGATCCGTAAAAATGAAAAAGTACTTTTTTTTTTCACAAAAAAATTATTTTAGCCTCAATTTGTTCATTTCCACCTGGGCAACAGGATAAAATGTATCCTAAACTGTATAGGACAATTTTTTCTGAGTACACTGATACCTCACATGTGGGGGTAAACTACTGTTTGGGCACACGGCAGGGCTCGGAAGGGAAGGAGTGCCATTTGACTTTTTGAAAAAATTAGCTCCAATCGTTAGCGGACACCATGTCGCGTTTGGAGAGCCCCTGTGTGCCTAAACATTGGAGCTCCTCCACAAGTGACCCCTTTTTTTGAAACTAGCTCCATGGGAGCTCTAATCTAGATGTGCAGTGACCACTTTAAACCCCCAAGTGCTTCACAGAATTTTATAACGCAGAGACATGAAAATAAAAAATCATTTTTATTTCCTAAAAAATTATTTTTAGCCCGCAATTTTTTATTTTCACAAGGGTAACAGGAGAAATTGGACCCCAAAAGTTATTGCACAGTTTGTCGTGAGTACGTTGATACCCCATATGTGGGGGGGGGAACCACTGTTTGGGCACACGTCAGGGCTCAGAAGGGAAATAGTGACATTTTGTAATGCAGACTTTGATGGAATGGTCTGCGGGTGTCACGTTGCATTTGCAGAGCCCCTGATGGTGCCTAAACAGTAGAAAGCCCCCACAAATGACCACATTTTGGAAACGAGACTCCCCAAGGAACTTATCTAGATGTGTGGTGAGCACTTTGAACCCCCAAGTGCTTCACAGAAGTTTATAACACAGAGCCGTGAAAATAAAAAAAAATATTTTTCTTTCATCAAAAATTGATTTAGCAAGCAATTTTTCGTTTTCACAAGGGTAACAGGAGAAATTGGATGCCAATAGTTGTTGCCCAGTTTGTCCTGAGTATGCTGGTACCCCATATGTGGGGGTAAACCACTGTTTAGGCGCACGTCAGGGCTCAGAAGGGAGGGAGCACCATTTGACTTTTTGAACGCAAGATTGGCTGGAATCAATGGCGGCACCATGCTGCGTTTGGTGACCCCTGATGTGCCTAAACAGTGGAAACCCCTCAAATCTAACTCCACCCCTAACCCTAATCCTAACCCTAATCCCAACCCTAACCACAACCCTAACCCCAACACACCCCTAAAAATAACCCTAACCACAAGCCTAATCTTAACCATATTTCCAACCCTAGCCCTAATTCCAACCCTAACTCTAATTCCAACCCTAACCCTAAGGCTATGTGCCCATTTATGAAAAATCTGCAGATAAAAGGCACTAAGTTTTACAGTGTTTTTTGTGCGGATTTCACCTGCAGATTCCTATTGAGGATCAGGTGTAAAACGCTGTGGATTCCGCATAAAGAATTGACATGCTGCAGAAAATACAATGCAGCGGTTCCGCGCAGTATTTTCCGCATCATGGGCCCTGCGGATTTGGTTTTCCATAGTTTGGTTTTCCAGACCCGCAGCCAAATCCGCACCATGTGCACACAGCCTAATTTTAACCCTAACCCTAGTTCTAACCCTAATTCTAAAACCTAGCCCTAACCCTAACCCTAGTGGAAAAATAAAAGTAAATACATTTTCTTTATTTTATTATTGTCCCTACCTATGGGAGTGATAAAGGGGGTTCACTTACTTTTCTTACTTTTTTTTATTTATTTTTTTATTTTGATCACTGTGATAGGTTTTATCACAGTGATCAAAATGTACCCTGAATGAATCGGCCGGCCGGTAGATTCGACGGGCGTACTGCGCATGTGCCCGCCATTTTGGAAGATGGCGGCACCCATGGACAAGACGGACGGACACCGGGAGGCTTGGTAAGAATGGGGGGTGGAGTGGACAGGAGGACTGGGGGAGTGGACAGGAGGACGGAGGGGAGCAGAGCACAGTACGGGACAGGACGGAGGACTGGGGAGGAGATCGGTGGCGGGGGCAGATCAGGGTTTCCAGCCATGGCTGATGATATTGTAGCATCAGCCATGGCTGGATTGTAATATTTCACCAATTTTCATAGGTGAAATATTACAAATTGCTCTGATTGGCAACAGCCAATCAGAACGTTCGTATCCACGGGGGGCGAAGCCACCCCTCTGGGCTGAAGTATCACTCCCCCGGTCCCTGTAGTTCGGGTGAAATTGGAGTTAACCCTTTCACCCGACCTGCAGGGATGCGATCATTCAGTGACACAGCATATGCATCACAGGTCAGATTGGCACCGACTTTCATGACGCATACGCTGTGTCACAGGTTGGGGGAAGGGCTTAATACTCACCCTGATCCTCCTTCTTCCCACAATGTTGAGTCCCAGGAGACTAGTGATCCCACAATAGGGCATTCTGAGGAACTCTCTACAACAAAATGTATTGTTGTGGTCTCAACTTGCTTGTTCCAAAGGGACAGGAGGACATGCTGTTTAGAGATGAACAAAACTTAGAGCAGCCATGACCACAAGAAGATGACAGTTAGGAACAGCAAATTTTGGCTAAGTAGGAAAATGATGATGATGAGACACAGTTGCCGTTAAGTCTTGTTGTTGTTAAGTCACAAAGTCAGGATGACCAGGGTGAGGAGGTGGATGACGAGATTGTGGATGATGAAGTCACTGACTCAACATAGGTTGCTGGCATGCAGAGATGGGCAGCACCAAAACAGACAGGAATAGGCAGTGGGGTGGTGAGAGGAAGAAGGTGGGCAACTGTTCCGCAGAGCAATGACAGTCCTGAATTTCTCCATCAACGAATTAGGTGTTCCCCAGTGTAGGACTTTTTTAAAGACCGTTCTGAGACAAATAAAATGGCAATTTACAACCTGCCCCATGCGAAGAATAGCAGGGATGTGACAACAAAGTACCTAACCATCACTAGCATGATCAGGCACATGTCATCTAAGCACATGACTCGGTGGGCCGAACACCTGGGTTCATGATTGCTGCCATCGGGTGACATCACAGCCTCTTCCCCTGTGCTAGATGCTTCATATTCCCCTGTCCAAAACACTGGCACAGATACCTCCTGCCCTGCACCTATCCTTGCACATTCTAACTTATCATCAAAAGGCAATTACAAATCCTTGTCCCACCACAGCATTCAGCTGTCCCTATCTCAAGCCTTGGAACAAAGGAGAAAGTTTTCAGCCAATCATCCCAAAGACTAACTGGACACATTTCCAGGCTGCTTACCATGGAAATGTTGCAGTTTCAACATGTTGACATGTAGGATTTTGCTGAGTCATGGTGGCAGCTGTCCCTCAGTACTCAGTCCCCAGCCTCTGCTTTCTCTCCCGATGTGGCACCCCTGTCTTGCACCACACATGTCCAAGAACATCATCCATATCCTTACTAATGCACTTACTGGTATTTCCCACCTAATGAATGAAACATGAATAAGCACTTGTAGCCAGGGGCACTACAAAAAACTTTATAGCACTTTATTGCTGTTGGTGATGATTTACTGTTAGTTTATCCCTTTTAGGGTCATAAGGGAGAGCCGACGCGGATTGGGAGCACCGTGTTGAACTTAGAGTGCCAACTTCTACAGCAAGGCAGGGTAAGAAAGGGGACAGCACACAGCCCCTTTTTTCATTGGCTGTAAGCTATAATCATCAACACTAGCAGACATAAACACTTGGAATAGATGACTCTATAATGAGATTCACTTTTTGTATTGAACAACTGAAATAAATAAACTTTTTGATGATATTCTAATTTTGTGAGAAGCACCTGTATGTAGCGTTCATGTTTTCTTCCACTGAAAAAGTAATATCTGGTTGTTATGAATCAATCTTTAATAAATAAGCCATCTGACTAGGGTTCAGAAAATGCATGTATTATACGTATCTATTTATATAGTACACTCATATTGCTAGGATTTACTTTTATTTTAGCCTATAGATTTTGATTTCTTTTTCAATGGTTTATTTTCAGCCTATTTATGTAGAAAAATAAGAATAGAAATCCTGGCTGCATGGAACAGAAAAAATAAAAGAAATACTAACATGTGATATTTGTAATGTATAATCATTGCACTGTTTCTGCACAATTAAAAATGTTAGTTTTAGTATTAGATTTAATAATGCAAACATTGTTTAGTGACCTCGGTAAGAGGTCTCCGATTCAAAGCTCATCTGGTTTCTACTTCATCAGCACAGTCTAACTTTCTACAATCAGTCATTTTATTTTATTAGTGTCCCGTAAGTCACAATAGATGTTTTGTGCCAGTTAAATGTATTATATTCACCTTTCATCCCATCAGAAAAAGACCAATGCACTAATCGTTGTACTATGTGAATAGTTGCAATGGGAGCATATACTTCTAGAACAGAAAGAAATCATATTATTGCCTATCAAAATAAATGTATTTATTACCCAGATGCACTATCAAATGAAAGAAAATGACTACAGACAACTATTCATTTATTGCTAACAACATCTTCTTGCTGCTTATGACTTCAGTGGTACAGCAACAATTCTTGGTGACCTTCTGTTCTTGCATGTATCCCCCATGCATTCATTTTTTTCTAGTCTTTTTTTCATCAGCAATATGTTGTTTTTTACTTCGCATTGCAAAATTACTTTCAATCTTGGATACCATAACAATTTATTCCTTTATGTATAAGAAACACTGACACATTAGTGAACAAGCTGTTACTAACAGCATGTGTCTATGGTTTACAATGAATCCAATAGCACTTTTTTATCATTTTTTTTACTTTGCACCATGTTATAGTTTTTTCCTCTGAATAAATTATTTCATTAGAGATAATAGCTACTTCATATTGCACCTTGAGCAACTATGCATTTTCCATAACATAATAATTACCATCCATTAAGACATTGATTGTGGAATATGTGTAACTTTATTAAATGTGCATATAAATGTACATTTAATAAAGTATAGGATTCTGATTTGTTAAATTATAATGCATTCTTGAAGAATTTGAAACACTTACTAAAAAAGGATAATGGCAACGAATACATAACAGATAATATATACACATTACATTATTTCTTTTCACTAAATATATTAAAGTTTAGAGTAATGATCAACCAGGGACAATCTTGGCTCCCAATTGTAGGTGCCAAAAGTTTCCTATTATCAATTTCTTCTCCTATACAAGGATCTGATTGTTTTTGATGAATTCCAATGTTTGAGTCCAAGGAGTAGTTGCTGACCAGTGGAGTTAAGGTACCGTTACACTAGACGATATCACTAGCGATCCGTGACGTTGCAGCGTCCTGGCTAGCGATATCGTCCAGTGTGATACGCAGCAGCGATCAGGCCCCTGCTGTGATGTCGCTGGTCGGGGAAGAAAGGCCAGAACTTTATTTCGTCGCTGGATCTCCCGCTGACATCGCTGAATCGGCGTGTGTGACGCCGATTCAGCGATGTCTTCGCTGGTAACCAGGGTAAACATCGGGTTACTAAGCGCAGGTTCCGCGCTTAGTAACCCGATGTTTACCCTGGTTACCATCGTTAAAGTAAAAAAAACAACCACTACATACTTACCTTCCGCTGTCTGTCCCCGGCGCTGTGCTTCTCTGCTCTGGCTGTGAGCACAGCGGCCGGAAAGCAGAGCGGTGACGTCACCGATTTGCTTTCCGGCTGCCCGGACTCCCCCACTCTAAATGATTCCTATAGTGATTAAATGACAGCATCTGTCAGTGGTGATAGCTGGTAGGGAAAAGTGGAGAGATAAGCAAAGTACAGTTGTTCTGTTCATTTCAAATTGTTACTTCATCTAAGCAGTGTACTGCAGAGCCTGAATATCACAGAGAGATTATGGAGTCATTGTCAATTGAATTTTTATCCATTTCTGCCATTGGGTAGACTAAACTATTTTTTAGTTACATCGCACAATTTTTGTCATAAAAGTGAATTCATTGGTCCTCATAACATCACAAAGTAGAGAAAATAATACACCATGAAAGTCACTCCAGTAGGTGTTCACCTCCTGCAGCTATAATTCTTGTAAATTTTTAAGTGACAGTCAAAGATTACCTGTTTATCACACCTCATGCGTAATATGTCATACCCTTTTATTTATTTACCATCTTCTAAAAAAAGTCTGATAAAAAAATTAGGATGTAACATTCTTGTCTGATACATATTACTATTCTAAGAACAGAGAAGCGCCCTGTTAGGAGTCGAGTTTCCTCTACTGCACAGGGGGAATCTCGATCCGTCTCCGCTGCGGTCTCCCATTCTCCTCCAGCCGCAGTGGAGTCTGCTCAGCAGGGACGTCGCTCCCAGTGTCTTGCTCGCTCTCACTCTGTACAGAGAGTTACTGCTGCTTCTTCAGCTCCTGCCATTAAAGTCAGTGCTGGTCAGCGGCGAGCGGACTTCCCTGGGACTAAGTCCTTGTTTGCGCACACTGAGCATGCCCAGAGCAAGATCTCATGTTGGAGATCGAGGATCATGTGCTCTGGCTCTGCAGCGCATTCCATTGGTCCTCTTGGCAGGCCCTGGAAGGGCAAAGTTTCTGTGGCCACTTCCTGTCCTGCAATTATATAAACTGCGCATGACCGCACGGCCATGCGCTAGTGTACATTTGAATACGTGTGTTTGTTGTGAGTGCAAGTCGTTCATTAAATACCCTACCCTATTGTATGACTGTTCGCGTATGGAGTATGGCTGCTATCTAGCGCCCGACAAATCACTCAACGTGTCACACACGTATCAGCGTCTATTGCTGTGACCGCCAGTGCGGCGCCACGCGCCAGTAGTGCGCTTCCTGACCCACGTCTGGGTGCTTAGTGGTGCCTGCCAGCACGGCACAGTTCGCACTTCGGTGCTCTAATTATAAGATTTGCCTAACACACCCTGTTGCGGTGTTGTGTCAGCAAGTGGTCTAATCGGACTTCAATCCTAGTTGGGGTTAAGTTCGCTGACTGCTTGCTCGCCTTCTATGTGCGGTACCGCGATCCTGTGACGCAACAGGATCGCTTCCTTCACGTTGGGTGAAGTTTAACCCACGCGAGTATACTTATGAGTACCGCCATATAGTCCGTCATTACTCAGCAGCAGGTTCCATCTCTGCACGGTGGACCCCGGGCTACGAACGCACCGTACACTATCAGTCTTATTATTTGGTGCGTTCCGCTAGCCCTAACACGCCCTATGCATAGCCAGCATCAATAGTAAAAAGTTGGTTCGGGATGGGGCGACACGCTGGCACTGACTGGAGGGGAGTAGGGAGGGGGCACTGACTCGAGCAGAGTAGGGAGGGCCAATTCACGGCAAGACTAAGCCTGTCGCTGTTTGGTCGTGGCCAGCAGGCCGCGACCAATCAGCGATGTGGGATTTTCCATGACGGACAGACAAACACAGACAGACACACAGATGGAAGTACCCCAAGGAAAAATATATAAATATCCAAGGTCAAGAGAGTTTCCATGTATCCCCTTGATGCGCGTTTTGATGGTTTCTGCCTCTGAAGTGGTGCATCGAGTTCTGTAAAGATCTTAGAAATTAGATGCTGAATGAATATTTAATGACTTTACCTGAAATTAATCAACCAGTTAGGGCAGTGTTTTTCAAACTATGGACTCACATTTGTTCTTTAACTATCACTCCTATCAGGCCATAACATGCTATCATATGATTGAAGGTGCAGTTTTGTGACAGTCAGAGGGCCATGAGAAAATGACTACTTGTATCATACGTTAAACCCGATATCTAATTTATAAGGGTTGTTCAAAACAGAACTAAAAACATTTTTTTAAGCATGGATGCCCAAAACATAAGACAGTGGAATCCTGACATTTCAGTACCTTCCCACAGATCCATCTCGGGCTGCTCTGGATGTCTGTGCTGGCTCCAGAAAGAATACCTGTCCAGCTCCGAAGTCAAGAAGCCAAAGTAAGGCCGGCGTCACACTTGCGAGTTTTACGGACGTAAGAGCGCAGAATCTACGTCCGTAAAACTCGCAAAAAATACGGCACAATTATTCTCTATGCCCCTGCTCCTATTTGCCGTATTTTACTGATCAGTATTATACGGCTTTCTACGGCCGTACAAAATCGCAGCATGCTGCGTTTGTCACCGTACTGCGCAAGAAATACGCCAATGAAAGTCTATGGAAGCGTGAAAAATACGGATTACACACGGACAAGCAGTGTGACTTGCGAGAAATACGCAGCGCTGTTAGAGAGAAAAGCCGGTAATTCAGTGCGGTGTACAGTAAAATCACACTGACAGCTTACAGTCCAATAGGTAGAATAAATGTGTACACATAGAATAGGTATATATATATATATATATATATATATGTCAGTGAAGCTTTCTAGGTAATTTCCCACGATCTATGAACAGCCAGCAGAGGGCGCCTCACCGCAAATGAAGCTAAATATAGATCATTGATCTATTTTTAGCCTCATTCCCTGGGGTTTTGCAGCAAGGAGCAGCATTGCATTAGCACAGCTCCTTGCTGCAAAATGTTTTAACCCCTTCAGAAGGATTTACATCGTTGGACGTTACAGATCTGCGGAGGGTAAGTATATTGTTGGTTTATTATGTTTTTTACTCACAGAACGAGGGTCTTCAGTGACTGGATTGGGCGTTGAATAAAATACTGCAACAACCATTGTTTTTATTTCATTAAAATAATTTTAAATAATGTGTTTGTGTTTTATTTAACCCTTCACTACAATTGGATTAATAATGGATAGGTGTCATAATTGACGCCTCTCCATTATTAATTAGGCTTAATGTCACCTTACAATAGCAAGGTGGCATTAACCCTTCATTACCCCATATCCCACCGCTACACGGGAATGGGAAGAGAGTGGCCAAGTGCCAGAATAGGCGCATCTTCCAGATGTGTCTTTTCTGGGGTGGCTGGGGGCAGATATTTTTAGCCAGGGGGGGCCAATAACCGTGGACCCTCTCCAGGCTATTAATATCTGCCCTCAGTCACTGGCTTTACTACTCTGGCGGAGAAAATTGCGCGGGAGCCCACGCCAATTTTTTCCGCCATTTAACCCTTTATTTTAAGAGCTAGAACGGCCAAATTTTGCAGATACACACTACTGACATTAGTAGTGTGGAATCTGCAAAAAAAATGGAGAGAAGACATGGTTTACTGTATGTAAACCATGTCTCAAATCATGTCGGGTTTTAGGAAGGAGAAAGAAAAAGCCGGTAATTGAATTACCGGCTTTCAAGCTGTATAGCGCTGGAATAAATATTAATATATATACATATATGTGTCTCACTGACATATATATATATATATATATATATATATATATATATATATATATATATATATATATATATATATATATATACCTATTCTATGTGTACACATTTATTCTACCTATTGGACTGTAAGCTGTCAGTGTGATTTTACTGTACACTGCACTGAATTACCGGCTTTTCTCTCTAATATATGTGTCTACTGACATATATATATATATATATATATATATATATATATATATATATATATATATAGACAGTATATATATATTTTCTTTTCTTTTTGGGACACATGGATCACTTCTATAGCGGTATGTTGGTTTTGCTAGCCTGCGAGAAAACCACGCAGTACGGATGACATACGGATTACATACGGAGGATGCCATGCGCAAAAAACGCTGACACACCCTGCCTACGGAGGAGCTACGGACCACTTTTTTCGGGACTTTTCAGCGTATTACGGCCGTAATATACGGACCGTATTGTTTTACGCTGTGTGTGACGCCGGCCTAAAGCTGCAATCTGCAATAGTCAGGGGACTAAGAGAACACTTCACCAAAGAAACATCTTGAGTTGTCTAGGCTAATTATAGTCTTGCCAACTACAGTAGCTTAGATTGTATATACAGTGGGGCAAAAAAGTATTTAGTCAGTCAGCAATAGTGCAAGTTCCACCACTTAAAAAGATGAGAGGCGTCTGTAATTTACATCATAGGTAGACCTCAACTATGGGAGACAAACTGAGAAAAAAAAATCCAGAAAATCACATTGTCTGTTTTTTTAACATTTTATTTGCATATTATGGTGGAAAATAAGTATTTGGTCAGAAACAAAATTTCATCTCGATACTTTGTAACATATCCTTTGTTGGCAATGACAGAGGTCAAACGTTTTCTGTAAGTCTTCACAAGGTTGCCACACACTGTTGTTGGTATGTTGGCCCATTCCTCCATGCAGATCTCCTCTAGAGCAGTGATGTTTTTGGCTTTTCGCTTGGCAACACGGACTTTCAACTCCCTCCAAAGGTTTTCTATAGGGTTGAGATATGGAGACTGGCTAGGCCACTCCAGGACCTTGAAATGCTTCTTATGAAGCCACTCCTTCGTTGCCCTGGCGGTGTGCTTTGGATCATTGTCATGTTGAAAGACCCAGCCACGTTTCATCTTCAATGCCCTTGCTGATGGAAGGAGGTTTGCACTCAAAATCTCACGATACATGGCCCCATTCATTCTTTCATGTACCCGGATCAGTCGTCCTGGCCCCTTTGCAGAGAAACAGCCCCAAAGCATGATGTTTCCACCACCATGCTTTACAGTAGGTATGGTGTTTGATGGATGCAACTCAGTATTCTTTTTCCTCCAAACATGACAAGTTGTGTTTCTACCAAACAGTTCCAGTTTGGTTTCATCAGACCATAAGACATTCTCCCAAAACTCCTCTGGATCATCCAAATGCTCTCTAGCAAACTTCAGACGGGCCCGGACATGTACTGGCTTAAGCAGTGGGACACGTCTGGCACTGCAGGATCTGAGTCCATGGTGGCGTAGTGTGTTACTTATGGTAGGCCTTGTTACATTGGTCCCAGCTCTCTGCAGTTCATTCACTAGGTCCCCCCGCGTGGTTCTGGGATTTTTGCTCACCGTTCTTGTGATCATTCTGACCCCACGGTGTGGGATTTTGCGTGGAGCCCCAGATCGAGGGAGATTATCAGTGGTCTTGTATGTCTTCCATTTTCTAATTATTGCTCCCACTGTTGATTTCTTCACTCCAAGCTGGTTGGCTATTGCAGATTCAGTCTTCCCAGCCTGGTGCAGGGCTACAATTTTGTTTCTGGTGTCCTTTGACAGCTCTTTGGTCTTCACCATAGTGGAGTTTGGAATCAGACTGTTTGAGGGTGTGCACAGGTGTCTTTTTATACTGATAACAAGTTTAAACAGGTGCCATTACTACAGGTAATGAGTGGAGGAAAGAGGAGACTCTTAAAGAAGAAGTTACAGGTCTGTGAGAGCCAGAAATCTTGATTGTTTGTTTCTGACCAAATACTTATTTTCCATCATAAAATGCAAAAAAAATGATAAAAAAACAGACAATGTGATTTTCTGGATTTTTTTTTCTCAGTTTGTCTCCCATAGTTGAGGTCTACCTATGATGTAAATTACAGACGCCTCTCATCTTTTTAAGTGGTGGAACTTGCACTATTGCTGACTGACTAAATACTTTTTTGCCCCACTGTATATACAAAAAGCCATACTCGGCTGCTATTACTCACCTATCCAGTGTGGGCATTGGGAGCAGTACTCGCACTTTCCGCAGAAAAGCAACACTCATCCTTTCTGCTTGCCCCAACCCAAGGGTTTTTTTCTAGGCATTTTCTGCATACTTCATATGTTTTATTCTAAATATTTTATATGGCTCTACAGAATATGTTAGCATTAAATAAATGTTTCATATATCATTTATCCTCTTCACAAGTTCTAATCTTGCTCACTAATTGCAATCTGAAGAGCCATATTTCTGTTTATTTCCAAAATGGATAGTCTAATATAGTTATTTTCTCTATATACTAAGTGCAAAACATGAAGACAGTTAAGGTGTAAAGTATGAAAATTGCTATTTTAATACTAGATTATTAAGTAAATGCAAAGGTTTTCTAATAGTTTTGAGCTAAAAGTTTGCATTATAAGCCAGTAATCCGCACCAAACAAGCAAATAAACTGTCTAGGTAATGTAGACCTCACATGAACATTTATAGTGATAGCAGTAGCATAAGATGGCTGAGAGTAGTAGTGCAGCTTGGGCTTATCCAAGAGAACGATTTGATGCTGCTATTCAACACATAACCAATGGTCAAAAGTAGGGTTGAGTCAAACGGATCAGACAAATTCAAAAATAGCTGACTTTCGGCAAAGTCGGGTTTCATGAAATCTGACCCGATCCTTGTGTAGGATCGACCATGAGGTCGTTGATCAAAGTCGCGTTTCGTATGACGCTTTCAGCGCCATTTTTCAGCCAATGAAGGAGGACGCAGAGTGTGGGCAGCTTGATGACATAGGTCTCAGTCTCCACCATCTTAGAGAAGGGCATGACAGTGATTGGCTTGCTTTCTGCGGTGTCACAGGGGCTATAAAGGGGCGTGCACACCGACCGCCATCTTACTTCTGCTGATCGTAGCATAGGGAGGGGTTGCCGCAGCTGCATCAGAAGAAGGGAGGGAAGATTAAGCCCCGAAACTGCTTGTGCTGTAGCGATTTCCACTGTCCAACACCACCATTTGTTTGCAGGGACAGTGGAGGCTATATTTTTGTGCATCAGCTCTGTAGCTTATTAGGCTGCCTTATAAGGCTCCCTGATAGCTGCATTGCTGTTTGCACGCCGCCGTGCAAACCAACTGCTTTTTTAAAAGCAAAAATCCTGTTGCTCCTTTCTGCACAGTTATCTTGTGTATTTGTCCACACTTTTGTGTGCAGCAGTCCTTTTTATTGCTGCCATACTTTTCCTAAGATCATTGTAGGGAGATTGAAATTGTACTACATTCCTTGTATTTTTTTCATATATCCTCCAGCCACTTTCTGCCACTTAGATTGCGTTGTTATATACACTGGGCTTGAGTTTTGGGTCATTCTCCCCCCAAAAAAGGGAGTTTCAAATTCTCACAAAGTGGATCTACTGCAGTCCTGTTAGTTTGGTGTATGTCAGCCAGCCACTTTCTGCCACATAGATAGCGTTGTTATATACAATGGGCCTAAGTAGTGGTTTAGTCTCCCCCCCAAAAAAGGGAGATTCAAATTTTCACAAAGTGAATATACTTCTGTCTAGAGTTGAGCGACTTTTCCTTTTTTCGTATCGAGTTGGGTTTCACGAAACTCGACTTTGTCAAAAGTCGGGCCGGGTGAAATCGGCCGATTATTGCGAAAAGTCGTGGATCGACCGAAACACGAAACCCAATGTAAGTCAATGGGGAATCAAAGTCGACAGTGAGTGGAGTACAGGAAAACACCTACAGTGCCCATTTTAATGTCAAAAACATCAATTCTTGTTACTTAAGCTCGTCAATCTTAATTTACCTTATAATTATAGTTAGTCATTGAAAATTGTTGGTCATTTGGCTAAAGTTGTGGGGGAGTAGGGCTGGTTCAAGTTTTTCGTGGGCCCAGGAAACGTGGACTACGTCACAGTGGTGGAGCAGGGAGAGGTAAGTATTTAAACTTTTCAAGTGCTGTGATCCTGAGCAAGCAGGGGGGGCCCACTCATTTGCATTGGCACTGGCACAGGGCCCCTCAAACTACGGCAGTGTGTTTGACGGCGGGGGGCGTCTCCCACTGGCAGAGACACTTTTGCTTACTATGAGGGGCCCTGTGCCAGTGACGTCACCAACAAGTATGCCCCCCTGTTGTCAATTCTGCTTTTGGGCTCCCTCCGGTGGTTGTAGGTGGTAGTTGTCCCTGGGCTGCAGTCTTGGACAGGTGTTTCTGCTGATTGCAATTCTGACTGGGGTATTTAGGTTTGCAGGACTCATTAGTCCTTGCCAGTTGTCAATGTTTCTTGGGAAGTGTTGGATCTCTTTCTGGCTTCTCCTGCTTAGCTGCCAATTCAGCAAAGATAAGTGTCTGTTTCTTTTTCTATGGCACACAAGCTGTGTGCTTGTTTTTTGATTGTATTCCTGCTCTGTGTGTAGGAGTCTCTGGAGTTGCAGATATATGTTCCACGTCTTTAGTTAGATGGAGGAATTTTTTGTATAATCTGCTGTGGATATTTTTGGAAGGGTTTTAATACTGACTGCACAGAACTCTGTCCTATCCTTTCTTATTTTAGATAGAGTGGCCTCTTGTGCTAAATCCTGTTTTCTGCCTGTGTTTGTCTTTCCTCTCCTACTCACAGCCAAAATTTGTGGGGGGCTGCCTAACCTTTGGGGTTCTGCTCTGAGGCAAGGTAGTATTCCTATTTCCATCTATAGGGGTATTTAGTCCTCTGGCTGTGACAAGGTGTCTAGGGTTTGTTAGGTACACCCCACGGCTACTTCTAGTTGTGGTGTTAAGATCAGGATTTGCGGTCAGTATAGTTACCACCTACTCCAGTGAAAGTTTTCATGCTGCTGCAAGGTCACCGGATCATAACACCCCCCCCACCTGATGAAGGAACCTGCACTTTCATCGGCACCTTCCTTTTTGTCCCCGTGTAAAGTGGTATAGTATGCGGGAAGGGAAACCTGACTTTCAGCAGGGTCAGATTCTGGCTGTGTAGCGTGCAAGGGGAATGTAGTGGTCTGGGTCAATGTACCAGCAGACTCATCTAGCAGTGGCTGGGCAATGGTCAGGATGAGGAGGAAACACCGATATAGGCCCAAATAATAAAGTGGGCTAAATGCAGTTCAAAATTGGTAACAGGACTAAACAGGCGGCATTGCTTTGTTCAGTGGAGGACAACTGTAATCAGTGGCAGACACAGTTAGTAGGCATAAAATAAAAAAAGTAGGCTAAATGCAGTTCAAAATTGGTAAAAGGAGTAAACAGGCGGCACTGCTTTGTTCAGTGGAGGGGAACAAGATGCAGCAGCAGACACCGTTAGTAGGCCCAGCCAAACAAGTAGGCCAATTGCAGTTTAACATCTGAAACAGGATAAAAATTGAAGCTCAGCTTTGTTCAGTGGAGGAGAAAGGCAAGTAGCGGCAGACACCGTTAGTAGGCGTAACCAAACCAGTAGGCCAAATGCAGTGTAATATCCTAACCAGGATGAAAATTGAAGCTCAGCTTTGTACAGTTGAAAAACAACAAGCAGCGGCAGACATCGTTAGTTGGCTGTTATGGACCTGGTGGTTAGGAGCACCCGAAAAGACCTGATGGTTAAACTAACAAAGGACAAGCTCTGGGAAGTGGGAGCTCTGCTGATCGCAACCCCTAATCCTATCACACACACTAGAAATAGCCGTGGAGCGTACCTGACTCTGCCTAGACGCCTCTTCACAGCCTAAGAGCTAACTAGCCCTAGAGATAGAAAATAAAGCCTACCTTGCCTCAGAGAAATTCCCCAAAGAAAAAGGCAGCCCCCCACATATATTGACTGTGAGTTAAGATGAAAGTCACAAACACAGAAATGAAACAGGTTTCAGCAAAGGGAGGCCAGACTTACTAAACAGACTGAGGATAGGAAAGGTAACTTTGCGGTCAGCACAAAAAACTACAAAAAGACCACGCACAGTGTGCAAAAAGACCTCCGCACCGACTCACGGTGTGGACGTGACACTCTGCATCCCAGAGCTTCCAGCTAGCAAGGCAAAATCATGATAGCAAGCTGGACAAGAAAACAATGAACAAATAATTAACTAGCAGGGACTTAGCTTCTGCTGGAATAGACAGGTCACCAGAAAGATCCAAGAGCGAACAGAACCAGTACAAGAACATTGACAGCTGGCATGGAGTAACGATCTGAGTGGAATTAAATAGAGCAGCCAGCCAAAGAATAAAGTAAGTCACCTGTGGAAGGAACCTCAGAAGCAGCAGCTCCACTCACAGCCACCAGGGGGAGTCCATGGACAGAACTCGCCGAAGTACCATTCATGACCACAGGAGGGAGTTCGATAACAGAATTCACAACAGTACCCCCCATTGAGGAGGGGTCACCGAACCCTCACCAGAGCCCCCAGGCCGATCAGGATGAGCCAAATGAAAGGCATGAACTAGATCAGCAGCATGAACATCAGAGGCAAAAACCCAGGAATTATCTTCCTGACCATAACCCTTCCACTTTGACCAGGTACTGGAGTTTCCGTCTCGAAATACGAGAATCCAAAATCTTCTCCACCACATACTCCAACTCCCCATCGACCAACACCGGGGCAGGAGGATCAACGGAGGGAACCATAGGCACCACGTATCTCCGCAATAATGACCTATGGAACACATTATGGATGGCAAAAGAAGCTGGAAGAGCCAAACAAAATGACACAGGATTGAGAACTTCAGAAATCTTGTACGGACCAATGAAACGAGGCTTAAACTTAGGAGAGGAAACCTTCATAGGAACATAACGAGACAACAACCAAACCAAATCCCCAACACGAAGTCGGGGACCAACACAGCGCCAGAGGTTAGCGAAACGTTGAGCCTTCTCCTGGGACAATGTCAAATTGTCCACCACATGAGTCCAAATCTGCTGCAACCTGTCCACCACAGTATCCACACCAGGACAGTCCGAAGGCTCAACCTGCCCTGAAGAGAAACAAGGATGGAAACCAGAATTACAGAAAAAAGGCGAAACCAAAGTAGCCGAGCTGGCCCGATTATTAAGGGCGAACTCAGCCAAAGGCAAGAAGGACACCCAATCATCCTGATCAGCAGAAACAAAGCATCTCAGATATGTTTCCAAAGTCTGATTAGTTCGTTCGGTTTGGCCATTAGTCTGAGGATGGAAAGCCGCAGAAAAAGACAAATCAATGCCCATCTTAGCACAAAAGGACCGCCAAAACCTCGAAACAAACTGGGAACCTCTGTCCGAGAAGATGTTCTCCGGAATGCCATGCAAACGAACCACATGCTGGAAAAATAATGGCACCAAATCAGAGGAGCAAGGCAATTTAGACAAGAGTACCAAATGGACCATCTTAGAGAAGCGATCACAAACCACCCAAATGACCGACATCCTTTGAGAGACAGGGAGATCTGAAATAGAATCCATGGAAATATGCGTCCAGGGCCTCTTCGGGACTGTCAAGGGCAAAAGCAACCCGCTGGCATGAGAACAGCAGGGCTTAGCCCGAGCACAAGTCCCACAGGACTGCACAAAAGAACGCACATTCCATGACAAAGAAGGCCACCAAAAGGATCTAGCCACCAAATCTCTGGTACCAAAGATTCCAGGATGGCCAGCCAACACTGAACAATGAACCTCAGAGATAACTCTACTAGTCCATCTATCAGGGACAAACAGTTTCTCCGCTGGACAACGGTCAGGTCTATCAGCCTGAAACTTCTGCAGCACCCGCCGCAAATCAGGGGAGATGGCAGACAAAATTACTCCCTCTTTGAGAATACCCGCCGGCTCAGGAACACCCGGAGAGTCAGGCACAAAACTCCTTGACAGTGCATCAGCCTTCACATTCTTAGAGCCCGGAAGGTACGAAACCACAAAATCAAAACGGGAGAAAAACAGCGACCATCGAGCCTGTCTAGGATTCAACCGTTTGGCAGACTCGAGATAAGTCAAATTCTTGTGATCCATCAAAACCACCACGCGATGCTTGGCTCCTTCAAGCCAATGTCGCCACTCCTCGAATGCCCACTTCATGGCCAACAACTCTCGATTGCCAACATCATAATTGCGCTCAGCAGGCGAGAACTTTCTAGAAAAGAAGGCACATGGTTTCATCACCGAGCCATCAGAACTTCTTTGTGACAAAACAGCCCCTGCTCCAATCTCAGAAGCATCAACCTCGACCTGAAACGGGAGCGAAACATCTGGCTGGCACAATACAGGGGCAGAAGAAAAACGACGCTTCAACTCCTGAAAAGCCTCTACAGCCGCAGAGGACCAATTGACCACATCAGCACCTTTCTTGGTCAAATCAGTCAACGGTTTAGCAACACTAGAAAAATTAGCGATGAAGCGACGGTAAAAATTAGCAAAGCCCAGGAACTTCTGCAGGCTCTTCACAGATGTCGGCTGAGTCCAATCATAAATGGCCTGAACTTTAACAGGGTCCATCTCGATAGTAGAAGGAGAAAAAATGAAACCCAAAAATGAAACCTTCTGAACTCCAAAGAGACATTTTGACCCCTTCACAAACAAGGAATTCGCGCGAAGGACCTGGAACACCATTCTGACCTGCTTCACATGAGACTCCCAATCATCCGAAAAGACCAAAATATCATCCAAATATACAATCATGAATCTATCCAGGTACTTTCGGAAGATGTCATGCATAAAGGACTGAAACACAGATGGAGCATTAGAAAGCCCGAATGGCATAACCAGGTACTCAAAACGGCCCTCGGGCGTATTAAATGCTGTTTTCCATTCATCGCCCTGTTTAATACGCACAAGATTATACGACCCTCGAAGATCGATCTGGGTGAACCAACTAGCCCCCTTAATCCGAGCAAACAAATCAGACAGCAGCGGCAAAGGGTACTGAAATTTGACTGTGATCTTATTAAGAAGGCGGTAATCAATACAAGGTCTCAAAGAACCATCCTTCTTGGCCACAAAAAAGAACCCTGCTCCCAACGGTGATGACGACGGGCGAATATGACCTTTCTCCAAGGATTCCTTTATATAACTCCGCATAGCGGCGTGCTCTGGCACAGATAAATTGAACAGTCAGCCCTTAGGAAACTTACTGCCAGGAATCAAATTAATAGCACAATCGCTATCCCTATGAGGAGGTAGGGCACTGGATTTGGGCTCATCAAATACATCCCGGTAATCCGACAAAAACTCAGGGACTTCAGAAGGAGTGGAAGGCGAAATTGACAGCAATGGAACATCACCATGTACCCCTTGACAAGCCCAGCTGGACACAGACATAGATTTCCAATCCAATCCTGGATTATGGACCTGTAGACATGGCAACCCCAAAACGACCACATCATGCAGATTATGCAACACCAAAAAGCGAATATCCTCCTGATGTGCAGGAGCCATGCACATGGTCAATTGAGTCCAGTACTGAGGCTTATTCTTGGCCAAAGGCGTAGCATCAATTCCTCTCAATGGAATAGGATATTGCAAGGGCTCCAAGAAAAAACCACAGCGCCTGGCAAACTCCAAGTCCATCAAATTCAGGGCAGCGCCTGAATCCACAAATGCCATAACAGAATAGGATGACAAAGAGCAAATCAGAGTAACGGACAAAAGAAATTTAGACTGTACCGTACCAATAGTGGCAGACCTAGTGAACCGCTTAGTGCGCTTAGGACAATCGGAGATAGCATGAGTGGAATCACCACAGTAAAAACACAACCCATTCCGACATCTGTGTTCTTGCCGTTCTGCTTTGGTCAAAGTCCTATCACATTGCATAGGCTCAGGCCTATGCTCAGAGAATACCGCCAAGTGGTGCACAGCTTTGCGCCCACGCAAGCGCCGATCGATCTGAATGGCCAAGGACATAGACTCATTCAGACCAGCAGGCGTGGGAAATCCCACCATGACATCCATAAGGGCTTCAGAAAGACCCTTTCTGAAAATTGCCACCAGGGCACACTTATTCCACTGAGTAAGCACAGACCACTTTCTAAACTTCTGACAATATACCTCCGCTTCATCCTGACCCTGACACAAAGTCATCAAGATTTTCTCTGCCTGATCCACTGAATTAGGTTCATCATAAAGCAATCCAAGCGCCAGATAGAACGCATCTACATCGCGCAATGCAGGATCTCCTGGCGCAAGGGAAAATGCCCAGTCTTGAGGGTCTCCACGCAACAAAGAAATAATGATTTTTACTTGTTGAACGGGGTCACCAGAGGAGCGGGGTTTCAAAGCAAGAAACAGTTTACAATTATTTTTGAAATTCAGGAACTTAGATCTATCCCCAGAAAACAAATCAGGAATCGGAATTCTAGGCTCAAACATTGGATTCTGAACCACAAAATCTTGAATATTTTGTACCCTTGCAGTGAAATGATCCACACAAGAGGACAGACCTTGAATGTCCATAGCTACACCTGTGTCCTGAACCACCCAGAGGTTAAGGGGAAAAGATAAACAAAACACGCTGCAGAGAAAAAAAATGGTCTCAGAACTTCTCTTATCCCTCTATTGAGATGCATTAACACTTTGGGCCAGCTGTACTGTTATGGACCTGGTGGTTAGGAGCACCCGAAAAGACCTGATGGTTAAACTAACAAAGGACAAGCTCTGGGAAGTGGGAGCTCTGCTGACCGCAACCCCTAATCCTATCACACACACCAGAAATAGCCGTGGAGCGTACCTGACTCTGCCTAGACGCCTCTTCACAGCCTACTAGCTAACTAGCCCTAGAGATAGAAAATAAAGCCTGTTGTGAATTCTGTGGCAGAGCTCCCTCCTGTGGTCACAAGTGGTACTTCGGCTGATTCTCTCTGTGAGCTTCCGTTGGTGGAGGAAAGTGGTACTGCGGCTTCTGAGTCTCCTTCCTCAGGTGATGTGGTGAAGTCGTTAGGTGCTGCTCTATTTAACTCCACCTAGTGCTTTGATCCTGGCCTCCAGTCAATGTTCTAGTATTGGACCTGTATCCTCCTGGATCGTTTCTGCGGCCTGCTGCTCTGCATAGCTAAGTTCTGCTTTGCTATTTGGTTTGCTGTTTTTTTCTGTCCAGCTTGTCTATTTGTTTTTTCCTGCTTGCTGGAAGCTCTGGGACGCAGAGGGTGTACCTCCGTGCCGTTAGTTCGGTACAGAGGGTCTTTTTGCCCCCTTTGCGTGGTTGTTTGTAGGGTTTTGTGTTGACCGCAAAGTTACCTTTCCTATCCTCGCTCTGTTCAGAAAGTCGGGCCTCACTTTGCTAAATCTATTTCATCTCTACATTTGTCTTTTCATCTTAACTCACAGTCATTATATGTGGGGGCTGCCTTTTCCTTTGGGGTATTTCTCTGAGGCAAGGTAGGCTTATTTTCTATCTTCAGGCTAGCTAGTTTCTCAGGCTGTGCCGAGTTGCATAGGGAGCGTTAGGCGCAATCCACGGCTGCCTCTAGTGTGGTTGGTGAGGATTAGGGATTGCGGTCAGCAGAATTCCCACGTCTCAGAGCTCGTTCTATGTTTTTGGGTTATTGTCAGGTCACTGTATGTGCTCTGACCTCTATGTCCATTGTGGTACTGAATTACCTTATCATAACAGTACTGGAGGCCTAAGTACTAATGATTCTCAATAGAGGGAAAAAAGAAGTTCTGAGACCATTTTTTTTTCTCTGCACTGTGTTTTGCCTTTTTTTTCCCATAGACATTTGGGTGGTTCAGGACACAGGTGTAGCGATGGACATTAAAGGTCTGTCTTCATGTGTGGATCAGCTCACGGCAAGATAACAAAATATTCCAGACTTTGTGGTTCAGAATTCAATGTTAGAACCGAGAATTCCTATTCCTGATTTGTTTTTTTGGAGATAGAACTAAATTTCTGAGTTTCAAAAATAATTGTAAACTATTTCTGGCCTTGAAACCTCGCTCCTCTGATGACCCAGTTCAACAAGTTAGGATCATTATTTCTTTTTTATGTGGCGACCCTCAGGACTGGGCATTTTCTCTTGCGTCAGGAGATCCTGCATTAAGTAATATCGATGCGTTTTTCCTGGCGCTCGGATTGCTGTACGATGAGCCTAATTCAGTGGCTCAGGCAGAGAAGAATTTGCTGGCTCTGTGTCAGGGTTAGGATGAGATAGAGGTATATTGTCAGAAATTTAGAAAGTGGTCCGTACTCACTCAGTGGAATGAAGGTGCGCTCGCAGCTATTTTCAGAAAAGGTCTCTCTGAAGCCCTTAAGGATGTCATGGTGGGATTTCCTATGCCTGCTGGTCTGAATGAGTCTATGTCTTTGGCCATTCAGATCGGTCGACACTTGCGTGAGCGTAAATCTGTGCACCATTTGGCGGTATTACCTGAGCTTAAACCTGAGCCTATGCAGTGCGATAGGACTTTGACCAGAGTTTAACGGCAAGAACACAGACGTCTGAATGGGCTGTGTTTCTACTGTGGTGATTCCACTCATGCTATCTCTGATTGTCCTAAGCGCACTAAGCGGTTCGCTAGGTCTGCCACCATTGGTACGGTACAGTCAAAATTTCTTCTGTCCGTTACCTTGATCTGCTCTTTGTC
This sequence comes from Ranitomeya imitator, assembly GCF_032444005.1. NCBI lineage: Eukaryota > Metazoa > Chordata > Amphibia > Anura > Dendrobatidae > Ranitomeya > Ranitomeya imitator. The sequence goes on from NC_091284.1 coordinate 638,615,559, forward strand.
ATCATATTCTGTCATGGCATTTGTGGATTCAGGCGCTGCCCTGAATTTGATGGACTTGGAGTATGCTAGGCGTTGTGGGTTTTTCTTGGAGCCTTTGCAGTGTCCTATTCCCTTGAGAGGAATTGATGCTACGCCTTTGGCCAAGAATAAGCCTCAGTACTGGACCCAGCTGACCATGTGCATGGCTCCTGCACATCAGGAGGTTATTCGCTTTCTGGTGTTGCATAATCTGCATGATGTGGTCGTGTTGGGGTTGCCATGGCTACAAGTCCATAATCCAGTATTAGATTGGAAATCCATGTCTGTGTCCAGCTGGTGTTGTCAGGGGGTACATGGTGATGTCCCATTTCTGACTATTTTGTCATCCACCCCTTCTGAGGTTCCAGAGTTCTTGTCTGATTACCGGGATGTATTTGATGAGCCCAAGTCCGATACCCTACCTCCGCATAGGGATTGTGATTGTGCTATCGATTTGATTCCTGGTAGTAAATTCCCAAAAGGTCGACTGTTTAATTTATCTGTGCCTGAGCACGCCGCTATGCGGAGTTATGTGAAGGAGTCCTTGGAGAAGGGGCATATTCGCCCGTCATCGTCGCCATTAGGAGCAGGGTTCTTTTTTGTAGCCAAGAAGGATGGTTCACTGAGACCTTGTATAGATTACCGCCTTCTAAATAAGATCACGGTTAAATTTCAGTACTTCTTGCCGTTGTTATCTGATTTGTTTGCTCGGATTAAGGGGGCTAGTTGGTTCACCAAGATAGATCTTCGTGGTGCGTATAATCTTGTGCGTATTAAGCGAGGCGATGAATGGAAAACTGCATTTAATACGCCCGAGGGCCATTTTGAGTATCTAGTAATGCCATTCGGACTTGCCAATGCTCCATCAGTGTTTCAGTCCTTTATGCATGACATCTTCCGAGAGTACCTGGATAAATTCCTGATTGTGTACTTGGATGACATTTTGATCTTCTCGGATGATTGGGAGTCTCATGTGAAGCAGGTCAGAACGGTGTTTCAGGTCCTGCGTGCTAACTCTTTGTTTGTGAAGGGATCAAAGTGTCTCTTTGGTGTTCAGAAGGTTTCATTTTTGGGGTTCATCTTTTCCCCTTCTACTATCGAGATGGACCCTGTTAAGGTCCAAGCCATCCATGATTGGACTCAGCCGACATCTCTGAAAAGTCTGCAAAAGTTCCTGGGCTTTGCTAATTTTTATCGTCGCTTCATCTGCAATTTTTCTAGTATTGCTAAACCATTGACCGATTTGACCAAGAAGGGTGCTGATGTGGTCAATTGGTCTTCTGCCGCTGTGGAAGCTTTTCAAGAGTTGAAGCGTCGTTTTTCTTCTGCCCCTGTGTTGTGTCAACCAGATGTTTCGCTTCCGTTCCAGGTCGAGGTTGATGCTTCTGAGATTGGAGCAGGGGCTGTTTTGTCGCAGAGAAGTTCTGATTGCTCGGTGATGAAACCGTGCGCCTTCTTTTCCAGGAAGTTTTCGCCTGCTGAGCGAAATTATGATGTTGGCAATCGAGAGTTGCTGGCCATGAAGTGGGCATTCGAGGAGTGGCGTCATTGGCTTGAAGGAGCTAATCATCGCGTGGTGGTCTTGACTGATCATAAGAACTTGAATTATCTCGAGTCCGCCAAGCGGTTGAATCCTAGACAGGCTCGTTGGTCGTTGTTTTTTGCCCGTTTTGACTTTGTGATTTCGTACCTTCCGGGCTCTAAAAATGTGAAGGCGGATGCTCTGTCTAGGAGTTTTGTGCCCGACTCTCCGGGTTTATCTGAGCCGGCGGGTATCCTCAAAGAGGGAGTAATTGTGTCTGCCATCTCCCCTGATTTGCGGCGGGTGCTGCAAAAATTTCAGGCTAATAAACCTGATCGTTGCCCAGCGGAGAAACTGTTTGCCCCTGATAGGTGGACGAATAAAGTTATCTCTGAGGTTCATTGTTCGGTGTTGGCTGGTCATCCTGGAATCTTTGGTACCAGAGAGTAAGTGGCTAGATCCTTTTGGTGGCCATCTCTGTCGCGGGATGTGCGTACTTTTGTGCAGTCCTGTGGGATTTGTGCTCGGGCTAAGCCCTGCTGTTCTCGTGCCAGTGGGTTGCTTTTGCCCTTGCCGGTCCCGAAGAGGCCTTGGACACATATCTCTATGGATTTTATTTCAGATCTTCCCGTCTCTCAAAAGATGTCAGTCATTTGGGTGGTCTGTGATCGCTTCTCTAAGATGGTCCATTTGGTACCCTTGTCTAAATTACCTTCCTCCTCTGATTTGGTGCCATTGCTCTTCCAGCATGTGGTTCGTTTACATGGCATTCCAGAGAATATCGTTTCTGACAGAGGTTCCCAGTTTGTTTCGAGGTTTTGGCGAGCCTTTTGTGGTAGGATGGGCATTGACTTGTCTTTTTCCTCGGCTTTCCATCCTCAGACTAATGGCCAGACCGAACGAACCAATCAGACCTTGGAAACATATCTGAGATGCTTTGTTTCTGCTGATCAGGATGACTGGGTGTCCTTTTTGCCTTTGGCTGAGTTCGCCCTTAATAATCGGGCCAGCTTGGCTACCTTTGTTTCGCCGTTTTTCTGCAACTCTGGGTTCCATCCTTGTTTCTCTTCAGGACAGGTTGAGTCTTCGGACTGTCCTGGTGTGGATACTGTGGTGGACAGGTTGCAGCAGATTTGGACTCATGTAGTGGACAATTTGACCTTGTCCCAGGAGAAGGCTCAACGTTTCGCTAATCGCAGACGCTGTGTGGGTCCCCGACTTCGTGTTGGGGATTTGGTTTGGTTATCTTCTCGTCATATTCCTATGAAGGTTTCCTCTCCTAAGTTTAAACCTCGTTTCATTGGTCCGTATAGGATTTCTGAGGTTCTTAATCCTGTGTCTTTTCGTCTGACCCTTCCAGATTCTTTTTCCATACATAACGTATTCCATAGGTCATTGTTGCGGAGAAACGTGGCACCTATGGTTCCATCTGTTGACCCTCCTGCCCCGGTTTTGGTGGAGGGGGAGTTGGAGTATATTGTGGAGAAGATTTTGGATTCTCGTGTTTCAAGACGGAAACTCCAGTATCTGGTTAAGTGGAAGGGTTATGCTCAGGAAGATAATTCCTGGGTCTTTGCCTCTGATGTCCATGCTCCCGATCTTGTTCGTGCCTTTCATATGGCTCATCCTGGTCGTCCTGGGGGCTCTGGTGAGGGTTCGGTGACCCCTCCTCAAGGGGGGGGTACTGTTGTGAATTCTGTGGCAGAGCTCCCTCCTGTGGTCACAAGTGGTACTTCGGCTGATTCTCTCTGTGAGCTTCCGGTGGTGGAGGAAAGTGGTACTGCGGCTTCTGAGTTTCCTTCCTCAGGTGATGTGCTGAAGTCGTTAGGTGCTGCTCTATTTAACTCCACCTAGTGCTTTGATCCTGGCCTCCAGTCAATGTTCTAGTATTGGACCTGTTTCCTCCTGGATCGTTCCTGTGGCCTGCTGCTCTGCATAGCTAAGTTCTGCTTTGCTACTTGGTTTGCTGTTTTTTTCTGTCCAGCTTGTCTATTTGTTTTTTCCTGCTTGCTGGAAGCTCTGGGACGCAGAGGGTGTACCTCCGTGCCGTTAGTTCGGTACGGAGGGTCTTTTTGCCCCCTTTGCGTGGTTTTTGTAGGGTTTTGTGTTGACCGCAAAGTTACCTTTCCTATCCTCGCTCTGTTCAGAAAGTCGGGCCTCACTTTGCTAAATCTATTTCATCTTTACGTTTGTCTTTTCATCTTAACTCACAGTCATTATATGTGGGGGCTGCCTTTTCCTTTGGGGTATTTCTCTGAGGCAAGGTAGGCTTATTTTCTATCTTCAGGCTAGCTAGTTTCTCAGGCTGTGCCGAGTTGCATAGGGAGCGTTAGGCGCAATCCACGGCTGCCTCTAGTGTGGTTGGTGAGGATTAGGGATTGCGGTCAGCAGAGTTCCCACGTCTCAGAGCTCGTTCTATGTTTTTGGGTTATTGTCAGGTCACTGTATGTGCTCTGACCTCTATGTCCATTGTGGTACTGAATTACCTTATCATAGCAAAAGCCTGCCTTGCCTCAGAGAAATTCCCCAAAGAAAAAGGCAGCCCCCCACATATATTGACTGTGAGTTAAAATGAAAGTCACAAACACAGAAATGAAACAGGTTTCAGCAATGGGAGGCCAGACTTACTAAACAGACTGAGGATAGGAAATGTAACTTTGCGGTCAGCACAAAAAACTACAAAAAGACCACGCAGAGTGTGCAAAGAGACCTCCGCACCGACTCACGGTGCAGAGGTGCCACTCTGCATCCCAGATCTTCCAGCTAGCAAGGCAAAATCATGATAGCAAGCTGGACAAGAAAACAATTAACAAATAATTAACTAGCAGGGACTTAGCTTCTGGTGGAGTAGACAGGTCACCAGAAAGATCCAAGAGCGAACAGAACCAGTACAAGAACATTGACAGCTGGCATGTGGTAACGATCTGAGTGGAGTTAAATACAGCAGCCAGCCAAAGAATAAACTAAGTCACCTGTGGAAGGAACCTCAGAAGCAGCAGCTCCACTCACAGCCACCAGAGGAAGTCCATGGACAGAACTCGCCGAAGTACCATTCATGACCACAGGAAGGAGTTCGATAACAGAATTCACAACAGTTGGCATAACCAAACCAGTAGGACAGATGCAGTGCAATATCCTATCCAGGATGAAAATTGAAGCTCAGTTTTGTTCAGTGGAGGAGAAAGGCAAGGAGCGGCAGACACCGTTAGTAGGCGTAACCAAACCAGTAGGCCAAATACAGTGTAATATCAGACACCGGATGAAAATTGAGGCTCAGCTTTATTCAGTGGAGAACACCAAGCAGCGGAACACACCATTTGTAGGCCCCACCAAAGAAGTAGGCCAAATGCAGTTGGTAGGCCTAAATATGTAAGTAATCAAAATGCAGTTCAAAATTTGTAAGTGGAGTACACAGGCGGTATAGCTTTGTTCAGCGGAGGACAACTGTAATAAGAGGTTCAGACTGACAGAGTAGGCCTAAAATAAAAAAGATGGCTAATTGCAGTTCAAAATTTGTAAGGAGTACACAGGCGGCATAGCGTGGTTCAGCTGAGGAGGAAAAGTGTAATTAGTGGCTCTGACACACAGAGTAGGCCTAAAATAAAAAAGAAGGCTATATTCAGTTCACAATTGGTAAGAGGAGTACACAGGCGGCATAGCTGGGTTCAGCGGTGGAGGACAACTGTTGTGAGAGTCTGACACAGTTACTAGGCCCAAATTAGTAAGTAGGGTAAATGCTGTTCTAAATTGGTAAGAGGAGTACACAGGCGGAATAGCTTTGTTCAGCGGAGGACAGTTGTAATGTGTGGCGCAGACAGACAGACAGAGGCCTAACATAAAAAAGGTGGCTTCATGCAGTTCAAAACTGCTAGCAGGAATAACCAGGTGGCCTAGCTTGTTTCAGCGGGGAACAGTTGTAATGTGTGGCGCAGACAGACAGACAGAGGCCTAACATAAAAAAGGTGGCTGCATGCAGTTCAAAACTGCTAGCAGGACTAACCAGGCGGCCTACCTTGGTTCAGTGTGGGAGGACAACTGTTATGAGAGGCTGACACAGTTACTAGGCACAAATAAGTAAGTAGGCTGCATGCAGTTCAAAATTGGTAACAGGAGTACACAGGTGGCATAGCTTTGTTCAGCGGAGGACAACTGTAATAAGTGGCTCAGACAGACTTAGTAGGCCTAAAATAAAAAAGTAGGCTAAATGTCAGCCAAAAAATGTTCATAAATAAACTGGTGGCATAGCTAGGTACAGGGGTGGGCTCCTCTGCTGAGTAGCAGACAGTGGTAGTAGGCGCAAAGTTTTAACTGGTCTAAATGGAGGTCAGGGCCCCTGTATATTTTTACTATGATCTATCATTGCAACAAATTTGTAATGGCAGTGCCATTTAAGGATTTTACAGCACAGACTACAAAGTGGTGGGGCAGGGAGAGGTAAGTTTTCCAAGCGGTAGAGCACAGTTCGAGCTGGGGGGAACACTCTCTCGTGGGCGGCGGTACTGGCACAGGGCCCCTCATATTACGATGGTGTGTCTGACGTTGGTTGTGCACCACCACCATCAGAGACACTTCATTGTACTATGAGGGACCCTGTGCCAGTGGCGGCGCCCCAGAGTGGCCACACACCTGTCCATGCAAACGGCACTCGCACGGGTGCTTGCGCCAAGTTGTGACCACGGCCCTGTGGGGGGAGTCAGCCCATTTAGGGAGGAATACAAATGGCCTATGGTGGACATTTGGCACCTGCAAATGGTGGAATTGGAGCAGTCAGTAAGAGGAGGCCAAAAACAAGAAATTTTTCTGGCAAGCTACATGTCAACAGGGAAAGGAGGGGCAAAATTATTCGAAATCCATGATTGGTTCATTTTAATGAAGGTTAGATAATCAACATTTCTGGGAGCCAGACGTGTCCTTTTTTGCGGTCAGTATTGAACCAGCAGCACTGAAGACTCTTTCTGATAGCACACTAGCAGCTGGGCAAGCGAGCTCCTGTAAAGCATATTCTGCCAATTTGGGCCAGGTGTCTAGATTAGATGCCCAGTAATCAAAGGGGAATGACCTGTGAGGGAGAACATCGATAATGGCGGAAAAATAGTTGGTAACCATACTGGACAAATGCTGTCTCCTGTCACTTTGAATCGATGCAGCAGTACCTATCGTGTCTGCCGTCATTGCAAAATCACTCCACAACCTGGTCATAAGTCCCCTGTGTCCAACGCCACTTCGGCTTTGTGCACCTCTAACCATGCCATGCTGCCATGTTGCCCCCTACCGCTCATGTGAGAACCATCACCGCCGCTGTGTGCTGGGAATGCCTAAATCAAACAGTCTACTAGAGTTGCTTGGTAGCCAATATTTGCTCAAGGTTCTCATGTGGCATGATATTTTGCAATTTTCCTTTGTATCGTGGATCCAGGAGGCAGGCCAACAAGTAATCGTCATCGATCATCATTTTGATAATGCGGGGGTCCCGTTTTAGGATACGCAAGGCATACTCTGCCATGTGGGCCAAAATTCCAGGTGTCAATTCACTGCTTGTGCTGGGTTGAGGAGCACTTTCTTGAAAATCTACATCACTTGTGGTCCGCAAAAACCCTGTACCTGACCTTGCAATGCCACCAGTTTCTATTGCCCCCTGAGAAGCATCCTCCTCTCATAAATTTTCATCCCCATCATCCTTCTCCTCCTCCCCTTAATCCGCCACCTCATCCTGGAGAGTTCCCTGAGCAGACAATGGCTGACTGTCATCAAGGCTTCCCTCCTCCTTGGCCGCAGACGCCTGCTCCTTGATGTGCGTCAAACTTTGCATCAGCAGACGCACTAGTGGGACGCTCATGCTTACGATGGCGTCGTCTGCACTGACCAGCCATGTGCATTCCTCAAAATACTGAAGGACTTGACAGAGGTCTTGGAGCTTCGACCACTGCACACCAGACAACTCCATGTCTGCCATCCAACTGCCTGCCCGTGTATGTGTATCCTCCCATAAATACATGACAGCACACCCCTGTTCGCACAGCCTCTGAAGCATGTGCAGTGTGGAGTTCCACCTTGTTGCAACATCGATTATTAGGCGGTGCTGGGAAAGATTCAGCGATCGCTGATGGTTCAGCATATGGCTGGAGTGTACGGGCGACCGGCGGATGTGCCAGCAAAGTCTGCGCACCTTCAGGAGCAGGGCTGATAAATCAGGGTAATTTTTGAGGAAGCACTGCACCACCACGTTAAAGGTGTGAGCCAGGCAAGGTATGTGTTTCATTTCTGAAAGGGCTATGGCAGCCATAAAATTCCTTCCGTTATCACTGACTACCTTGCCTGCCTCAAGATGTACACTGCCCAGCCATGACTCAGTTTCTTGCTGCAAGTACTCGGCCAGTACTTCCGCGGTGTGTCTGTTTTCGCCCAAGCACTTCATTTGCAGCACAGCCTGCTGATGCTTACCACAAGCTGTTCGATAATGGGACACCTCAGGTGCAAAACTGGCCGCAGCGGATGGAATGGTCATGCGACTTCGCTCTGTGGAAGAGCTTTCGCTTCTGGAGGAGGAGGATGAGGGGGGACGAACACCTAAAGCTAACTGTTTCCTAGACGATGGGCTAGGCAGAACTGTGCCACTATGGCTGTCCCCTGTGGACACTGCATCCACCACATTAACCCAGTGTGCCGTGATGGACACGTAACGTCCCTGGCCATGCCTAATGGTCCATGCATCTGTTGTGAGGTGCGCCTTTCTACTGACCGATTGCCACAGTGCATGGACAATGCGTTTTTTGACATGTTGGTGAAGTGCTGGGATGGCTTTTCTTGCAAAGAAGTGTCAACTGGGTAGGTCATAGCGTGGTACTGCGTAGGCCATCAGAGCTTTGAAAGCTCCGCTTTCAACCAGTAGGTTAGGGCATCATCTCTAACAAGATAAGTCGAGCAATGTAGCCGTTCAAACCCTGTGTATGCGGATGAGAGGAAGAGTACTTTCTTTTCCTATCGAGAGTCTCTTGTAGGCTGAGCTGGACTGGAGAACTGTATATGGTGGAACTAGCGGGGGTGGTGGTGGACATGGCAGATTGAGAGAGGCTTGGTGATGGTATTCTTGATGTGGGCCTACCTACAGTATTTCCAACCAATAAGGAAAAATAGTGAAAAACCAGCTCACCTATTAGGCATTTGTTGTGGGGAAGCCCGGATACCGTGCAGTCATCACGTGGAACGATAAGGCAAACAGGAAAAAAAAAATCCAGCTTCCAAAAATATCAAGATTTATTGAGGATAAAATCCAAAGTCCAATGACATGGTTCACAGGAGAATGAGTAGCAGCAGGCTACACGTTTCGAACAATGAGTTCTTTTTCAAAGCTTTGAAAAAGAACTCATTGTTCGAAACGCGTAGCCTGCTGCTACTCCTCATTCTCCTGTGAACCATGTCATTGGACTTTGGATTTTATCCTCAATAAATCTTGATATTTTTGGAAGCTGGATTTTTTTTTTCCTGTTTGCCTTTCCAACCAATAACCTTGTGATTCCCTGACTGCTTTGGCCTTGCGACAATACTTCCACATTTGCTACTGGTGGTGTCATAACGGTTGGCTTCCAGTGAGGGAAGCAATGTTACGTTGCTGACTAGCTTCAATGTGAGCAGGTGCACCAATGGTACGGGACGTTTGGTAGTTAGTCAATGCTTCCAAGTGCCTGCTCGTTAAATGTCTACGCATGCACGTTGTATTTAAATTTTGAACATTCATCCCTCTGCTAAAGGTCTTGGAGCATTTCTTACATATAACTTTGGACTGATCATTCAGATCTTGGTTAAAAAATTGCCTCACTGCACTCGTCCTACTATGGAATACCTTTTCAGGCTTTGCAGGCTTTGCTACTGTCACTGGATGGTCACCCTGTCCTACACATGTTTGTGGTTTTTGACACACATTTTTAGCCAGATACGGGCCTGCCAGGTGAAAGCTGTTGCGATGTAGATGGCTGCTGCGGATCATCCTCCTCCGCTTCTGAGCTACTGGCAGCGGCACCCTCTTCCCTCAATGGCTGCCAATCTAGGTCAACAACTGGGTCATCTATCACCTCCTCTTCAATGTCATGTGCACAGTCCTCTGTGTCACCGTGTAAGGTGCTATACCGTTCGGGACTGGGCACCATAGTCTCATCAGGGTCAGATTTTGGCTCAGTACACTGCGAGGGCAATGTAGTGATCTGAGTCAATGGAACAGCATAATAATCTAGCTGTGGATGTGCATCTGTGCACTCCATGTCAGATTCATCTTGTAATGGGCTTTTAACAATTTCCCTCTCTAACCCAGGCACGGTATGTGTAAAGAGCTCCATGGAGTAAAGTGTAGTGTTGCCTGCCGCATCCTTGCTTTTGTTTTGGGTGAAGGACATAAGGAAGCTACTTTTTCCGGACCAGGAGCTGCCACTGACGTCTCGCTGCTTTTAGATTTCGAACCTTCTGAACAGGAGGCGAAAGAGCTAGAGGCTGAGTTAGCAAGGAAAGCCAAAACTTGTTCCTGCTGCTTCAGCATTAAAAGCTGTTTTCCAACTCCAAGATAAGAAAGCCTTCGAGGCCTCGTGTAGCCAGACGATAACGCTGGCTCAACACCTTGAGCCTTTGGTGCTATCTTGCTTTTCCCAGTACCACCAGATGCTCCACTAGCACCAACACCATCAGTACCAGCTGGCAACGACCGACCACGGACACTTCCACCAGACTTCCTCATTTTTGGGGAATTTTTACCAAAATAACAACCGTTATATGGTACTGTTAAACAAGATAGAAGGTGTATATTAACTTTTGGAGAATTTATATCTCTTTTTTTTTGTCGGGAAGACTGCAGCAAAAAACAGGCCCAGTGTATTACACTACACAATGTAAGTGGCAGAACGTGGCTGCCAGATATACGACCAACAGAACTGACGTATAGAAACTTGTTGGCAATTTAAATCTCCCTTTTTTGGGGGGGGGGGAGAATGCAGCAAAAAACAGGCCCAGTGTATTACACTACACAATATCAGTGGCAGAACGTGGCTGCCAGATATCCGACCAACAGAACTGACGTATAGAAACTTGTGGGCAATTTAAATCTCCCTTTTTGTGGGGGAGAATGCAGCAAAAAATAGGCCCAGTGTATTAAGCTACACAATGTAAGTGGCAGAACGTGGCTGGCAGATATACCACAAACAGAACTGATGTGTAGAAACTTGTGGGCAATTTAAATCTCCCTTTTTTTGGGGAAGAATGCAGCAAAAAACAGGCCCAGTGTATTACACTACACAATGTAAGTGGCAGAACGTGGCTGCCAGATATACGACCAACAGAACTGACGTATAGAAACTTGTTGGCAATTAAAAACTCCCTTTTTTGGGGGGGAGAATGCAGAAAAAAAACAGGCCCTGTGTATTACACTACACAATGTCAGTGGTAGAACGTGGCTGGCAGATATATCAAAAAATGCAAGGGCTGTAGTACAATTTCAATCTCCCTACAATGATCAACGGACAAGTATGGCAGCAATAAAAAGGACTGCTGCACACAAGAGTGTGGACAAAGAAACAAGAGAATTGTGCAGAAAGAAGCAACAGGATTTTTGCTATTAAAAAAGCAGTTGGTTTGCACAGCGGCGTACAAACAGCAATGCAGCTATCAGGGAGCCTTAGAATGCAGCCTAATAAGCTACAGAGCTGATGCACCAAAAAAAAAAACTCCACTGTCCCTAAAAAGAAAAGGTGGTGTTGGACAGTGGAAATCGCTACAGCACAAGCAGTTTCGGGGTTAATCTTCCCTCCCTAACTATATCCCTTCTTCTGATGAAGCTGCAGCAACCTCTCCCTATGCTACGATCGGCAGAAGTAATATGGCGGTCGGCGTGCATGCCCCTTTATAGCCCCTGTGACGCCACAGAAAGCAAGCCAATCACTGCCATGCCTTTCTCTAAAATGTTGGGGATCGAGACCTATGTCATCATGCTGCACACGCTCTGCATGCTCCTTCATTGGCTGAGAAATGGCACTTAAAGCGTCATACGAAACGCGACTTTGGCATGCAGATCGCCGACCTCATGGCCGATCCCACAGTGGGATCGGGTCGGGTTTCATGAAACCTGACTTTGCCAAAAGTCTGCGATTTTTGAAATTGTCTGATCCGTTTCGCTCAACCCTACTCTGCACCACATGATCGTCGTGCTCCCAGAACGTCATAGCCCACTCCAATGCCCTGTCCGACAGAAGGGATATAATGAGTACCACCTTTGCCCACTCTGTGGGAAAATATGATTCCAGGAGCTCGAGGTGTTTTGTGCACTGGCTCATGAATCCCCTACATGACTTGCAATCACCAGAGTATTTATCAGGCAGCGAAAGGTAGGATAAGGTCAGAACAGGGGTGGCAGTGGACAAACTTTCTGCAGCCACGCTAGCTACCTGAACAGCTACTGCGGTAACATCCTCAGCTGAGGTTGCACACTCGAGAGCCACCAACCTGCCCTCCAGCTGCTGGATGAACCGCTTCAGTCGCTGTTCGTCTGCCATTACTAGCCAGACCCTGGCACTAGTATACTGTTAGGGCTGGCGGAATGCACCAAGTAAATATGGAGATAATATTGGTGCGTTCGCAGCCCGGGGTCTACCGTTCAGGAGTGGAACCTGCTGCTAGTATATGGTGGCACTATATGGCGGTATTACGCCTGAACAGACACGGGTTCCGTCACCCAATCTTTATAGGAGCGAACTCTGTTGCTTCACAGAGTCGCCAGGACAAAAGATAACGCTGTGCTCTGTTAACCTGCCGGAGGGTCACAGCTCTCTTACGGAGAAGGTAGCATATAGTGGTCACACAGTCAGCAACAGCACTCAAACAACTCCTCTCCAAAGGTGCCAGATTTCTAGTGGCTATACGCCAGCCCTAAATTCATACACACAAACTCCTCTCCAGATGTCCCAGAATTCTAGTGGCTACACGCCAGCCCTGAATTCATACGCACAAGCTCCTCTCCGGAGGGGGCCGGAATTCTAGAGGCTATACGCCAGCCCTGAATTCATATACACAAACTCCTCTCCGGAGGTGCCGGAATTCTAGTGGCTATACAGCCTACCCTGAGCACATGCTGACAGCGACCACAAAAGTAGCTAAGCTCACACACACATGAACTTAAGTTGATACTAGCAGATGACCGTGCGGCCATGTGAACCTTTTATAGAGGAAGCTCTCCAGGACCTTCCTAGTGGTCCAATAGGAACTGCTTCAGGACTTGAGCATGTGACACCCGTCCTCCAATGAGAGGACGTCCCTTGGGCATGCCCAGTAGAGGAAAAGCAAGACTTCATCCCAGGAACATCTGCTCACCACAGAACAGTGCTGGTTACAATGGCTGAGTCTGGAAGATCAGCAGTAACCCAAGAGCACAGTATCTACCTGAGCCAGATGCTGGGACCGACGTCTCCGCTGAGCAGGCTCCACTGCGGCCGGAGAAGAATGGGAGACCGCAGCTGAGGTGGTTGGAGATTCCCCCTGTGCAGCGGTGGGAACTCGACACCTAACACACACTTGCTGCACTGACGGATTTTTGTTCTTCTGTTTTGACTCAGCCGCTTCCAGGCTTGTCCATGCGAAAAAACAAGCAGGATCCATTCTGCAACTTGAGTGAGCTGACTGTCCTTTCCCATTCCCTCCTCTCTATGAAAAAAAAATGTTACAAAAATTATGGTGATGTAAAGTAGGTATGTGGGAAATGTTATTTATTAACTATTTTGTGTGACATAACTCTCAGGGCATAAAAATTAAAAGTTTGAAAATGGCAACATTTTCTAAATTTTCACTAAAATTTCCAATATTTTCAGAAATAAACACAGATTATATCAAACAAATTTTACCACTATCCTGAAGTACAATATGTCACAAAAAAAGTATCAGAATCATTGGGATACGTTGAAGTGTTCCATAGTTATTCACTCATAAATAGTGTTGAGCGATACCATCCGATACTTGAAAGTATCGGTATCGGATAGTATCGGCCGATACCCGAAAAGTATCGGATATCGCCGATACCGATATCCGATACCAATACAAGTCAATGAGACACCAAGTATCGGAAGGTATCCTGATGGTTCCCAGGGTCTGAAGGAGAGGAAACTCTCCTTCAGGCCCTGAGATCCATATTAATGTGTAAAATAAAGAATTAAAATAAAACATATTGATATATTCACCTCTCCGGCGGCCCCTGGACATCACCGCGGGTAACCGGCAGGCTTCTTTGTTTAAAATGAGCGCGTTTAGGACCTGAGAATGACGTCGCGGCTTCTGATTGGTCGTGTGCCGCTCATGTGACCGCCACGCGACCAATCAGAAGCCGAGACGTCATTCGCAGGTCCTAAATTCCTAGAATGAGGAGTTTAGTGCCTGAGAATGACGTCGCGGCTTGTGATTGATCGCGTGGCGGTCACATGAGCGGCACGCGACCAATCAGAAGCCGCGACGTCATTCTCAGGTCCTAAACGCGCTCATTTTAAACAAAGAAGCCTGCCGGTTACCAGCGGTGATGTCCAGGGGCCGCCGGAGAGGTGAATATATCAATATTTTTTATTTTAATTCTTTATTTTACACATCACTATGGATCCGATACCGATTCCCGATACCACAAAAGTATTGGAACTCGGTATCGGAATTCCGATACCGCAAGTATCGGCCGATACCCGATACTTGCGGTATCGGAATGCTCAACACTACTCATAAATGACATTTAAAAATTGTCCCATTCACAAAGGCAAAAAGAGGCTCTGGCGCAAAAGGGTTAAAGAACATTTTTGTGATTATGATTATAAGTTTATTAAGCAAGATGTAATGGAAACAAAGCAGAATTCTTATAAAAATTATCCAGACTTATTTAATAGGAAATTAAGGTATTTAAAGAAACAGATCTGTCTGAAGAGCTTGAATGTTCTCTTTAAGTTACAGTTGTCTATTAAATATATAGCACTGTCAATAATCCAAAGTAATCACAACTACATTTGGTCATATTTTCCAGGAATGAAAACTAAGTATGTTACTAACCTAGCAAAGTATTTTCTGTGCTGACAAAAACTTTCTTCAACAGTTTCAGAACAGCTTTGTTTGAGAATTAAAATCTGTTGGCAGCCTGACAACGTAGCTCAGCACATTGCATTCATTCATTCATTCACTAAATCTCTTTGCTTCAACAAATGTGAAAGGTACAAATCAATATAAAGCAATATTGCCAATTTTTGAATTTATGACCAGGACCTCTCAGTATTAAAGTTAGTTAACTTTTATGAAATTTGCAAACAGTTTTCTTCTGAAGACGTATGATATATGACTAGATTTAAGGCTATCAGAACCATGTTAAAAAGTGGCTTGGATATTAATGATTATACCATGTACAGCATAGGATTATAAAAAATATTAGAAGAGCTGTACAAGCAACTTATGGACCCAAAGATGAACTAAGCTGCCAACTAATGCTAGCTGTCTTCTGCTCCTCCCCAAAAGAAATGTGCAATACAAACAGCATGCACTATAAAATTGGTCTCTTAGACGTGGTGAAGCTGGTGTATTTACATGGATAATCCACATCACAACTGCTGTGTAGTCCTTGTAATACAATGAGCATTAAATGGCTAGCTCTATGTATTATTACACAGCCTTCGTGACATAAGCTAATAAAGTACAATACAATAATAAAGTTGCAAATACTAGGATTTCATCAGCTCACCCAACCATACGTATTAGAATCCAATTTTCAATAGACATGTGCAGAGCACGGATCACCACTAAGATCCTGCCGGCCAACTCCCAGGTGAAAATGAAAATCACTCACTTGTCCAGCTCATGCAAATATTGAATGGAGGGAATGAAAATAGAATAAAAATCCTGTCCTTTATTAGTGCATCATTAAAAAAAAAGCTGACGCATTTCAGGCAATACTGCCCTTAGTCACAGCATTATAAAAACACATTACAACAAAATATATTAAGTCACGTAACAAGAGGCTACAACTAATTGTTAAGGCTAGCGAAGCGCACCAAAAAATATAAAAGGAGATATGAGGTACATTCACAGCCCGGGGTTCACCGTGCAGAGATGGATCCTACTGCTGAGTTATGGCGGATGAACGCTTGCTCACATGTGGGTTAGACCTCACCCAGTGTGAATGGCAGCGAACTCTGTTGCTTCAAAGAATCGCCAAATAAATGCTGCGCCCTGTTAGCTGTCACAAGGTGCAGCTGAAAGATGCTGGTAGGATCCCTATAATTCACCCCCACTAAACTGGTGATTGGACTCGCTCTGACCCTCGGGGGCTTTTGAACCCGCGCCTGAGGACGCCTTGATTCAGATGCAAAGTCCAAGCGGGAATTCCCACCCTACGCTAACTGGTAGTTTGTGCAGAAAATGTTCAGTTAGTTCTGTCCTGAGTGCGTATAGCAGACGCCACTATCCACCCTAACTAGGGTCAGGAAAGTGCACTGGTTGCGCATGGCACCGCACTGGTGGTCGCTGCTAAAAGACGCTCTAAGCTAGTGCCTTGTGCTGGATGGCACAGTCTGGTGCTAGGTAGCTCAATCATCCAATAACAATCAACAACACTAGGTATGGGTATGATTATGGAGCTTTCACCAGAAACAGTCATTCATACACACACACACACACACACACAATTTCAGTTTTATACTAACGCATCCCTTCCGGGACCTTCCTAGTGGTCCAATAAGAGCCACTACAGGACCTGAGCATGTGACATCCGGCCTCCAATGAGAGGTCATCCTACGGGCATGCTCAGTAGATGAAAAGCAGGACCTATTCCCTGGAACATCTTTGCACCACTGATCAATGCTGGTTACAAAGGCTGAACCTGGGGCAGCAGCTGTAACCAGTATCAGCTTGAGCCAGACGCTGGGAACGACGCCTCTGCTGAGAAGACTCCACTGTGGCTGGGGAACAATGGGAGATCACAGAGGACATTTTTCGAGATTCCCCCTGTGCATCGATGGGAACTCGACACCTAACACCAATCACAATACATGTAAATTAACCATATATAAAACATCTGAGTACCCATTGGACAAAGACACACACCCTGTCCTTTTTATTATCCCAAAGTTAATTTTTATTCAATAAAAAATACTATGAACAGGTAAAAGGTTGCCCGATTTGGCACAAATGCTCCTCTTCTTTGGCAAATATTTACATGACATGCTGGGAATATGATTATTTGTTTTCAAAATCTATTCCATATTATGACAGGATTGTGTGGACAGGATGCTACATTGATGATTTATTTTTATCAAAATGAAATGGCAGGAGATCATCAAGTGTTTTTGAATTTTTGAATTGTAATAATGGAATTTGCAGCTTGTTTCAGAGTGCAAGGATGAAAGTTCCCCTTTTCTAGATATATTTTTTGAAGAAGTGGACAGTGGTAAAATCTGTAGCAGATAATACCATAAGCCTACTATGGGTATTGGAGCTTTGCATGCATCCAGTGCACACCCTCTTCACATTATAAAGAATTTGCCCATATGATAATTTTTTAGGGCGAGGCGTGCTTGTTTTAATGATGTTGAATGCAATCAGGAGTGCAAAGTAATTGCAAGGAGATTCAAGCAGCGAGGTTATTCACAGGCGTGTGTGAACAGGGCCATAAATATAGCATGCAGTAGAAACAGAGAACAATGTTTAATGGATCGTAGTATACGTGATTCTCAATCACAAGTAGTTTTTTCTACACCATTTTCCATTGAATATCCACAAATAGTCAATATAATAAAACGGCATCTTCCAGTTTTGAGGCAGGATAAAAAACTAACACCATCTTAGATAATGGAGTGCGATTTGTAGCAAAAAAATCCAAGACTTTTAGAAAGTAAGGGTAACTACGAATGAGGCATGAGTAAATGTGGATTTACCATCCACAACCTGTCCCCTCCCTATATCTCTGAACTAATCTCCCACTATCTTCCCTCACGTAACCTTCTATCCTCCCAAGACGTCCTACTCTCCTCCACACTTATTCAATCCTCACACAACCGCCTCCAAGATTTCTCCCGAATATCCCCCATCCTCTGGAATTCCATGCCTCAACACGTCCGACTATCTTCCACCCTCAGCTCCTTCAGACGGAACCTGAAAACCCAAAATTCAGAAGTGAAGGACAGCATCCAATCCGGGTGAAAAAGAAATAAACACTTTATTGTGCCTTAAATGCGACGTTTCAACCCCATTGGGGTCTTTATCAAGCATCATGCTTGATAAAGACCCCAATGGGGTTGAAACGTCGCATTTAAGGCACAATAAAGTGTTTATTTCTTTTTCACCCGGATTGGATGCTGTCCTTCACTTCTGAATTTTGGTATGTACTCCTCCACTTGGATCCTGTGGAGTTAGGACGAGCACCACTATATACCACGGAGTGCTGTCTGCCGCTATTTTGTTGTTTGGAACCTGAAAACCCATCTCTTGAAGAAAACCTACAGCCTGAAATAACCATTCTGCCGCCTCGCCATCACCAGAGCCGCCGCCTCGCCCCTACCTTCTGTCTCTTCCCCACTATCCCATAGAATGTAAGTCTGCAAGAACAGGGTCCTCTCCCCTCTGTACCAGTCTGTCACTGTAAACCTGTTTACTGTAATCGATATCTATAACCCTGTATGTAAACCCTTTCTCATGTACAGCACCATGGAATTAATGGTGCTATATAAATAATAATAATAATAATAATAATAATTGTGTCAATATATGCAAAAAAACCCCACCAAATTTAGAGCAAAAGATGCACAGCATGATTAAACTATCAATTTTTACTAATTGTAATTCCAGAGCTGTAATATATTTGGTTTCTTGTCAAGCATGTAATGTGCAATATGTGGTATCGACCACACGTAAATTAAAGCAGCGAATTAAAAAACATGTATCAGGAGCCGCTACTGGTAATAGCAATGATAAACGCTCTTTGTCATGGGTATCTAAACACATCAAGGAGGTTCATGCTGGTGACATGACTTCCATGAGAGTTACTGCCATTGAACAATTAAAGAGGGCTGTCAGAGGAGGGGATACAGTATCTACTCTACGAGCCAGGGAGGCAGCTTAGATCTTATAATTAGATACTTGTTTGCCCAAAGGAATGAGTTATAAAACAGGTCTGATGTATTTTTAATAAGTAATGTTCTCATGTATTTTATATAATAAAGATATGAGGTTTATGTATATTTGTGGGGGTATTTATATGCATTTACATGTATTTACATATATTGGCAAATGGTATTGTTGTATTCTTACAATCTGTATTTGCAATATTGTATATAGACTTAGCAGCTATAACATTTGTATAACACTCAGGTTGGACAGGGTGTGTGTCTTTGACCAATGGGTACTCAGGTGCTTGATATATGGTTAATTGACATTTATTGTGATTGGTTGTAGCCTTTTGTTATGTATCTTTATATATTGTGTTGTAATGTGTTTTTTATTTTGCTATGACTAAGGGCAGTCCTGCCTGAAACGCGTCAGCTTGTTTTTATGATGCACTAATAAAGGACAAGATTTTCATTCTATTTTCGTCTCCTTCATCAATATTTGCATGAGCTGGACAAGTGAGTGATTTACAATAATAAAGTACAAATCAGTAATCTGCATAAAAATAATAGATGCCATAGAAGAAGAGGATTATCTGGAGCACAATTAGTACATCTCAAAACATGGATAGAGGGAGATACAATGAAGGAATGGGAGGAGCAGAGGGAAAGGGTGAAATAGAAAGATACAGTTGTGCTCAAAAGTTTACACACCCCGGCTGAAGTTTTGCTTTCTTGGCCTTTTTTCAGAGAATATGAATGATAACACCAAAACTTTTTCTCCACTCATTGTTAGTTGTTGGGTGAAGCCATTTATTGTCAAACTATGGTGGTTTCTCTTTTTAAATCATAATGACAGCCCGAAACATCCAAATGACCCTGATCAAAAGTTCACATACCCTGGTGATTTTGGCCTGATAACATGCACAGAAGTTGACACAAATGGGTTTCAATGGTTGCTAAAGGTAACATCCTCACTGTGACCTGTTTGCTTGTAATCAGTGTGTGTGCATAAAGGCTGAGTGAGTTTCTGGGATCCAGAGAGACAAAAATATATCCAAGGAATTGATAATGCCAGTCAGCAGCGTTAGAAACTGTGATTATCAAATGAAAAATTAAGGGCCCTGTAAAAAATAAAACCACGGTCAGGTATACCAAAAAAATGTTGTCCACAACTGCCAGGAAAATTGTTCGGAATACAAAGAAATAATCCTCTTCTTCTACGGCGTGTATTGTTTTAATGCAGATTACTGATTTGTACTTTATTATACCCTATATATTCTTTAAGTTCTTATTAACATGAATTAGATCTTACGATTTTTGCAATTGCTGTACTAGATTTCTTCCTACCTGCATCTGCAACAGGTGATAAGTGATTCATTTTCCACTGGACTTTTTGCTCATTGTTCCCTTCCCCTTCCCACCCCCACTCATTTGATCCATGTATTTACTTTTGCATTTTCTTTTTGTACATTTTTTGCACATATTTGTATATAATTTTGTATATATCATCTGAAACACTGTGTAATATTTTGCATCTATTTTCTAAATTCAAGCACTCTTCAATTTGTCTGGACCACAAATCCTTTCCACAAGCGCACAATTCTTTCAAAAGGACAGTGAGCCAGCCTTTGTGTTCTAATATACCAGTTTATGCCTTTTGTATTATGAAATCTGGTGATATGTCCACTTTAAATCAAGCAAAACATCATGCTCTTTTTCAATTTGAATGACTTAAATAGCATGATCATGTGTCTAGTTATTGATATTTTGCACTTTTTTGGCACCTCCTTGTGCTCTTTTAATCTCAGTCGTTCCACCTAATGTGTTTATTGCCACTTGACATATACCCAGGAAATCACCTGGCAGCAAATTGATTTTAATTGTAATTGTGCCACCTATTTATTAAGAATTGGGGCAATATGTAATGTTTGCTAGCGTCTCTGCATGGATTCCCCTCCCCTTCCACACGGTGACACAAACTTACTCATTGCCCCAGCCACAGCAGCTTCCCTGCGTGCTCTCTCCTTATTCCCTGTGCGCGCTACATTGTGTATGGCGGCATGCCTAGTGTGTTCGCTCACCTGTTCTTAAAGGGGCCGTGCACACACATGGTAAATGCCCCCAGCTAGCAGCTGGGAAGCATTTAGCTAATGTGTGCACATGCAAAGTGTATCCCAGTCAATAGATGGGAGGCATCTTGTATTAAATGCACCCTCCCTAATTGGGAAGTGCCTGAGCAACCCCTATAGGTACTGTTAGGGTATGTGCACACGTCAGGATTTCTTGCAGAAATTTTCCTGACAAAAATCTGACATTTCTGCCCGAACTCTGCATGCGTTTTTACCGTGATTTTGATGCATTTTTGATGCGTTTTTTGTGCTTTTTTTCCCAAATGCATAGAATTGCAGGAAAAACGCAGAAAATCCACAAAAATAATGAACATGCTCATTTTTTTGCCGCAATGCGTTTTTTTGCGGAAAAAAACGCATCCATGTGCACAAAACATGCAGAATTAATTCTAAATGATAGAATGCATAATGTATGCATTTTTAATGAGTTTTTATAGCGTTTTAGCGTGAAAAAACGTGAAAAAAACGCAAAAAAAACTGAACATGTGCACATGGCCTTAAGGTGTTTAGTGTGTTTTACTGTATGTTGCCACGTTCCAGTCCCTAGTCTGTTAATGTTTCCTGTAACCTGTGTCCCATTAGTCCAGTATGGTTGGTCTTTGTTTCTGTGTCCATGTCCATTGTGTACAAACCCTGAACTGTTTCCTGAGACCATTGTGTCTAATCTGTCCCTGTGGTCATCCTGTCTACACAGTCTGAAACTGTCTGAGACTTTCCCGTCTGCTACAGGTAGACTGCACCATCTGAACCTGACCCAAGTGGCTGTCCTCTCAGTCTAAACCTGTCCCAGTGGCTGTCATTTCCTGTCTAGGAATTTGTTTAACAGCATACACCCCTGGGTCCGCCCTGTAGTGCCACCTGGCAGCTACCTGCCGCACAAGCCTGACCTCACCACTAAAGGCTCCAGTGAACAGCAAGCTAGCTGCTTAGTCAAACCCTTACATGAAAGTGCAGTCCACGCCACCTGTGTGTGTGACACAATATGGAGTTTTTTTCTGAATAGTATTGGACATGTTAAGTGGAGTGAACCTATTTGTATGCATACTTTAGAAAAATTTTCTGAATAGATACAGCTTCAGGTGACCCTAGTCCTGCAAGGTAGCAGCTCTAAATAATTATTAATTATGGTTGTTAACCATGCTCAGCATCATCTTTAAAATAAATATAGTTATTTGCGAGTAGTTATAAAAATCTTAGAGCAAATTTATGAACAAAATATTATATTTTCTGTTGCAGATAATCTTCTTCTTATTATTATTTTACTTTATAGTATTATAAGAAATGAAATTGAATAAAAATTCTATTTTGAGCCTGTACAAAAAGGTCTTGTTGCACACAATGAGCTTTGAGACAGTCAATCTCATTTCCTTGATAGGGTCTCTATGCTGAAGCAAAACTGTTCAGATTTAATCTTCTCAGCTTTATTTTTTTCTGAGTAAGAAGAAACACATTTGGTCCTCTGCAGTCTCTTGAGACTGTTAATCTATAAAAATGTTCTTGCCCTCATGTAACCTTCCAACCTATGACAATAATTATGATGGCTGGCACATACTTCAGCTACCTTTAAAAATGGTAATAAAATAATAGAATTAAAGCTATTCCCTTATCTGTAAATGCAGCACTTATTTTCATGCTGAGTGCTTACTTAAGAAGCAGTATGTCTTATATTTCATTCAAAGTAATGAATTTAGTATCAATTAAAATACATTTTCTATTTGACGGATAAAACATTTTATATTGTCTCTATTACAAGGTACCAAAATATTATGCTTGCACTTTAAAAAGGGTATACAAATAAGTCTCAGTTTGTAAAACAAAGTACAAAGTAAAAAGACAAAGTAAAAAGAGTAAAAGACCTGCAATATGATGTTTTAGTAAAAAAGCAAAGAAGGACATAAAAAATAATTAGATATGTTTAGCAAAGAGCATTAATTTGTTTAAAATATCTATCCAGGTTTGTTTAAATAATTTAAATAGAAGACTTATTTTCACACTTGTCTCCCAAAAATATTACAAATTATATAATAGAGGAGGTATAAAATAAGGGTTCCTTGATTTGTTTTAGAACAATTAGTCATTAATTGTGAGCTGTGAAATTCATATGCAGGTTTTAACCCCTTCATGACCCAGCCTATTTTGACCTTAAAGACCTTGCCGTTTTTTGCAATTCTGACCAGTGTCCTTTTATGAGGTAATAACTCAGGAACGCTTCAACGGATCCTAGCGGTTCTGAGATTGTTTTTCGTGACATATTGGGCTTCATGATAGTGGTAAATTTAGGTCAATAAATTCTGCGTTTATTTGTGATAAAAACGGAAATATGGCGAAAATTTTGAAAATTTCGCAATTTTCACATTTTGAATTTTTATTCTGTTAAACCAGAGAGTTATGTGACACAAAATAGTTAATAAATAACATTTCCCACATGTATACTTTACATCAGCATAATTTTGGAAACAAAATTTTTTTTTGCTAGGAAGTTATAAAGGTTAAAATTTGACCAGCGATTTCTCATTTTTACAACGAAATTTACAAAACCATTTTTTTAGGGACCACCTCACATTTGAAGTCAGTTTGAGGGGTCTATATGGCTGAAAATACCCAAAAGTGACACCATTCTAAAAAATGCACCCCTCAAGGTACTCAAAACCACATTCAAGAAGTTTATTAACCCTTCAGGTACTTCACAGCAGCAGAAGCAACATGGAAGGAAAAAATGAACATTTAACTTTTTAGTCACAAAAATTATCTTTTAGCAACAATTTTTTTATTTTCCCAATGGTAAAAGGAGAAACTGAACCACGAAAGTTGTTGTCCAATTTGTCCTGAATACACTGATACCTCATATGTTGGGGTAAACCACTGTTTGGGTGCACGGCAGGGCTTGGAAGGGAAGGAGCGCCATTTGACTTTTTGAATGAAAAATTGGCTCCACTCTTTAGCGGACACCATGTCACGTTTGGAGAGCCCCCGTGTGCCTAAAAATTGGAGCTCCCCCACAAGTGACCCCATTTTGGAAACTAGACACCCCTAGGAACTTATCTAGATGCATAGTGAGCACTTTGAACCCCCAGGTGCTTCACAAATTGATCCGTAAAAATGAAAAAGTACTTTTTTTTCACAAAATAATTCTTTTAGCCTCAATTTTTTCATTTTCACATGGGCAACAGGATAAAATGGATCCTAAAATTTGTTGGGCAATTTCTCCTGAATACACGAATACCTCACATGTGGGGGTAAACCACTGTTTGGGCACATGGTAAGGCTCGGAAGGGAAGGAGCGCCATTTGACTTTTTGAATGAAAAATTATCTCCATCGTTGGCGGACACCATGTCGCGTCTGGAGAGCCCCTTTGTGCCTAAACATTGGAGCTCCCCCACAAGTGACCCCATTTTGGAAACTAGACCCCCCAAGGAACTTATCTAGATGCCTAGTGAGCACTTTAAACGCCCAGGTGCTTCACAAATTGATCTGTAAAAATGAAAAAGTACTTTTTTTTTCACAAAAAAATTATTTTCGCCTCAATTTTTTCATTTTCACATGGGCAATAGGATAAAATGGATCATAAAATTTGTTGGGCAATTTCTCCCGAGTACGCCGATACCTCATATGTGGGGGTAAACCACTGTTTGGACACACGGCAGGGCTCGGAAGGGAAGGCGCACACCATGTCGCGTTTGGAGAGCCCCTGTGTGCCTAAACATTGGAGCTCCCCCACAAGTGACCCCATTTTGGAAACTAGACCCCCCAAGGAACTTATCTAGATGCATATTGAGCACTTTTAACCCCCAGGTGCTTCACAGAAGTTTATAACGCAGAGCCATGAAAATAAAAAATAATTTTTCTTTCCTCAAAAATGATTTTTTAGCCTGGAATTTCCTATTTTGCCAAGGGTAATAGGAGAAATTGGACCCCAAATGTTCTTGTCCAGTTTGTCCTGAGTATGCTGATACCCCATATGTGGGGGTAAACCACTGTTTGGGAGCACGGCAGGGCTCGGAAGGGAAGGCACGCCATTTGGCTTTTTAAATGGAAAATTAGCTCCAATGATTAGCGGACACCATGTCACGTTTGGAGAGCCCCTGTATGCCTAAACATTGGAGATCCCCTACAAATGACCCCATTTTGGAAACTAGACCCACAAAGGAACTAATCTAGATGTGTGGTGAGGACTTTGAACCCAAGTGCTTCACAGAAGTTTATAACGCAGAGCCATGAAAAAAATAAAATTATTTTCTCAAAAATGATCTTTTAGCCTGCAATTTTTTATTTTCCCAAGGGTAACAGGAGAAATTTCACCCCAAAAGTTGTTGTCCAGTTTCTCCTGAGTACACTGATACCCCATGTGTGGGGGTAAACCACTGTTTGGGCACACGCCGGGGCTCGGAAGTGAAGTAGTGACGTTTTGAAATGCAGACTTTGATGGAATGCTCTGTGGGCGTCACGTTGCGTTTGCAGAGCCCCTGATGTGGCTAAACAGTAGAAACCCCCCATAAGTGACCACATTTTGGAAACTAGACCCCAAAAAGAACTTATCTAGATGTGTGGTGAGGACTTTGAACCCCCAAGTGCTTCACAGAAGTTTATAACGCAGAGCCATGAAAATAAAAAATCAAAATTATTTTCTCAAAAATGATTATTTAGCCTGCAATTTTTTATTTTCCCAAGGGTAACAGGAGAAATTTCACCCCAAAAGTTGTTGTTCAGTTTCTCCTGAGTACACCAATACCTCACATGTGGGGGTAAACCACTGTTTGGGCACATGGTAAGGCTCGGAAGGGAAGGAGCGCCATTTGACTTTTTGAATGAAAAATTATCTCCATTGTTAGCGGACACCATGTCGCGTCTGGAGATCCCCTGTGTGCCTAAACATTGGAGCTCCCCCACAAGTGACCCCATTTTGGAAACTAGACCCCCCAAGGAACTTATCTAGATGCCTAGTGAGCACTTTAAACGCCCAGGTACTTCACAAATTGATCTGTAAAAATGAAAAAGTACTTTTTTTTTCACAAAAAAATTTTTTTGCCTCAATTTTTTCATTTTCACATGGGCAATAGGATAAAATGGATCATAAAATTTGTTGGGCAATTTCTCCCGAGTACGCCGATACCTCATATGTGTGGGTAAACCACTGTTTGGACATACGGCAGGGCTCGGAAGGGAAGGCGCACACCATGTCGCGTTTGGAGAGCCCCTGTGTGCCTAAACATTGGAGCTCCCCCACAAGTGACCCCATTTTGGAAACTAGACCCCCCTAGGAACTTATCTAGATGCATATTGAGCACTTTTAACCCCCAGGTGCTTCACAGAAGTTTATAACGCAGAGCCATGAAAATAAAAAATAATTTTTCTTTCCTCAAAAATGATATTTTAGCCTAGAATTTCCTATTTTGCCAAGGGTAATAGGAGAAATTGGACCCCAAATATTCTTGTCCAGTTTGTCCTGAGTATGCTGATACCCCATATGTGGGGGTAAACCACTGTTTGGGAGCACGGCAGGGCTCGGAAGGGAAGGCACGCCATTTGGCTTTTTAAATGGAAAATTAGCTCCAATCATTAGCGGACACCATGTCACGTTTGGAGAGCCCCTGTATGCCTAAACATTGGAGATCCCCTACAAATGACCCCATTTTGGAAACTAGACCCCCAAAGGAACTAATCTAGATGTGTGGTGAGGACTTTGAACCCAAGTGCTTCACAGAAGTTTATAACGCAGAGCCATGAAAAAAATAAAATTATTTTCTCAAAAAATGATGTTTTAGCCTGCAATTTTTTATTTTCCCAAGTGTAACAGGAGAAATTTGACCCCAAAAGTTGTTAACCAGTTTCTCCTGAGTACGCTGATACCCCATATGTGGGGGTAAACCACTGTTTGGGCACATGCCGGGGCTCGGAAGTGAAGTAGTGACGTTTTGAAATGCAGACTTTGATGGAATGCTCTGTGGGCGTCACGTTGCGTTTGCAGAGCCTCTGATGTGGCTAAACAGTAGAAACCCCCCACAAGTGACCCCATTTTGGAAACTAGACCCCAAAAGGAACTTATCTAGATGTGTGGTGAGGACTTTGAACCCCCAAGTGCTTCACAGAAGTTTATAACGCAGAGCCATGAAAATAAAAAATATAAATTATTTTCTCAAAAATGATCTTTTAGCCTGCAATTTTTTATTTTCCCAAGGGTAACAGGAGAAATTTCACCCCAAAAGTTGTTGTCCAGTTTCTCCTGAGTACACTGATACCCCATGTGTGGGGGTAAACCACTGTTTGGGCACACGCCGGGGCTCGGAAGTGAAGTAGTGACGTTTTGAAATGCAGACTTTGATGGAATGCTCTGTGGGCGTCACGTTGCGTTTGCAGAGCCCCTGATGTGGCTAAACAGTAGAAACCCCCCACAACTGACCCCATTTTGGAAACTAGACCCCGAAAGGAACTTATCTAGATGTGTGGTGAGAACTTTGAACCCCCAAGTGCTTCACAGAAGTTTACAACGCAGAGCCGTGAAAATAATAAATACGTTTTCTTTCCTCAAAAATAATTATTTAGCCCAGAATTTTTTATTTTCCCAAGGGTTACAGGAGAAATTGGACCGCAAAAGTTGTTGTCCAGTTTCTCCTGAGTACGCTGATACCCCATGTGTGGGGGTAAACCACTGTTTGAATAAAAGCTCACCGACACAAAAAGAGGACTTACAAATCCTCCAAAAAATTCAAAAAAGTCACAGCAAAAAGCAGAGATGTTTTACCTGCTGAAGCCTCCAACTGAATGCACCAGCAGGGCGCAGCGGACCTGATGAATGATGGCAAACACACAGGTGCAAAAAATACCGATGAAACAACCACTTTCAATCCAGTGTTGGCTGTTTGGCATTAGTGCACAAAAAGATAAGAGATACTAGTCTGTATATGGCATAATTCACACACGCAATGCAAGGCATCTGGTTTGCAACCTATTAGTAACGCACATACAGGCGGGCTGCCCAGTGCTACAAAATGCATGCTGTGTGAACAGAGGCCAATAGTTTACAGAGCCATCATGGTCCGACTGCGCCCTGCAAGATAAAGTGCAAAAAGAAAACCACATATCAATGTATGTAAGGTATTAGTTTATATTGGGGCCTCAATACGTAAGCTGGCAACCCACGTCACGGGTCCTTACAATTTG
Organism: Ranitomeya imitator; assembly: GCF_032444005.1. Taxonomy (NCBI): domain Eukaryota; kingdom Metazoa; phylum Chordata; class Amphibia; order Anura; family Dendrobatidae; genus Ranitomeya; species Ranitomeya imitator. Next base: position 638,643,474 of record NC_091284.1, read on the forward strand.
CCAGTCCTAACGCTAAACATTGAATAAAAGCTCACCGACACAAAAAGAGGACTTACAAATCCTCCAAAAAATTCAAAAAAGTCACAGCAAAAAGCAGAGATGTTTTACCTGCTGAAGCCTCCAACTGAATGCACCAGCAGGGCGCAGCGGACCTGATGAATGATGGCAAACACACAGGTGCAAAAAATACCGATGAAACAACCACTTTCAATCCAGTGTTGGCTGTTTGGCATTAGTGCACAAAAAGATAAGAGATACTAGTCTGTATATGGCATAATTCACACACGCAATGCAAGGCATCTGGTTTGCAACCTATTAGTAACGCACATACAGGCGGGCTGCCCAGTGCTACAAAATGCATGCTGTGTGAACAGAGGCCAATAGTTTACAGAGCCATCATGGTCCGACTGCGCCCTGCAAGATAAAGTGCAAAAAGAAAACCACATATCAATGTATGTAAGGTATTAGTTTATATTGGGGCCTCAATACGTAAGCTGGCAACCCACTTCACGGGTCCTTACAATTTGCCAGTCCTAACGCTAAACATTGAATAAAAGCTCACCGACACAAAAAGAGGACTTACAAATCCTCCAAAAAATTCAAACACTGGATTGAAAGTGGTTGTTTCATCGGTATTTTTTGCACCTGTGTGTTTGCCATCATTCATCAGGTCCGCTGCGCCCTGCTGGTGCATTCAGTTGGAGGCTTCAGCAGGTAAAACATCTCTGCTTTTTGCTGTGACTTTTTTGAATTTTTTGGAGGAATTTTAAGTCCTCTTTTTGTGTCGGTGAGCTTTTATTCAATGTTTAGCGTTAGGACTGGCAAATTGTAAGGACCCGTGACGTGGGTTGCCAGCTTACGTATTGAGGCCCCAATATAAACTAATACCTTACATACATTGATATGTGGTTTTCTTTTTGCACTTTATCTTGCAGGACGCAGTCGGACCATGATGGCTCTGTAAACTATTGGCCTCTGTTCACACAGCATGCATTTTGTAGCACTGGGCAGCCCGCCTGTATGTGCGTTACTAATAGGTTGCAAACCAGATGCCTTGCATTGCGTGTGTGAATTATGCCATATACAGACTAGTATCTCTTATCTTTTTGTGCACTAATGCCAAACAGCCAACACTGGATTGAAAGTGGTTGTTTCATCGGTATTTTTTGCACCTGTGTGTTTGCCATCATTCATCAGGTCCGCTGCGCCCTGCTGGTGCATTCAGTTGGAGGCTTCAGCAGGTAAAACATCTCTGCTTTTTGCTGTGACTTTTTTGAATTTTTTGGAGGATTTGTAAGTCCTCTTTTTGTGTCGGTGAGCTTTTATTCAATGTTTAGCGTTAGGACTGGCAAATTGTAAGGACCCGTGACGTGGGTTGCCAGCTTACGTATTGAGGCCCCAATATAAACTAATACCTTACATACATTGATATGTGGTTTTCTTTTTGCACTTTATCTTGCAGGGCGCAGTCGGACCATGATGGCTCTGTAAACTATTGGCCTCTGTTCACACAGCATGCATTTTGTAGCACTGGGCAGCCCGCCTGTATGTGCGTTACTAATAGGTTGCAAACCAGATGCCTTGCATTGCGTGTGTGAATTATGCCATATACAGACTAGTATCTCTTATCTTTTTGTGCACTAATGCCAAACAGCCAACACTGGATTGAAAGTGGTTGTTTCATCGGTATTTTTTGCACCTGTGTGTTTGCCATCATTCATCAGGTCCGCTGCGCCCTGCTGGTGCATTCAGTTGGAGGCTTCAGCAGGTAAAACATCTCTGCTTTTTGCTGTGACTTTTTTTTTTTAAACCACTGTTTGGGCACATGTCGGGGCTCAGAAGGGAAGTAGTGACTTTTGAAATGCAGACTTTGATGGAATGGTCTGCGGGCGTCACGTTGCGTTTGCAGAGCTTCTGGTGTGCCTAAACAGTAGAAACCCCCCACAAGTGACCCCATTTTAGAAACTAGACCCCCCAAGGAACTTATCTAGATATGTGGTGAGCACTTTGAACCCCCAAGTGCTTCACAGACGTTTACAACGCAGAGCCGTGAAAATAAAAAATCATTTTTCTTTCCTCAAAAATGATGTTTTAGCAAGCATTTTTTTTATTTTCACAAGGGTAACAGGAGAAATTGGACCCCAGTAATTGTTGTGCAGTTTATCCTGAGTATGCTGGTACCCCATATGTGGGGGTAAACCACTGTTTGGGCACACGTCGGGGCTCGGAATTGAGGGAGCACCATTTGACTTTTTGAATACAAGATTGGCTGGAATCAATGGTGGCGCCATGTTGCGTTTGGAGACCCCTGATGTGCCTAAACAGTGGAAACCCCTCAATTCTAACTCCAACACTAACCCCCCCACACCCATAACCCTAATCCCAACTGTAGCCGTAACCCTAATCACAACCCTAACCCCAACCCTAACCCTAAGGCTATGTGCCCACGTTGCGGATTCGTGTGAGATTTTTCAGCATCATTTTTGAAAAATCCGCGGGTAAAAGGCACTGCGTTTTACCTGCGGATTTTCCGCGGATTTCCAGTGTTTTTTGTGCGGATTTCATCTGCGGATTCCGCACGGTATTTTCCGCACCATGGGCACAGCGGATTTAGTTTTCCATAGGTTTACTTGGTACTGTAAACCTGATGGAACACTGCTGCGAATCCGCAGCGGCCAATCCGCTGCGGATCCATAGCCAAATCCGCACCGTGTGCACATGGCCTAATTCTAATGGTATGTGCACACGCTGCGGAAAATGCTGCGGATCCGCAGCAGTTTCCCATGAGTTTACAGTTCAATGTAAACCTATGGGAAACAAAAATCGCTGTACACATGCTGCAGAAAAACTGCACGGAAACGCAGCGGTTTACATTCCGCAGCATGTCTCTTCTTTCTGCGGATTCCGCAGCGGTTTTACAACTGCTCCAATAGAAAACCGCAGTTGTAAAACCGCAATGAAATGCACAGAAAAAACATGGTAAATCCGCAGAGGACCAGAATACGTGTGCACATACCAAAACCCTAACCCTAGCTCTAACCCTAGCTCTAACCCTAGCCCTAACCCTAGCCCTAACACTAGCCCTAACCCTAGCTCTAACCCTAACTCTAGCCCTAACCCTACCCCTACCCCTACCCCTACCCCTAACCCTAACCCTACCCCTAACCCTAGCCCTAACCCTAGCCCTAACCCTACCCCTAACCCTACCCCTAACCCTAACCCTAGCCCTAACCCTAGCCCTAACCCTACCCCTAACCCTATTCTAACATTAGTGGAAAAAAAAAAAATTCTATATTTTTTTATTGTCCCTACCTATGGGGGTGACAAAGGGGGGGGGGTCATTTATCATTTTTTTACTTTGATCACTGGGATAGATTATATCTCAGTTCTCAAAATGCACTTTGAACGAATCTGCCGGCCGGCAGATTCGGCGGGCGCACTGCGCATGCGCCCGCCATTTTGGAAGATGGCGGCGCCCAGGGAGAAGATGGACGGATCCCGGCAGGATCGGTTAAGTATGATGGGGTGGGGGGGAGCACGGGGGGGGGGGATCGGAGCATGGGGGGTGGATCGGAACGTGGGAGGGGTGGAACGGAGCATGGGGGGGTGGAACGGAGCACGGGGGGGTGGAACGGAGCACGGGGGGGTGGAACGGAGCACGGGGGGTGGATCGGAGTGCGGGGGGGGGGGTGATTGGAGCACGGGGGGGTGATTGGAGCACGGGGGTGAGCGGACAAGAGCACGGGGGGGAGCGGAGCACAGGACGGAGGGGAGCGGGGCAGTGTACCGGGCAGATCGGAGGGCTGGGGGGGCGATCGGTGGGGGCACATTAGTATTTCCAGCCATGGCCGATGATATTGCAGCATCGGCCATGGCTGGATTGTAATATTTCACCCGTTATAATAGGTGAAATATTACAAATCGCTCTGATTGGCAGTTTCACTTTCAACAGCCAATCAGAGCGATCGTAGCCACGGGGGGGTGAAGCCACCCCCCCTGGGCTAAACTATCACTCCCCCTGTCCCTGCAGATCGGGTGAAATTGGAGTTAACCCTTTCACCCGATCTGCAGGGACGCGATCTTTCCATGACGCCACATAGGCGTCATGGGTCGGATTGGCACCGACTTTCATGACGCCTACGTGGCATCATGGGTCGGGAAGGGGTTAAAGTTCCTAGTCTAAACATTGATAGCATAATGTACATCTTCACAGAATAAAGACTTCAAACAAATAACATATTTGCATTTGAGGTCCTGTTTTCCTTGTAAAGAAAGCAGCAATAAAAGTCCTTAGAAACATACATGCTGACAAGGGAAATAGGAACACTGTGCTGTCACCAAAAATTGGACGTGGCTGCTGAATGTTCTTACTGTATGTGCAACTGCAGGTTATTGGCAAGAGGCATCAGTGCCTGCTTCCTGGACAGCTGATTTGGAATTACGTAACACAGGGGAAGGGCTAGTGATTTCAACGTCAGATGAAGATTTTGTACCCATGTGTTCTGCCCACCTACTGGGGTGGTGTGTATATCAGCAGCATATGGCGCATGCTAATAGAGGTAATAAGTCGAACATACCTTATAACAGGAGGTGTGGGTAAGATTTTCGAACTAGCAGCATATACAGGTGCATCTCAGAAAATTAGAATATTGTCAAAAAGTTAATTTATTTCAGTTCTTCAATACAAAAAGTGAAACTCATATATTACATAGCGTCATTACAAACAGACTGATGTATTTCAAGTTTTTATTTCTGTTAATCTTGATGATTATGGCTTACAGCCAATGAAAACCCAAAAGTCATTATCTCAGTTAATTAGAACACTTTATAACAACTGCTTGAAAAAATGATTGTAAAATTCGAAATGTTGGCCTATTGAAATGTATGTTCAGTAAATGCACTTAATACTTGGTCGGGGCTCCTTTTCCATCAATTACTGCATCAATGCGGTGTGGTATGGAGGCGATCAGTCTGTGGCACTGTGGAGGTTTTATGGAAGCCACGGTTGCTTTGATAGCAGCTTTCCGCTAGATTGCGTTGTTGGGTCTGGTGTCTCTCATCTTCCTCTTGATAATACCCCATACATTCTCTATGGAGTTAAGGTCAGTTGAGTTTGCTAGCCAATCAAGCACAGTGATGCTATTGTTTTGAAACCACAAATTGGTACTTTTGGCAGTGTTGACAGGTGCCAAATCCTGCTGGAAAATGAAATTTCCATCTCCAATAAGTTTGTCTGCAGAGGAAAGCATGAAGTGCTCTAAAATTTCTTGCTGAATTTGGTCCTGAAAAAACACAGTGGACCTACACCAGCAGATGACATGGCTCACAAAACCATCATTGATTGTGGATACTTCACACTAGACATTGGAAATTAATGTCCCAGAGGCTGGAGGAAGAGTGGAGAGACAGACAATCCAAGCTGCTTGAGGTCTAGTGTGGTGTTTCCAAAACCATTGATGGTTTGGGGAGCCATGTCATCTGCTGCCATAAGTACACTGTGTTTTATCAAGACCAAAGTCAAGATAACCATCTACCAGGTAATTTTAGAGCCCTTCATGCTTCTCTCTGCCGACAAACTTTTTGAAATGGATATTTAATTCTCCAGCAGGACTTCACACCTGTCCACACTGCCAAAAGTACCAATACCTGGTTTAAAAACAACAGTATCACTCTGCTTGATTGGCCAGCAAACTCTCCTGCCCTTAACCCTATAGAGGGTCTATGGGGTATTGTAAAGAGGAAGATGAGAGACACCATATATAACAATGCAGATGAGCTGAAGGCTGCTATCAAAGTAATCTGAGATTCCATAACACCTCAGCAGTGCCACAGACTTATTGCCTCCATTCCATGCTGCATTGGAGTAATTGATGCAAAAGGAGCCCCGACCCAGTGTTGAGTGGATTTACTGAACATACATTTCAGTAGGCCAACATTTTGGATTTTACAATAATTTTTTCAAGCTGGTGATATAAAGTATTCTAATTTACTGAGATGACTTTTGGGTTTGCATTAGCTGTAAGCCATAAACATCAACATTAACAGGAATATGCTCTTGACATAGATCACTCTGTTCCTAATTACTTTATATAATATATGAGTTTCACTTTTTGTATTGAAGAACTGAAATAAATTAACTTTTTGATGATATTCTAATTTTGTGAGATGCACCTGTATATCCCCTTCATGACCCAGCCTATTTTGACCTTAATGACCTGGCCATTTTTTTGCAATTCTGGCCAGTGTCCCTTTATGAGGTAATAACTCTGGAACGCTTCAACGGATCTAAGCAATTCTGAGAATATTTTTTCGTAACATATTGAGCTTCATGTTAGGAGTAAATTTAGGTCAATAATTTTTGCATTTATTTGTGAAAAAATCAGAAATTTGGCGATGATTTTGAAAATTTCACAATTTTTGAATTTTGAATTTTTATTTTGTTAAACCAGAGAGTTATGTGACACAAAATAGTTAATAAATAATATTACCCACATGTCTACTTTACATCAGCACAATTTTGGAAACAATTTTTTTTTTGCTAGGAAGTTATAAGGGTTAAAATTTGACCACCGATTTCTCATTTTTGCAACAAAATTTACAAAACTATTTTTTTAGGGACCACCTCACATTTGCAGTTAGTTTGAGGGGTCTATCTGGCTGCAAATACCCAAAAGTGACAGCATTCTAAAAACTGCACCCCTCAAGGTGCTCAAAATCACATTCAAGAAGTTTATTAACCCTTCAGGTGCTTCACAGCAGCAGAAGCAACATGGAAGGAAAAAAATGAACATTTAACTTTTTAGTCACATAAATGATCTTTTAGCAACAATTTTGTTATTTCCCCAAAGGTAAAAGGAGAAACTGGACACCAAAGGTTATTGCACAATTTGTCCTGAGTTCGACGATAACCCATAGGTGGGGGGGAACCACTGTTTGGGTGCACGACAGGGCTTGGAATGGAAGGAGCGCCATTTGACTTTTTGAATGAAAAATTTACTCCAATCTTTAGCAGACACCATGTCACGGTTGGAGAGCCCCTGTGTGCCTAAACATTGGATCTCCCCCATTTTGGAAACTAGACCCCACAAGGAACTTATCTAGATGTATAGTGAGCACTTGAACCCCAAGGTGCTTCACGAATTGATCCGTAAAAATGAAAAAGTCCTTTTTTTTTTACAAAAAACATTTTAGCCTCACTTTTTTCATTTTTATATTGGCAACAGGATAAAATGGATCATAAAATTTGTTGGGAAATTTCTCCTGAGTATACCGATACCTTACATGTGGGGGTAAACCACTGTTTGGGCGCATGGCAAGGCTCAGAAGGGAAGGAGCGCCATTTGACTTTTTGAATAAAAAATTAGCTCCAATCGTTAGCGGACACGATGTTGCCTTTGGATAGCCCCTGTGTGCCTAAACATTGGAGCTCCCACACAATTGACCCCATTTTGGAAACTAGACCTCCCAAGGATCTAATATGGATGTGCAAGGAGCACTTTGAACCCCCAAGTGCTTCACAGAAGTTTATAACGCAGAGCCGTGAAAATAAAAAATCATTTTTCTTTCCTCAAAAATTACTTTTTGGCCTGCAATTTTTTATTTTCACAAGGGTAGCAGGGGAAATTGGACCCAAGAAGATGTTGTCCAGTTTGTCCTGAGTACGCTGATACCCCATATTTGGGAGTAAACCACTGTTTGGGCACACGTCAGGGCTCGGAAGGGAAGTAGTGACTAGGGTTGAGCGACTTTTCCCCTTTTGAGGTCGAGTCGGGTTTCGCAAAACCCGACTTTTTCAAAAGTAGTGTCGAGTGAAATCGGCCGATCTTCTTGAAAAGTCGGGGGATCGGCCGAAACACGAAACCCAATGCAAGTCAATGGGAAATCTATATATTTTTATATTTACTTCAGCGCGATATAGCAGAAAAGCCAGTAATTCAATTGCCGGCTTTTCATTTCTCCTGCCTAAACCCGGCATGATATGAGACATGGTTTACATACAGTAAACCATGTCATATCCCCCTTTTTTGCATATTCCACACTACTAATGTTAGTAGTGTGTATGTGCAAAATTTCGGCGCTGTAGCTATTAAATTTAAGGGTTAAATCATGGAAAAATTTGGCGTGGGCTCCCGCGCAATTTTCTCCGCCAGAGTGGTAAAGCCAGTGACTGAGGGCAGATATTAATAGCCTGGAGAGGGTCCATGGTTATTGGCCCCCCCTGGCTAAAAACATCTGCCCCCAGCCACCCTAGAAAAGGCACATCTGGAAGATGAAACAGCAATAGCGGTTGGATACTAATAAAACTTAGCTTTTATTCAATACTAAAATAAAAAATGGACTGATACATACAAAATGACAGAGAAAAAGGACCAGGGACCTGTGATAAAGTGTGCCCTTAACCTAACACAGAAAGGGGAAGAAAAATAGATGTAGACACACAGCAATTAAAAATTGACTGTACTAATAGTCTCAATATAGTCAGTAGAGACTGACAGGGGTAGCGAATAATTCAAAGAAATAGGGATGCCAATACTATGCATACCTCTCAATGATCTATTTCTGCAATAATGTGGTGTCCCATATACATCATTGGGGACAATGTCCACGTAAAAAATAGCGCAGACAACACCATAGATAGAGAGTCTAGCCTTTAAAGACCCCTATTATTGTGCAAATATTGCTACAAAGCGCACAATACGCCACCACCCGTTACTTTAGCCAAAGTACACCGGGTTATAGTACCAGTCAATGTACAAGCAGCATGTCACTAATGCCTCAGAAAAAATATAAATACATAGTGCACTAAACTACATGTAAAACGGAACCATGTATCCTCATTGCATGCTAATGAGCGTTCCAGATGTGGCCAGTGTATTCCTTATACCTTTTTGCATGGAAGCAGCATCCTCTCTGGGTGCTCCCTTAGTTAATGTATACATGCAAAATGCACAGGTACTGCCCACTGCTGCGGGCAAAACACACCACACATACAGCCCACTGTTGTGGGTAGATCTCACCAGAGTCTGACGGTATGCTCTGCCATGGTGGAGACATTCAATGTGGTGGGGTAATAGTGAGGCCATGACGTAAGACAGCATCTTCCGATGCGTTTCATCCTACCGGAATCATCAGGGGAGTAGCAGGGTATGACTAAGCAGCCTTACTGATCTCCCTCGCTCCTGTGTAATTTAAATGCTCGGACCTCTAGCGCGTCCGGGGAAGCCCCGCCCCTGGCATGTGACGCATCTGGGGTCATGTGAAGTATTTCCGGTGTGGTAGGTTGCTTATCTGGTATGGTTGGAACGCAAGCAGGGCACGTAGGTGGAACGCTCAGTTCCCCTGAGGTGCGCATGCGGCGTAAACCAGATCAATGGCTAGCCCGTCACCGTACCTATAATGTGGGACATGTTATCCAAATAGATAAACATGAAAATCCCAGATAGGGCTGAACCCCATGCGGATGTAGAAATATATAAGCAAACACCCCAATGGACACAGCCCTATAATAGGGCGGATACTTAAAAATAATCACCGACCCATTCCCAAAGCGGCATGATACAGAATTAACCCATACCAATAATAAAATGACAGCAAATCAGGGAATAGCATGGCCTGAGGTGAAGAGACCTCTAATGGGCAAGGAAGAGAGGTAGATTTTTATACAAAAAACGTATTAAATAAATCAGAAAAAAAGAGAAAAATGGCTATGAATTCATTTACTTAGACGCGACACAACAGACCTATATTCTAAAGAGAAACAGAAAGTGCAGGGGATGTGCAGGGGAACCTACAGACCCTATAGGGAACGAAACCTATTTTCTGTCTACGCTCTGCCTGTCATGGAGGTTGGCACCCTAAAAGAGAAATACGCAGAGAAAAGGTGCCCCCACTCAACGGAGGCTGTCCCTAACTGCATAACCCTATCTTGACCCTAAATAGTGCATGGGATATAGGAAAGTAGATATACAAGCAGTACATAGTATTCAACATAATTCTGGGGGGGCCGTCTCACCCTACCAACTGAGCAGTTTCCTAACGTGGGGGTTGGCACCCTAAATACCTGCGCAATGGTGCCCCCACTCCACGGCGGCTATCCCTCATAGAAAGTCCCTTGATCTCCAAGGTGTGATGTACAGATGGAGAAGTGGTGTGGATTCTATAACAAACAACTATGGGGTTGTAACTCATTCATGCCTGCTGGCTGCACAGTTCTAAGGGTGAATATCCACCTGCTCTCTTTTTGCAGGATCAATTTGTCCCAGTCCCCTCTCCTTGCTGGAGGGATTATTTTATCAATGCCGATAAAGGAAATTTTTTGGGGGTTACCTTGGTGGAAATGGTTCATATGTGTTGCCACGGGAGTTTCTCTCCTGTTGGCGATATCCCGGAGATGTTCTCCAACCCTCTTCCGAAATTCCCTCTTTGTTTTGCCCACGTATTCCAAACCGCATTCACAGGTGGCTTTATGTATCACACCTTTGGTGCGGCAATTAATGAAATGTCGGATGGAATATGAGGTGCCAGTTACACTGCTCTGAAAGGTTTTTGTAGATGCAATCGAGGCGCATGCCTTACATGTGCCACATTTGTAGCACCCTTTTGTTTGATTCATCCACACGGGTCTGTTTGCTGATTGGTAGTGGCTGTGAACCAGTCTGTCTGACAGGGATCTGCCTTTTTTATAGGTGATCAGAGGCCGTTCAGGGATATATTTGCTTATATCATTATCCATCTGGAGTATGGACCAGTGCTTCAACAAAACATTTCTGACGTCACCCGCTCCATTAGAAAACCTGGTGATGAAGCGAATGACATCATCCTCATCAACCTTAGGTTTTGGGATCAGCAACTGTTTCCTCTCTTTTTTCAAGGTCTCTTTGTAGGCCCTATTGAGGATCCCTTCTGGGTAACCTCTTTCCAGAAATCTATTCTTAATGTCATCTGCTTGTTCTTAGAAGGTGTCAAGACTAGAGCAATTTCTATGAATTCTTAAGTATTGCCCCTTTGGGATACCTCTTTTTAATGTGACAGGTTGGTTGCTTTCCCATCTAAGGAGGGAGTTGGTCGCTGTTTCCTTCCTATGTGTTTCTGTGGTTATCTCACCATCCTGCTTCCTTTCAATGCTGATGTCAAAAAATGCCAATTTCGTTGAATTCACCTCATGGGTAAAGCGAAGACCTAAGTCATTGGTATTGAGGCCTTCCACAAAAGTACCAAATTCGATAGCACTGCCCTTCCAAATTACCAGGACATCATCGATGTACCTTAGCCAAAGTACTACCTTGTCATCCGGACCTGTGTTGGGGTTACCAAAAACAGTTGTTTCCTCCCACCAGCCCAGGAGCAGATTTGCGTACGGAAGATGCCCCTATTCTGGCACTTGGCCACTCTCTTCCCATTCCAGTGTAGCAGTGGGATATGAGGTAATGAAGGGTTAATGTCACCTTGCTATTGTAAGGTGACATTAAGCCAGATTAATAATGGAGAGGCGTCAATTATGACACCTATCCATTATTAATCCAATTGTCTGAAATGGTTAAAAAACACACACACATTATTACAAAGTCTTTTAATGAAATAAACACACAGGTTGTTGTAATATTTTATTGCTCTCTCAATCCACCTGAAGACCCTCGACCTGTAACAAATTAAAAATAATAAACCAACAATATACATACCTTCCGTAGATCTGTAACATCCCACGATGTAAATCCATCTGAAGGGGTTAAAATATTTTACAGGCAGGAGTTCTGCTATAATGCAGCTGTGCTCGTGCCTGTAAAACCCCGGGGAATGAAGGTAATGTAGGTCAATGACCTATAGTTACCTTCAGTCGTGGTGATGCACCCTCTGGTGGATGTCCTCATATGACGTTGAGCGTGGGAAAATATTCAGAAAAGTTCCCAGGCTCAAGTGGGATGTTACAGATCTACAGAAGGTATGTATTGTTGGTTTATTATTTTTAATTTGTTACAGGTCGAGGGTCTTCAGGTGGATTGAGACTGTAATAAAATATTACAACAACCTGTGTCTTTATTTCATTAAAATACGTTACAATATTGTGTGTGTGTTTTTTTAACCATTTCATACTATTGGATTAATAATGGATAGGTGTCATAATTGACGCCTCTCCAGTATTAATCTGGCTTAATGTCACCTTACAATAGCAAGGTGACATTAACCCTTCATTACCCCATATCCCATTGCTACACGGGAGTGGGAAGAGATTGGCCAAGTGCCAGAATAGGCGCATCTTCCAGGGGCCAATAACCATGGACCCTCTCTAGGCTATTAATATCTGCCCTCAGTCACTGGCTTTACCACTCTGGCGGAGAAAATTGCACGGGAGCCCACGCTAATTTTTTCTGCGATTTAACCCTTAAATTTAATAGCTACAGCGCCAAAATTTTGCACATACACACTACTAACATTAGTAGTGTGGAATATGCAAAAAAAAGGGGGATATGACATGGTTTACTGTATGTAAACCATGTCTCATATCATGTCGGGTTTAGGTAGGAGAAATGAAAAGCCGGCAATCGAATTACTGGCTTTTCTGCTATATCACGCTGAAGTAAATATATATATATATATATATATATATATATATATATTATGTGTCTCAATGATATATATATATATACAGTGGGGCAAAAAAGTATTTAGTCAGTCAGCAATAGTGCAAGTTCCACCACTTAAAAAGATGAGAGGCGTCTGTAATTTACATCATAGGTAGATCTCAACTATGGGAGACAAACTGAGAAAAAAAAATACAGAAAATAACATTGTCTGTTTTTTTAACATTTTATTTGCATATTATGGTGGAAAATAAGTATTTGGTCAGAAACAAAATTTCATCTCAATACTTTGTAATATATCGTTTGTTGGCAATGACAGAGGTCAAACGTTTTCTGTAAGTCTTCACAAGGTTGCCACACACTGTTGTTGGTATGTTGGCCCATTCCTCCATGCAGATCTCCTCTAGAGCAGTGATGTTTTTGGCTTTTCACTTGGCAACACGGACTTTCAACTCCCTCCAAAGGTTTTCTATAGGGTTGAGATCTGGAGACTGGCTAGGCCACTCCAGGACCTTGAAATGCTTCTTATGAAGCCTCTCCTTCGTTGCCCTGGCAGTGTGCTTTGGATCATTGTCATGTTGAAAGACCCAGCCATGTTTCATCTTCAATGCCCTTGCTGATGGAAGGAGGTTTGCACTCAAAATCTCACGATACATGGCCCCATTCATTCTTTCATGTACCCGGATCAGTCGTCCTGGCCCCTTTGCAGAGAAACAGCCCCAAAGCATGATGTTTCCACCACCATGCTTTACAGTAGGTATGGTATTTGATGGATGCAACTCAGTATTCTTTTTCCTCCAAACACAACAAGTTGTGTTTCTACCAAACAGTTCCAGTTTGGTCATCAGACCATAGGACATTCTCCCAAAACTCCTCTGGATCATCCAAATGCTCTCTAGCAAACTTCAGACGGGCCCGGACATGTACTGGATTAAGCAGTGGGACACGTCTGGCACTGCAGGATCTGAGTCCATGGTGGCGTAGCGTGTTACTTATGGTAGGCCTTGTTACATTGGTCCCAGCTCTCTGCAGTTCATTCACTAGGTCCCCCCGCGTGGTTCTGGGATTTTTGCTCACCGTTCTTGTGATCATTCTGACCCCACGGGGTGGGATTTTGCTTGGAGCCCCAGATCGAGGGAGATTATCAGTGGTCTTGTATGTCTTCCATTTTCTAATTATTGCTCCCACTGTTGATTTCTTCACTCCAAGCTGGTTGGCTATTGCAGATTCAGTCTTCCCAGCCTGGTGCAGGGCTACAATTTTATTTCTGGTGTCCTTTGACAGCTCTTTGGTCTTCACCATAGTGAAGTTTGGAGTCAGACTGTTTGAGGGTGTGCACAGGTGTCTTTTTATACTGATAACAAGTTTAAACAGGTGCCATTACTACAGGTAATGAGTGGAGGAAAGAGGAGACTCTTAAAGAAGAAGTTACAGGTCTGTGAGAGCCAGAAATCTTGATTGTTTGTTTCTGACCAAATACTTATTTTCCACCATAATATGCAAATAAAATGTTAAAAAAACAGACAATGTGATTTTCTGGATTTTTTTTTTCTCAGTTTGTCTCCCATAGTTGAGGTCTACCTATGATGTAAATTACAGACGCCTCTCATCTTTTTAAGTGGTGGAACTTGCACTATTGCTGACTGACTAAATACTTTTTTGCCCCACTGTATATATGTATATATATATATATAACGAAACCCGACTTTGGAGCGAAGATCGCCGTCGCCGACCGCCGACCCCATCCCTTTTGGATGCAGACTTTGATGGAATGCTCTGTGGGCATCACGTTGCGTTTGCAGAGCCCCTGATGTGCCTAAACAGTAGAAACCCCCCACAAGTGACCCTATTTTGAAAACTAGACCCCCAAGGAACTTATCTAGATGTGTGGTGAGCACTTTGAACCCCCAAGTGGTTCACAGAAATTTATAGCGCAGAGCCGTGAAAATAAAAAAATCTTTTTTTTCCCACAAAAATAAGTTTTTAGCCCCCCTTTTTTTATTTTCCGAAGGGTAACAGGAGAAATTAGACACCCAAAGTTGTTGTGCAATTTTTCCTGAGTAGGCTGATAACCCATATGTTTGGGTAAACCACTGTTTGGGCGCACGTTGGGGCTCGGAAGGGAGGTAGTACCATTTGACTTTTTGAACGCAAGAATGGCTGAAAATCAATTGAGGCACCATGTCGACATTGGAGAACCCTGATGTGCCTAAACAATAGAAATCACTCAATTCTATCTCCAACATCAGCCCCAACACACCCCTAACACTAACCATAACCCTAACCACAAGTCTAACCCTAACCGCAGCACACCCCGAAGTCTAATCTTAACCCTATTTCCAACCCTAACCCTAATTCCAACCCTAAATCCTAACTCTAATTCCAACCCTAATCCTAAGGCTATGTGCCCACATTGCAGATTCGTGTGAGGATTTTTTAAAACAGTTTTTGAAAAATCGCAGGTAAAGCGCATTGCGTTTTACCTGCAGATTTACCATGGATTTCCAGTGTTTTTTGTGCGGATTTCACCTGCAGATTCCTATTGAGGAACAGGTGTAAAACGCTGCAGAATCCACACTAACCCTAACCCTAGCCCTAACTCTAACACTAACCCTAGCCTAACCCTAACCCTAGTTCTAACCCTAACCCTAGTGGAAAAATAAAAGTAAATATTTTTCTTTATTTTGTTAATGTCCATACCTATGGGGGTGATAAAGGAGGGGGTTTATTTATTATTTTTTTACCAACTTTTTTTGTTCCAAGAATCAAAAGAATTTTCCTATCAAGAGTTTTTTAAGTTGTAATACAAATTATACAGTCTATATTATTGAATGTCTAGAGTGCAAACTTTCATATGTTGGATCTACTATTAGAAGACTCAAAGATAGGTTCCGTGAATATCTTTATGACATAGTACAACCATCAGTCAGACATGTTTCTAATGTTTCCAATCATTTCATTAGAATACATGACAGACAAACCACACATCTAAGGGTCTTTGCAATCGAACAGACACATCGGGATACCAGGGGAGGGGATAGAGGGAAAAAATTGCGTGACAGAGAAGCTTTCTGGATTTACCTGTTAAACACCAGTGCGCCATCAGGGTTAACTCTCAGGAAGGAAGTTATGTTGCATTATTAACTTGTGTTTCTTTTCATTGTATTTATATACATTTTTCTTCTGCTTCATTTTCTTTTTCTGCATTTTTTTTTATTCACGTTTTGATTAACTTTTTGTTTTTTATTAACATCGCAGTTGGTCTCTGGTTGTTTCCTTGCAATGTCGGCACAGTATTGACTCAGAGCAAATTGCTAATTGTATTCACCTGTTTGCATTGTTCTTATATTTGGAATGTTTTGCTCAGTCTTATGCTGAAGTTTAAGAGCATCGTTAGTGCTCGAAACGCGTCCAGGGGCTACATGGTAGCCTTCATCCGAATGGTGTAACTGATCGTCTGTAAGCAGTTTTCCAAATTTTAACATGTTGAAATAAAATTTTGATATTTTTATTCCTGGAGCTGGATCCCCTTTTTTTTCCTCCTGCATACAAGCTTCAACATCGGAGAGAGACGTTTTTCCGTGCTCGGATTTCATGTGGATTACAACAAATGCGTCTATGGGTGAGCTGAAATACTTTTTCCTTTTTTAATTATTATTCCTTGACCATCTTGGTCAACTTCTCTCTCCCTCCTTGTCATAGTTACACCCACAGATAGACCTTGTTGATGTCACAGTTTCATGAAGATGGCCCAGTTGATGGACATCCTCCCTGAGTTGCACCTGGTGTGCATGTCCCTCCCCTGTAATCCTTGTGGGTGAAAAGAGCTGGTACCTCTGCCAGCAGAATTGTCTGACGGTAATCTTTTCAGCAACTCTTCAACACCATCCCTCTGGCATGCATGTACTGAAAATGGCACGTCTGCCTCTGACATGAGAAGGAAATTTCTCCTTGTACCATGGGTCAAGAAACTCCATGATTAACCCCTTTCTGACATGGGACGTACTATCCCGTCGAGGTGGGGTGGGCCCCCATGACCACGGACGGGATAGTACGTCCAGCGCGATCGGGGGGAGCGCCGCCGATCGCGGCCGGGTGTCAGCTGTTTATCGCAGCTGACATCCGGCACTATGTGCCAGGAGCGGTCATAAACCTCCCGCAGCACATTAACCCCTGGCACACCGCGATCAAAGATGATCGCGATGTGCCGGCGGTATAGGGAAGCTTCCCGCAGGGAGGGGGCTCCCTGCGGGCTTCCCTGAGCCCCCCGCAGCAACGCGATGTGATCGCGTTGCTGCGAGGGTCTCACCTCCCTCCCTGCTTCCTCCAGCCCCGGATCCAAGATGGCCGCGGATCCGGGTCCTGCAGGGAGGGAGGTGGCTTCACAGAGCCTGCTCAGAGCAGGCACTGTGAAGGCTGCAGCGCTGCATGTCAGATCAGTGATCTGACAGAGTGCTGTGCACACTGTCAGACCACTGATCTGTGATGTCCCCCCCTGGGACAATGTAAAAAAGTAAAAAAAAATTTTCAAAATGTGTAAAAAAAAATTTAAAAAAATATTCCTAAATAATGAAAATTTTTTTTTATATATTATTCCCCTAAATACATTTCTTTATCTAAATAAAAAAAAAAACAATAAAAGTACACATATTTAGTATCGCCGCGTCCGTAACGACCCGACCTATAAAACTGGCCCACTAGTTAACCCCTTCAGTAAACACCGTAAGAAAAAAAAAAACGAGACAAAAAACAACGCTTTATTATCATACCGCCGAACAAAAAGTGGAATAACACGCGATCAAAAAGACAGATATAAATAACCATCATACCGCTGAAAGCGTCATCTTGTCCCACAAAAAACGAGCTGCCATACAGCATCATCAGCAAAAAAAAAAAAAAGTTATAGTCCTGAGAATAAAGCGATGCAAAAATAATTATTTTTTCTATAAAATAGTTTTTATCGTATAAAAGCGCCAAAACATAAAAAAATGATATAAATGAGGTGTCGCTGTAATCGTACTGACCCGAAGAATAAAACTGCTTTATCAATTTTACCAAACGCGGAACGGTATAAACGCCTCCCCCAAAAGAATTTCATGAATAGCTGGTTTTTGGTCATTCTGCCTCGCAAAAATCGGAATAAAAAGCGATCAAAAAATGTAACGTGCCCGAAAATGTTACCAATAAAAACGTCAACTCGTCCCGCAAAAACAAGACCTCACATGACTCTGTGGACCAAAATATGGAAAAATTATAGCTCTCAAAATGTGGTAACGCAAAAAATATTTTTTGCAATAAAAAGCGTCTTTCAGTGTGTGATGGCTGCCAATCATAAAAATCCGCTAAAAAACCCGCTATAAAAGTAAATCAAACCCCCCTTCATCACCCCCTTAGTTAGGGAAAAATTAAAAAAATGTATTTATTTCCATTTTTCCATTAGGGTTAGGGTTAGGGCTAGGGTTAGGGTTTGGGCTAGGGTTAGGGCTAGGGTTAGGGTTAGGGCTAGGGTTAGGGCTAGGGTTAGGGCTAGGGTTAGGGTTAGGGTTAGGGCTAGGGTTAGGGCTAGGGTTAGGGCTAGGGCTAGGGTTAGGGCTATGGTTAGGGCTAGGGTTAAGGCTACAGTTAGGGTTGGGGCTAAAGTTAGGGTTGGGGCTAGGGTTAAGGCTACAGTTAGGGTTGGGGCTAAAGTTACGGTTAGGGTTTAGATTACATTTACAGTTGGGAATAGGGTTGGGATTAGGGTTAGGTGTGTGTCAGGGTTAGAGGTGTGGTTAGGGTTAGGGGTGTGTTTGGATTAGGGTTTCAGTTATAATTGAGGGGTTTCCACTGTTTAGGCACATCAGGGGCTCTCCAAACGCGACATGGCGTCCGATCTCAATTCCAGCCAATTCTGCGTTGAAAAAGTAAAACAGTGCTCCTTCCCTTCCGAGCTCTCCCGTGTGCCCAAACAGGGGTTTACCCCAACATATGGGGTATCAGCGTACTCAGGACAAATAGGACAACAACTTTTGGGGTCCAATTTCTCCTGTTACCCTTGGGAAAATACAAAACTGGGGGCTAAAAAATAATTTTTGTGGGAAAAAAAGGATTTTTTATTTTCACGGCTCTGCGTTATAAACTGTAGTGAAACACTTGGGGGTTCAAAGTTCTCACAACACATCTAGATAAGTTCCATGGGGGTCTAGTTTCCAATATGGGGTCACTTGTGGGGGATTTCTACTGTTTAGGTACATTAGAGGTTCTGCAAACGCAATGTGACGCCTGCAGACCATTCCATCTAAGTCTGCATTCCAAATGGCACTCCTTCCCTTCCGAGCCCTCCCATGCGCCCAAACGGTGGTTCCCCCCAACATATGGGGTATCAGCGTACTCAGGACAAATTGGACAACAACTTTTGGGGTCAAATTTCTCCTCTTACCCTCGGGAAAATACAAAACTGGGGGCTAAAAAATAATTTTTGGGGGAAAGATTTTTTTTTTCAATTTTCACGGCTCTGCGTTACAAACTGTAGTGAAACACTTGGGGGTTCAAAGCTCTCACAACACATCTAGATGAGTTCCTTAGGGGGTCTAGTTTCCAAAATGGTGTCACTTGTGGGGGGTTTCTACTGTTTCGGTACATTAGGGGCTCTGCAAATGCAATGTGACACCTGCAGACCATTATTTTCACGGCTCTGCGTTATAAACTGTAGTGAAACACTTGGGGGTTCAAAGTTCTCACAACACATCTAGATAAGTTCCATGGGGGTCTAGTTTCCAATATGGGGTCACTTGTGGGGGATTTCTACTGTTTAGGTACATTAGAGGTTCTGCAAACGCAATGTGACGCCTGCAGACCATTCCATCTAAGCCTGCATGCCAAATGGAGCTCCTTCCCTTCCGAGCCCTCCCATGCGCCCAAACAGTGGTTCCCCCCACATATGGGGTATCAGCGCACTCAGAACAAATTGGACAACAAATTTTGGGGTCCAATTTCTCCTGTTACCTTCGGGAAAATACAAAACTGGGGGCTAAAAAAATAATTTTTGTGGGAAAAATTTTTTGTTTTATTTTTACGGCTCTGCATTATAAACTTCTGTGAAGCACTTGGTGGGTCAAAGTGCTCACCACACATCTAGAGAAGTTCCTTAAGGGGTCTACTTTCCAAAATGGTGTCACTTGTGGGGGGTTTCAATGTTTAGGCACATCAGTGGCTCTCCAAACGTAACATGGCGTCCCATCTCAATTCCTGTCAATTTTGCATTGAAAAGTCAAACGGCGCTCCTTCCCTTCCGAGCTCTCCCATCCGCCCAAACAGTGGTTTACCCCCACATATGGGGTATCAGCGTACTCAGGACAAATTGTATAACAACTTTTGGGGTCCAATTTCTTCTCTTACCCTTGGGAAAATAAAAAATTGGGGGCGGAAAGTTAATTTTTGTGATAAAATATGATTTTTTATTTTTACGGTTCTACATTATAAACTTCTGTGAAGCACTTGGTGGGTCAAAGTGCTCACCACACATCTAGATAAGTTCCTTAAGGGGTCTACTTTCCAAAATGGTGTCACTTGTGGGGGGTTTCAATGTTTAGGCACATCAGGGGCTCTCCAAACGAAACATGGCGTCCCATCTCAATTCCAGTCAAGTTTGCATTGAAAAGTCAAATGGCGCTCCTTCGCTTCTGAGCTCTGCCATGCGCCCAAACAGTGGTTTACCCCCACATGTGGGGTATTGTCGTGCTCAGGACAAATTGTACAACAATGTTTGGGGTCTATTTTCTCCTGTTACCTTTGGTAAAATTAAACAAATTGGAGCTGAATTAAATTTTTTGTGAAATAAAGTTAAATGTTCATTTTTATTTAAACATTCAAAAAATTCCTGTGAAGCACCAGAAGGGTAAATAAACTTCTTGAATATGGTTTTGAGCAACTTGAGGGGTGTAGTTTTTAGAATGGTGTCACACTTGGGTATTTTCTGTCATATAGACCCCTCAAAATGACTTCAAATGAGATGTGGTCCCTAAAATAAAATGGTGTTGTAGAAATGAGAAATTGCTGGTCAACTTTTAACCCTTATAACTCCCTAACAAAAAAAAATTTTGGTTCCAAAATTGTGCTGATGTAAAGTAGACATGTGGGAAATGTTACTTATTAAGTATTTTGTGTGACATATCTCTGTGATTTAATTGCATAAAAATTCAAAGTTGGAAAATTGTGAAATTTTCAAAATTTTCGCCATATTTCCGTTTTTTTCACAAATAAACGCAGGTAATATCAAAGAAATTTTACCATTGTCATGAAGTACAATAGGTCATGAGAAAACAATGTCAGAATTACTGGGATCCGTTGAAGCGTTCCAGAGTTATAACCTCACAAAAGGACAGTGGTCAGAATTGTAAAAATTGGCCCGGTCATTAACGTGCAAACCACCCTTGGGGGTAAAGGGGTTAAGACCTGCCTGGGTCGAAACATTTATGTCTCTAGGCCTTTTTTAATCAAGAGTGTATCTAAACTGCCTGACCTTTTTTGTTACCTGTTTTTAATATGAAGAAATTAATAGATGTTTTAGAAATTTTGGATTTCCTGGGATCATTCATCCAAAGAGGTGCTGAATGTTAACTATTTGATGGGTCAAGAAAGGTTCACAGCCATTATTTCATGGTGGATAAAATGTCTTTAACACGAGGGTCTTGGGAAAGTCATCTGGACACGAACTGTGTCGTGTGTGGCAGACTACAAAGTGTCAAATGAACACTGTCCCCACCAAGACGAACACTAACAATCCTCTCCTCAGGATGCCTCACCTGCTCCTCCTTCAGGCTATCCATGCTGTAAAGGCAAGAAGCTGGGATTGGGAGTCCCTTTTGTAGCACAGACAAAAAACTCCCATTCCTCTTCATTCTTCTCTTCCTCCTCCTGTTCCTCGTCATCACCCATTGTGGCCTGAGAATATTTTCTGAGGCCGGTTTCACACGTCAGTGGCTCCGGTACGTGAGGTGACAGTTTCCTCATGTACCGGAGCCACTGACACACGTAGACACATTAAAATCAATGCATCTGTTCAGATGTCATTGATTTTTTGCGGACCGTGTCTCCGTGTGCCAAACACGGAGACATGTCAGTGTTCGTGGGAGCGCAAGTATTACACGGACCCATTAAAGTCAATGGGTCCGTGTAAAACATGTACCGCACACGGACGTTGTCCGTGTGCAGTCCGTGTGCCATGCAGGAGACAGCGCTACATTAAGCGCTGTCCCCCCGCTGGTGCTGAAGCCGCCATTCATATCTTCCCTGCAGCAGCATTTGCTGTAGAGAAGATATGAATAATTGTGTTTAAAATAAAGATCTATGTGCCGAAGTGCACCCCCCCCCCGCTGTTCTAAAAATACTCACCAGGCTCCCTCGCTGGCGCTGCTTCCTGTTCTGGCCGCATCTTCTACTGTATCAGCGGTCACGTGGTGCCGCCGATTACAGTCATGAATATGCGGCACATAGATTTTTATTTTAAACACAATTATTCATATCTTCTCTACAGCAAACGCTGCTGCATGGAAGATATGAATGGGGCTTCAGCACCAGATGCTGGTACGTGTGGTACCCAGCACGGTGCGTGTGGTACCCAGTGGGCACACGGGCGGCAAATGTGTGCCGCACGTGTGCCCCACTTATGTGCCACAGAAACGTAGGGGCACACGGACACGGATAATTCCGGTACCGATTTTTTCCGGTACCGGAGTTATCTGGACGTGTGAGACTGCCCTGAGGCTGGGATGTGTAGTATCAGCCAATGTAAAATCTTGCTCAGTAGCCACATGCTCTGCAATCAAAGCATCCTCTTTTAGATTCTGCAGCAAATGTTTTAACCCCTTCATTACCCAGCCTATTTTGACCTTAACGACCTGGCCATTTTTTGCAATTCTGACCAGTGTCCTTTTATGAGGTAATAACTCAGGAACGCTTCAACGGATCCTAGCGATTCTGAGATTGTTTTTTCATGACATATTGGGCTTCATGTTACTGGTAAATTTAGGTCGATAATTTCTGTGTTTATTTATGAAAAAAATGGGAATTTGGCGAAAATGTTGAAAATTTCGCAATTTTCACATTTTGAATTTTTATTCTGTTAAACCATAAAGTTATGTGACACAAAATAGTTAATAAATAACAATTCCTCATTTATAATTGCCTTAATAACGATACTGACCCAATTAAATCCCCATTTATGGTTAGATGGGAAAAAGATCTTCACATCTGTTTTCAGACAGAAGAATGGGAGGAGGCAATTTCCCACACATAAGGAGCAACAATTTCTATGTCCCTAAAGGAATCTTTCTTTAAAACCCTGTCCAGATGGTACCTTACTCCAGACAGAGTACACCACATAGACGGACAATATTCCTCAAATTGCTGGAGGAATTGCGGTCAGTAGGGTTGAGCGAAACGGGTCGGTCATTTTCATAAGTCACTGACTTTTGGCAAAGTCGGGTTTCATGAAACCCGACCCAATCCCTGTGTGGGGTTGGCCATGTGGTACGCGACCTTTGCGCCAAAGTCGCGTTTCAATGACGCAAAAAGCGCCATTTCTCAGCCAATGAAGGTGGATGCAGAGTGTGGGCAGCGTGATGACATAGGTCTCAGTCCCCACCATCTTAAAGAAGGGCATTGCAGTGATTGGCTTGCTTTCTGCGGCATCACAGGAGCTATAAAGGGGCATTCCCGCCGACCCCCATCTTATTGCTGCTGATCTGAGCATAGGGAGAGGTTGCTGCCGCTTCGTCAGAAGCAGGGATAGCGTTAGGCAGGGTACATTAACCCTCAAACCGCTTGTGCTGTAGCGATTTCCACTGCCCAACACCACCTTTTCTTAGCAGGGACAGTGGAGGCTTGATTTCTTTTCCTCAGTGCTGTAGCTCATTGGGCTGCCCTAGAAGGCTCCCTGATAGCTGCATTGCTGTTTGTACACCGTTGTGCAAACCAACTGCTTTTTCAAAGCACAAATCCTGTTGCTCCTTCCTTTCTGCACAGCTATCTTGTTTGTTTGTCCACACTTTTGACTTTTTTGTGCAGCAGTCCACTCCTTGTTATTGCTGCCTGTCATACTTTGCTGAGATTACTGCAGGGAGATAGTAATTGTAGGACAGTCCCTTTTTTTTGTTTCGTTATATCTCTTCAAGCCACTTTCTGCCACAGAAAATATACTCTAATACAGTGGCCCAGATTTATTCACTAGCCTCCCTGAAGAAAAAAAAAAAAGGGTGCAGATTAAAATTGGCAAATCTGTATCAGTGGCACTCCTGTGTGTGGCATCTGTGTCTCATTTTCTGGCACAGAAAACATACAGTCTAACAGCGGGCTTGATTTCTTGCCAATTCTCCCATAAATAAAAAAAAATAGTGGGAGATTAAGATTGGCAATTTTGCCTCAGTGCCAGTGCTGTGTGTGGCATCTGTCTCTAATTTTGTGCCACATTAAACCTAGTGTGTAATACTGGGCCAGATTTCTTTTAAATTCTCCCTGAAAAAAAAAATAGTGGGAGATTAAGATTGGCATTTCTGCTTCAGTGCCACTCCTGTGTGTGCCACCTGTCTCAAATTTTGTGCCACATTAAACCTAGTGTGTAATACTGGGCCAGATTTCTTTTAAATTCTCCCTGAAGAAAAAAAAACTGTGGGAGATTAAGATTGGCATTTCTGCTTCAGTGCCAGTCCTGTGTGTGCCACCTGTCTCAAATTTTGTGCCACATCAAACCTAGTGTGTTAGAGGTGCACAAATCAGAAGTGGTGTTGGACAGAGGGGTTTTCTGACCAGGTTGTGGAGTGATTTCGCAATGACCACAGACAGCACAGGTACTGCAGCATCAATTCAAAGTGACAGGAGACAACATTTGTCCAGTATGGTTACTAACTATTTTTCATCCCTTATCGATGTTCTCCCTCAACCGTCATTCCCATTTGATTACTGGGCATCCAAAATAGACAAATGGCCAGAATTGGCAGAATATGCATTGCAGGAGCTTGCTTGCCCAGCAGCTAGTGTGCTATCAGAAAGAGTATTCAGTGCTGCTGGTTCAATATTGACCGAAAAAAGGACTTGTCTGGCTACCCAAAATGTTGATGATCTAATCTTCATTAAAATGAACCACTCATGGATTTCAAATTATTTTGCCCCACCTTTCCCGGCTGACACCTAGCTTTCCTAATAAAAGGTCTCGCTTGTGGCCTAGTCATACTGACTGTTCCAATCACTTAATTTGCAGCAGCTGTTTGTCCAGCATACAACATGTTTACACCTCCCTAAATGGGCTAACTCCCCCCACGGGGCCGTGGTCTCGCCACTTGGCGCAAGCACCCGTGAGAGTGCCGTTTGCTTGAAGAGGTGGGTGTGCCCAATATTGGTCGACGGCACTGCCACTGGGTCCCTAATAGTACAATAAAGTGTCTCTGGTGGTGGTGGCGCGCAACCAACGTCAGACACACCGTTGTAACAAGAGAGTTCCCCCCCAGCTCAAACACTGTTCTACCACTTGCAAAATTATCTCTCACAGCTCCACCAATGTTTAGTCTATGCGCTGACATCCTTCAATGCCTGGCACTGACAATACCAATTTGTTGACATGTATGATGCTAGCTAAAAAAGTCAGGGTCAGTGTCCTATATTGACACCAGTAAATACTTAGCGCCAAATTACTATGTCTGAAACTCAGCAGAGGAGCCCACCCCTGTACCTAAGTATGCCACCCTTTTGTTTTTTGGTATTGTTGTTTTGCGAGACATTAACATCTATTTAATTTTTGGGAGTACTAACTGTGTCAGACACTCCTTCCAATCGTCCTCCGCTGACCACACCAATGCTGCCTATGTACCCCTGCAAGATAATTCAAACTGCATTGCGCCTAATTTTTTTATGTTAGGCCTACTAAGTCTGTCTGCGGTCCCTCCTTCCAATTGTCCTCCTCTGACCACACCAATGCTGCCTGTGTACCCCTGCAAGATTATTCAAACTGCTTTGAGCCTATTTTTTAAAATTTTAGGCCTACTAAGTCTGGCTGCGGTCCCTCCTTCCATTTGTCCTCCGCTGAGCACACCAATGCCGACCGTGTACCCATGTAACTTTTTTCATCCTGCAGTGAGCCTACTTTGTGGTGTAAGGCCTACTAGCAGTTTCTGTCTGTGCCACTTAATACAGCTGTCCTCCTCTAAAAAAAAAAGGCTTATTTTCAGCTTGTCAGAATTATAAAACTGCATTGGGGCCACAAGTTTCGTTGTGGTCTACAAACTGAGTCTTCCGCTCCAAGGTGTTCTCTCTGTTGCCTTTCCCTCGCTTCTATCTTGAAGCTCTTGTTAAGTAGTTGTTGAAACAACACTGCATTAGGCCTACAAGTTGGGTCTGGGTTTTAGAGACGGTGTCTGCCGCTCCAAGGTGTTCTCCTGGTTGCCTTTCCTGAGCTTCAATCTTCAGGCTCTTGTTAAAAAGTTTTTTAATCGAACAACTGCAATGGGGCTACTAGTTTGGTTGGGGCCTACTAACAGTGTCTGCCGCTCCAAGGTGTTCTCCTGGTTGCCTTTCCTGAGCTTCAATCTTCAGGCTCTTGTTAAATAGTTTTTTAATCAAGCAACTGCAGTGGGGCTACTAGTTTGGTTGGGGCCTACTAACAGTGTCTGCCGCTCCAAGGTGTTCTCCTGGTTGCCTTTCCTGAGCTTCAATCTTCAGGCTCTTGTTAAATAGTTTTTTAATCAAACAACTGCAGTGGGGCTACTAGTTTGGTTGGGGCCTACTAACAGTGTCTGCCGCTCCAAGGTGTTCTCCTGGTTGCCTTTCCTGAGCTTCAATCTTCAGGCTCTTGTTAAATAGTTTTTAATCAAACAACTGCAGTAGGGCTACTAGTTTGGTTGGGGCCTACTAACAGTGTCTGCCGCTCCAAGGTGTTCTCCTGGTTGCCTTTCCTGAGCTTCAATCTTCAGGCTCTTGTTAAATAGTTTTTTAATCGAACAACTGCAATGGGACTACTAGTTTGGTTGGGGCTTACTAACAGTGTCTGCCGCTCCAAGGTGTTCTCCTGGTTGCCTTTCCTGAGCTTCAATCTTCAGGCTCTTGTTAAATAGTTTTTTAATCGAACAACTGCAATGGGGCTACTAGTTTGGTTGGGGCCTACTAACGGTGTATGCCGCTCCGTGCTGTTCTCCAGGTTTCCTGTCCTGAAATTCCATTTTCAGGCTCTCGTTAAGTAGTTGTTGAAACAACACTGCATTAGGCCTACAAGTTGGGTCTGTGTTGTAGAGACGGTGTCTGCTGCTCCAAGGTGTTCTCCAGGTTGCCTCTCCCTAGCTTCGATCTTGAAGCTCTCGTTAAGTAGTTGTTGAAACAACACTGCATTAGGCCTACAAGTTGGGTCTGGGTTCTAGAGACGGTGTCTGCCGCTCCAAGGTGTTCTCCAGGGTGCCTCTCCCTAGCTTCTATCTTCAAGCTCTTGTTAAATAGTTGTTGAAACAACACTGCATTTGGCCTACAAGTTGGGTCTGGGTTGTAGGGACA
The DNA here is from genome assembly GCF_032444005.1 of Ranitomeya imitator. Taxonomy (NCBI): domain Eukaryota; kingdom Metazoa; phylum Chordata; class Amphibia; order Anura; family Dendrobatidae; genus Ranitomeya; species Ranitomeya imitator. The sequence continues at coordinate 638,670,563 of NC_091284.1, forward strand.
GTGTCTGCCGCTCCAAGGTGTTCTCCAGGTTGCCTCTCCCTAGCTTCTATCTTCAAGCTCTTGTTAAGTAGTTGTTGAAACAACACTGCATTTGGCCTACAAGTTGGGTCTGGGTTGTAGGGACTGTGTCTGCCGCTCCAAGGTGTTCTCCAGGTTGCTTCTCCCTGGCTTCTATCTTTGAAGCTCTCATTAAGTAGTTGTTGAAACAACACTGCAGCCTACAAGTTGGGTCTGGGTTCTACAAACGGTGTCTTCTGCTCCAAGCTGTTCTCCAGGTTGCCTTTCCCTAGCTTCTATCTTCAGGCTCTCGTTAAATTGTTCTTAATATAACACTGCATTTGGCCTACTTGTTTTGTTGGCCCTACTAACGGTGTCTGCTGCTCCTTGATGTTCTCCTACACTGAACAAACCAGTGCCGCCTGTTTGCTTCTGTTACCAATTTTGATCTGCATTTAGCCTACTTACTGATTTTAGCCTACTTACTGTGTCAGCCTCTCATTACAGTTGTACTCCACTGAACAAAGCAATGCCCCCTGGTTAGTCCTGTTACCAATTTTAAACTGCATTTAGCCCACTTTATTATTTTGGCCTATATCTGTGTTTCCTCCTCATCCTGCCCATTGCCCAGCCAGTGATAGATGAGTCTGCTGGTACATTGACCCAGAACGCTACATTCCCCGTGCACACTACACAGCCAGAATGTGACCCTGCTGAAAGTCAGGTTCCCCTTCCCGCATACCATACAACCTTACACGGGGACAAAGAGGAAGGTGCAGATGAAAGTGCAGGTTCCTTCATCATGTGGGGGTGGAATACTCATTGGCAACGTCACTGGCACAGGGCCCCTCATAGTACGCAAAAGTGTCGCTGCCGGTGGGAGGCACCCCCGCCGTGCAAACACACCGCCGTACTTTGAGGGTCCCTGTGCCAGTGCCAATGCCAACGAGTGGGCCCCCCCTGCTTGCTCAGTATCACAGCACTTGCAAAGTTTAAATACTTACCTATCCCTGCTCCACTGCCGTGACGTGTTCCAGATTTCCTGGGCTTACTAAATACTTGAACCAGCCCTACCCCCCACAACTTTAGCCAAATGACCCCCAATTTCCAATGCCTTACTATTATTATAAGGTAAATTAAGATTGACAAGCTTCAGTAACAAGAATGGATTTTTTTTCCATTAAAATGGGCACAGTAGGTGTTTTCCTAGCCTCCACTCACTGCCGACTATGCTCCCCCATTGACTTGCATTGGGTTTCGTGTTTCGGTCAATCCCCGACTTTTCGCGATAATCGGCTGATTCCACTCGACTCGACTTTTAAGATAGTCGGGTTTCGCGAAGGCCGACTCGACCCTAAAAAACTAAAAGTCGCTCAACCCTAGCGGTCAGAGGGGTCACCTGCTCCATGTGTTTTGGGACTGCCCTAAAATCACTCCGCTATGGGAGGATTTAGTCTCTAAAATCATTGGAAAGTAGTGTTGAGCGATACCGTCCGATACTTGAAAGTATCGGTATCGGATAGTATCGGCCGATATCCGAAAAGTATCGGATATCGCCGATACCGATATCCGATACCAATACAAGTCAATGGGACTCCAAGTATCGGAAGGTATCCTGATGGATCCCAGGGTCTGAAGGAGAGGAAACTCTCCTTCAGGCCCTGGGATCCATAGTGAGGTGTAAAATAAAGAATTAAAATAAAAAATATTGTTATATTCACCTCTCCGGCGGCCCCTGGAACATCACCGCGAGGAACCGGCGTCCGGCAGGCTTCTTTGTTCAAAATGAGCGCCTTTAGGACCTGCGGAATGACGTCGCGGCTTCTGATTGGTCGCGTGCCGCCCATGTGACCGCCACGCGACCAATCAGAAGCTGCGACGTCATTCCACAGGTCCTAAAGGCGCTCATTCTAGGAATTTATCTGAGGAATGACGTCGCGGCCTCTGATTGGTCGCGTGGCGGTCACATGGGCGGCACGCGACCAATCAGAAGCCGCGACGTCATTCCGCAGGTCCTAAAGGCGCTCATTTTGAACAAAGAAGCCTGCCGGACGCCGGTGACTCGCGGTGATGTTCCAGGGGCCGCTGGAGAGGTGAATATAACAATATTTTTTATTTTAATTCTTTATTTTACACCTCCGATACCGATACCCGATACCACAAAAATATCGGATCTCGGTATCGGAATTCCGATACCGCAAGTATCGGCCGATACCCGATACTTGCGGTATCGGAATGCTCAACACTATTGGAAAGAAATTCAAACTCTCCCCCCAATTAGCTCTTCTATCGCTGGAAATCACCAAAATCCAAATGAATCTCAGACCGATTATCATCCACCTCTTCCTCACAACCAAATATCTGATTGCTTCCAAATGGAAATCAGAGGAAGTTCCGTCTTTACAAGACATCATTGTTTCCCTCATGCTTCATAAGGCTTACGAAGCCAAATTTGCAAGTATTGATGGCAACTTGAGGAAGTACGATGTGAAATGGTTACGCTGGAGTGAACTCTTCCCCTAAATTCTTGACTTACTCTAAAATCTACTGCCTTGGTATCTATCTAGTTAAGGTACTGCTAATTTGTTCTTTTTAATGCATTTGGTTCTATGTTATTTACTGTTTTGGGTCACACTAGATGACTCCATGACGGGCAGGTGTTCTTATCTTACTGAGCGCCACATAACTTCATTTTGTATTCTAATTTGAGCGCACTATTTAAGCTATACTGTAAACATGGTTCATATATGTATGTTAACCTGCCCCATCTCCCCTATTTTTAGGGGTTTCCTCCTTTCCTGACTTCTTATCCCTCCCCTTCCTCTCCTCCCCCTCCTCGTTTTCCCTTCCCGGTTAAAGTTCATAATCACCCAATAAAAATTTATTGGAAAAAGAAAAATAAATAAATAAATAAATAACATTTCCCACATGTCTACTTTACATCAGCACAATTTTGGAAACATTTTTTTTTTTTGCTAGATAGTTATAAGGGTTAAAATTCGACCAGTGATTTCTCATTTTTACAACAAAATTTACAAAACCATTTTTTTAGGGACCACCTCACATTTGAAGTCAGTTTGAGGGTTCTATATGGCTGAAAATACCCAAAAGTGACACCATTCTAAAAACTGCACCCCTCAAGGTGATCAAAATCATATTCAAGAAGTTTATTAACCCTTCATTGTATTGTATTGTTAACGTTGTTATTTATGACTGTTGTGTTTGAAACTGTTAAACTGTAAAGCGCTGTTGGCGCTATATAAATAAAGATTATTATTATTATTATTTATTAACAATTCAGATGCTTCACAGCAGCAGAAGCAACATGGAAGGAAAAAATGAACATTTAACTTTTTAGTCACAAAAATGATATTTTAGCAACAATTTTTTTATTTTCCCAAGGGTAAAAGGAGAAACTGGACCATAAATATTGTTGTCCAATTTGTCCTGAGTACACTCATACCCCATATGTGGGGGTAAACCACTGTTTGGGCACACGGCAGGGCTCGGAAGGGAAGGAGCGCCATTTGACTTTTTTAATGAAAAATTGGCTCCAATCTTTAGCGGACACCATGTCGCGTTTGGAGAGCCCCCGTGTGCCTAAACATTGGAGCTCTCCCACAAGTGACCCCATTTTGGAAACTAGACGCCCCAAGGAACTTACCTAGATGCATAGTGAGCACTTTAAACCCTCAGGTGCTTCACAAATTGATCCATAAAAATGAAAAAGTACTTTTTTTCACAAAAAAATTATTTTAGCCTCAATCTTTTTCATTTTCACATGGGCAACAGGATAAAATGGATCCTAAAATTTGTTGGGCAATTTCTCCTGAGTACGACGATACCTGATATGTGGGGGTAAACCACTGTTTGGGCGCACGGCAAGGCTCAGAAGGAAAGGCACGCCATTTGACTTTTTGAATGGAAAATTAGCTCCAATCGATAACGGACACCATGTCGCGTTTGGAGAGCCCCTGTGTGCCTAAACATTGGAGATCCCCCACAAGTGACCCCATTTTGGAAACTAGACCCCTGAAGGAACTTATCTAGATGCATAGTGAGCACTTTAAACCCCCAGGTGCTTCACAGAAGTTTATAACACAGAGCCGTGAAAATAAAAAAATAATTTTTCTTTCCTCAAAATGATTTTTTTAGCCCGGAATTTTTTTATTTTCCCAAGGGTAACAGGAGAAATTGGACCCCAAATGTTGTTGTCCAGTTTGTCCTGAGTACGTTGATACCCCATATGTGGGGGTAAACCAATGTTTGGGTGCACGGCAGGGCTCGGAAAGGAAGGCATGCTATTTGGCTTTTTGAATGAAAAATTAGCTGCAATCATTAGCGGACACCATGTCACGTTTGGAGAGCCCCTGTGTGCTTAAAAAACATTGGAGCTCCCCCACAAGTGACCCCATTTTGGAAACTATACCTCCTAAGGAACTAATCTAGATGTGTGGTGAGCACTTTGAACCCCCAAGTGCTTCACAGAAGTTTATAACGCAGAGGCATGAAAATAAAAAATAATTTTTCTTTTCTCAAAAATGATATTTTAGCCCACAATTTTTTATTTTCCCAAGGGTAACAGGAGAAATTTGACCCCAAGAGTTGTTGTGCAGTTACTCCTGAGTACAATGATACCCCATATGTGGGGGTAAACCACTGTTTGGGCACATGCCGGGGCTCAGAAATGAAGTAGTAACGTTTTGAAATGCAGGCTTTGATGGAATGCTCTGCGGACATCATGTTGCGTTTGCAGAGCCCCTGATGTGCCTAAACAGTAGAAACTCCCCACAAATGACCCCATTTTGGAAACTAGACCCCCAAAGGAACTTATATAGATATGTGGTGAGCACTTTGAACCCCTAAGTGCTTTACAGAAGTTTTTAACGCAGAGCCGTGAAAATAAAAAATAAATTTTCTTTCCTGAAAAATAATTTTTTAGCCCGCAAATTTTTATTTTCCCAATGGTAACAGGAGAAATTGGATGCAAAAGTTGTTCTTCAGTTACTCCTGAGTACGCTGATACCCCATATGTGGGAGTAAACCACTGTTTGGGCACATGCCGGGGCTCGGAAGTGAAGTAGTGACGTTTTGAAATGCAGACTTTGATGGAATGCTCTGCGGGCGTCACGTTGCGTTTGCAGAGCCCCTGATGTGCCTAAACAGTAGAAACCCCCCACAAATAACCCCATTTTGGAAACTAGACCCCCAAGGAACTTATCTAGATGTGTGGTGAGCACTTTGAACCCCCAAGTGCTTCACAGAAGTTTACAACGCAGAGTCGTGAAAATAATCATTTTTCTTTCCTCAAAAATAAATTTAGCCCACAATTTTTTATTTTCCCAAGGGTAACAGGAGAAATTGGACACCAAAAGTTGTTGTTCAGTTTCTCCTGAGTACGCTGATACCCCATATGTGGGAGTAAACCACTGTTTGGGCACATGTCGGGGCTCGGAAGGGAGAGAGCACCATTTGACTTTTTCAACGTAAGATTGGCTGGAATCAATGGTGGCGCCATGTCGCCTTTGGAGACCCCCTGATGTGCCTAAACAGTGGAAACCCCTCAATTCTAACTCCAACACTAACCCAAACACACCCCTATCCCTAATCCCAACCCTAACCACAACCCTAACCCCAACACATCCCTAACCCTAGTCTTAACCCTAATTCCAACCCTAACTCTAATTCCAGCCCTAACCCTAAGGCTATGTACCCACGTTGCGGATTTTTGTGCGGATTTTTCCGCACCGTCTTTGAAAAATCTGCAGGTAAAATGTACTGTGCTTTACTTGCGGATTTCCAGTGTTTTTTTGTGTGGATTTCACCTGCGGATTCCTATTATGGAGCAGGTGTAAAACGCTGCGGAATCCGCACAAAGAATTCACATGCTGCGGAAAATACAACGGAGTGTTTCCGCGCTGTATTTTCCGCACCATGGGCACAGCGGATTTGGTTTTCCATAGTTTTACGTGGTACTGTAAACGTGATGGAAAACTGCTACGAATCTGCAGCGACCAATCCGCTGCGGATCCACAGCCAAATCTGCACTGTGTGCACATAGCCTAATTCTAACCCTAGTTCCAACCCTAGCCTAATTCTAACCCTAACCCTGATTGCAACCCTAACCCTAATTGCAACCTTAACCCTAATTCTAACCCTAATTCTAACCCTAGCCCTAAGTGCAAAACTCACCCTAAGTGCAATTCCAACCATATGTGCAACTCCAACCCTAAGTGCAACCCTAAGTGCAATGATATCCCTGAGTGCAACCCTAACTTTAAGTGCAACCCTAGCCCTAAGTGCAACACTCATTCTAAGTGCAACCCAACCCTAAGTGCAACCCTAAGTGCAACGATATCCCTAAGTGCAACCCCAACCCTAAGTGCAACCCTAACCCTAACTGCAACCCTAAGTGCAACCCTAGCCCTAAGTGCAACCCTGGCCCTAAGTGCATCCCTAACCCTAAGTGCAACATTAAGTGCAACCCTATCCCTAAGTGCAACCCTATCCCTAAGTGCAACCCTATCCCTAAGTGCAACCCTATCCCTAAGTGCATCCCTAACCATAAGTGCAACCCTAGCCCTAAGTGCAATCCTACCCCTACCCCTAGCCCTAACGGAAAAACAAAAATAAATATATTTTCTGTATTTTATTATTTTCCCTACCTATGGGGGGGACAAAGGTTGGGTTATTTACTATTTTTTTTATTTTGATCGCTGTGATAGAACCTATCACAGCGATCAAAATGTACAGGGAACGAATCTGCCGGCCGGCAGATTCGGCGGGCGCACTGCGCATGCGCCCGCCATTTACCAAGATGGCGGCTCCCATGCGAGAAGACCGAGGACACCGGGAGGGACACCGGGACTAGGTAAGTATGGGGGGGTGCGATCGGACAGCAGGGGGGCGGAGGGGAGGATGTGGGAGGGTCGGAGGGGAGAGGAAAGCGCTTAGGACAGGACGGAGAGGTACGGAACACTTATGGTGGCTGCAGATCACCGCCGTCAGTCGGTGGGGTGGCCAGATCGGGGTCTCCAGCCATGGCCAATGCTATTGCAGCATCGGCCATGGCTGGATTGTAATATTTCATCAATTTTCATAGGTGAAATATTACAGATTGCTCTGATTGGCTGTTTCACTTTCAACAGCCAATCAGAGCGATCATACCCACGGGGGGGCGAAGCCACCCCCCCTGGGCTGTAGTACCACTCTCCTTGTCCCTGCAGGTCGGGTGAAATTGGAGTTAACCCTTTCACCCGGCCTGCAGGGACGTGATCCGTCCAAGATGCATATGCTGCATCACAGGTCGGATTGGCACAAGTTTTTCATGATGCATACGCTGCGTCAAAGGTCGGGAAGGGGTTAATAGACAGAGCAGCGGGATGGATACATTGATAATAGCATCATCAACAGTGTCCTTGCCCCTGCTCAGCTTGGTATGGCAGATTCTGCAAATTAGAGGTGTTTTGTCTGAAGAACTTTCAGAAAAAAATACTTCCATATAGGGGAAAAAGGCACCCTTGGTCTATTATCTAGCCGAGTGTGGGGGGGAGTTCCATTGAACAGTTGACCGAGTTCTCCCTCTGGTCAAAACACTATCTCTTATTGCTTGTTTTTGTGCTATGGATCCATCCCTGTCTGCACTGCTGTGCTCAATATGCATGCCACGGTGCCTTGTTGTATCAGTGGCCTCATCATAGACCATGTCATCTTCCAATTCATCAATCTGATCCTCCTTCTGAGTTGCGATTTTAGGCTGACCTGATGCAAATGTGCATCATTATTATCCTACACCTCTTCAGACATAAATTGACCTTCCCAACATGGCTTTCTTCTGGCCGTGGGTGCTCAAATGTTTGTACATCACTGCATTCCACCTCCTCATGACCCTCTTTAATGGTGCACTTTGAGAGTCCATAATAATTACAAGGGAAGATATACATTTCCTCAGATTGGCCAGCATTGGGGTCATATGTCTCCTGGGACTCTTCATGGGGAGGAAGGATTACCAGCTTGAGGATTGTGAGGCCCAGCCTCTTGGCTTCTGAGATTGGAGTATGTGGAAGAATTGGTGGTGCTGCTTGTCAACACACTGGAGCCTTTGTCTGCCATTCAACCCACGACCTGCTCACACTTGTCTGGGTTTGACAGTGGTATAGCGCGCAGACCAAATGTTGACAGGAAGCTATAGTGAGCTAAAGTCACCTTCTGATCTGTAACATGGCCTTAGCGAGCACCATCACATGCCCATTTCTTAACATCAACCTTTCCCAAATTGAATGCATTATGAAAACAAAATTTCCCAGCTTTGTTTTTCACAAGTGCCCTCACAGAGGTGTTATGTACAAATTCCCTGTATCTAGCAATGTGCTGGATAAATATACAATATTTATTTAACCAATAGCAGAGTAATTTTTTTAATCACCTTTATTTTATACATCAAAAGTAGACCTAGGAAGATTTCTGGTAAATAGTCACGTTTGCGTTTCTCTGCAGGCTTTGCGCCAGTCGTACAACTGCTATGTAAATGTACGCTATTTATTTAACCAATAGCAAAGTATTTTATTATATCGCATTTGTGACACACGCCAACAGCAGACTCAGGAAAATTACTGGTAAATAGTGACGGATAGGGTTGAGCGAAACGGGTCGTTCATTTTCAAAAGTCGCCGACTTTTGGCAAAGTCGGGTTTCATGAAACCCGATCCGACCCCTGTGCGGGGTCGGCCATGCGGTACGCGACTTTCGCGCCAAAGTCGCGTTTCAATGACGCGAAAAGCGCCATTTCTCAGCCAATGAAGGTAAACGCAGAGTGTGGGCAGCGTGATGACATAGGTCCTGGTCCCCACCATCTTAGAGAAGGGCATTGCAGTGATTGGCTTGCTGTCTGCGGCGTCACAGGGGCTATAAAGGGGAGTTCCCGCCGACCGCCATGTTACTGCTGCTGATCTGAGCTTAGGGAGAGGTTGCTGCCGCTTCGTCAGAAGCAGGGATAGCGTTAGGCAGGGTCCATTAACCACCAAACCGCTTGTGCTGTAGCGATTTCCACTGCCCAACACCACCTTCGGTGTGCAGGGACAGTGGAAGCTACATTTTTTTTTTTTCCCCCTCAGCGCTGTAGCTCATTGGGCTGCCCTAGAAGGCTCCCTGATAGCTGCATTGCTGTGTGTACGCCGCTGTGCAAACCAACTGCTTTTTTCAAAGCACAAATCCTCTTGTTCCTTCCTTTCTGCACAGCTATCTTTTTGGTTTGTACACACTTTTTATTTAATTTGTGCATCAGTCCACTCCTTATTGCTGCCTGCCATACCTGGCTGAGATTACTGCAGGGAGATAGTAATTGAAGGACACTCCCTGTTTTTTTTTTTTTTTTTGTGGGAGATTAAGATTGACATTTCTGCTAGAGTGCCATCCCTGTCTGTGTCATCTCTCACTCAGTGGGCCATAGAAAGCCTATTTATTTTTTTGCTTGATTTGGGTTCTAAAATATACCTGAAAAAATCACTACATCAATCAGTGGGAGAAAAATATTGGCCTCAGGGCTTGTGTGCCACTCCTGACTCCTGTGTGCATCATCACTCACTCAGTGGGCCATAGAAAGCCCTTTTTTTTTTTTTTTTGCTTTATTTGGGTTCTAAATTCTACCTGAAAAAATCAATAAATCAATCAGTGGGAGATTAATATTGGCCTTTGGGCTTGTGTGCCAGTCCTAAGCGTGCCATCTCTCTCTCTCAGATAGTGGGCCATAGAAAGCCTATTTATTTATTTTTTTTTATTGGGTTTATAAATTTTCCCTGGAAAAAAAAAAAAGTGGGAGATTAATATTGGCCTCTGGGCTTGTGTGCCAGTCCTGAGCGTGCCATCTCTCTCACAAATAGTGGGCCATAGAAAGCCTATTTATTTATTTTTTTTTGGTTTTATAAATTCTCCCTTAAAAAAAAAAGGGAGATTAATATTGGCCTTTGGGCTTGTGTGCCAGTCCTAAGCGTGCCATTTCTCTCTGTCTCTCAGATAGTGGGCCATAGAAAGCCTATTTATTATTTTTTTTATTGGGTTTATAAATTTTCCCTGGAACAAAAAAAAAAGTGGGAGATAAATATTGGCCTCTGGGCTTGTGTGCCACTCCTGACTCCTGTGTGCATCATCTCTCACTCAGTGGGCCATAGAAAGCCTTTTTTTGTTTTATTTGTTTTCTAAATTCTCCCTGAAAAAATCATTTTATTTTATTTGGTTTCTAAATTCTTCCTGAAAAAATCATTTTATTCTATTTTTTTTTTCCTAAAGTCTCCCTGAAAAAAAAAAAAAAAAAAAACAAATCAGTGGGAGATTAATATTGCCCTTTCTGCTTGTGTGCCAGTCTTGACTCCTGGGTGTGCCATCTCTCTCTCTCTCTCTCCAATTGTGGGCCATAGAAAGCCTATTATTTTTTTTAGCTTGATTTGGGTTCCAAAATCTACCTGAAAAAATCACTACATCAATCAGTGGGAGATAAATATTGGCCTCTGGGCTTGTGTGCCACTCCTGACTCCTGTGTGCGTCATCTCTCACTCAGTGGGCCATAGAAAGCCTTTTTTTGTTTTATTTGTTTTCTAAATTCTCCCTGAAAAAATCATTTTATTTTATTTGGTTTCTAAATTCTTCCTGAAAAAATCATTTTATTCTATTTTTTTTTTTCCTAAAGTCTCCCTGAAAAAAAAAAAAAAAAAAAAAAAATCAGTGGGAGATTAATATTGCCCTTTCTGCTTGTGTGCCAGTCTTGACTCCTGGGTGTGCCATATCTCTCTCTCTCTCTCCAATTGTGGGCCATAGAAAGCCTATTATTTTTTTTAGCTTGATTTGGGTTCCAAAATCTACCTGAAAAAATCACTACATCAATCAGTGGGAGATAAATATTGGCCTCTGGGCTTGTGTGCCACTCCTGACTCCTGTGTGCGTCATCTCTCACTCAGTGGGCCATAGAAAGCCTTTTTTTGTTTTATTTGTTTTCTAAATTCTCCCTGAAAAAATCATTTTATTTTATTTGGTTTCTAAATTCTTCCTGAAAAAATCATTTTATTCTATTTTTTTTTTCCTAAAGTCTCCCTGAAAAAAAAACAAAAAAAACAAATCAGTGGGAGATTAATATTGCCCTTTCTGCTTGTGTGCCAGTCTTGACTCCTGGGTGTGCCATCTCTCTCTCTCTCTCCAATTGTGGGCCATAGAAAGCCTATTATTTTTTTAGCTTGATTTGGGTTCCAAAATCTACCTGAAAAAATCACTACATCAATCAGTGGGAGATAAATATTGGCCTCTGGGCTTGTGTGCCACTCCTGACTCCTGTGTGCGTCATCTCTCACTCAGTGGGCCATAGAAAGCCTTTTTTTGTTTTATTTGTTTTCTAAATTCTCCCTGAAAAAATCATTTTATTTTATTTGGTTTCTAAATTCTTCCTGAAAAAATCATTTTATTCTATTTTTTTTTCCTAAAGTCTCCCTGAAAAAAAAAACAAAAAAAACAAATCAGTGGGAGATTAATATTGCCCTTTCTGCTTGTGTGCCAGTCTTGACTCCTGGGTGTGCCATCTCTCTCTCTCTCTCTCCAATTGTGGGCCATAGAAAGCCTATTATTTTTTTTAGCTTGATTTGGGTTCCAAAATCTACCTGAAAAAATCACTACATCCATCAGTGGGAGATAAATATTGGCCTCTGGGCTTGTGTGCCACTCCTGACTCCTGTGTGCGTCATCTCTCACTCAGTGGGCCATAGAAAGCCTTTTTTGGTTTTATTTGTTTTCTAAATTCTCCCTGAAAAAATCATTTTATTTTCTTTGGTTTCTAAATTCTTCCTGAAAAGATCATTTTATTCTATTTTTTTTTCCTAAAGTCTCCCTGAAAAAAAACAAAAAAAAAACAAATCAGTGGGAGATTAATATTGCCCTTTCTGCTTGTGTGCCAGTCTTGACTCCTGGGTGTGCCATCTCTCTCTCTCTCTCTCCAATTGTGGGCCATAGAAAGCCTATTATTTTTTTAGCTTGATTTGGGTTCCAAAATCTACCTGAAAAAATCACTACATCAATCAGTGGGAGATAAATATTGGCCTCTGGGCTTGTGTGCCACTCCTGACTCCTGTGTGCGTCATCTCTCACTCAGTGGGCCATAGAAAGCCTTTTTTTGTTTTATTTGTTTTCTAAATTCTCCCTGAAAAAATCATTATATTTTATTTGGTTTCTAAATTCTTCCTGAAAAAATCATTTTATTCTATTATTTTTTTTTCCTAAAGTCTCCCTTAAAAAAAAAAAAAATCAAATCAGTGGGAGATTAATATTTACATTTGTGCTTCAGTGACAGTCCTGCGTGTGTGGCCTCTCTCTCATTTGTTGCCACCAACAACAGAGTGTGTAACATTGCGCCTGATTTTCGTTGTGGTCTCACTCACCTGTAAAGGGGTAGCTAAATCATACTGAAGTTATAGCTCACCGTGTAATTTGTGTGACAGCAACAAATACCGTTAGTTTGTTAACGTTTTTAAAACAATGAGGAAGTATGGTGGAAGAGGTCGTGGCCGGGGGCGTTCATTGTCAGCTGGTAATGAGGGTAGTGGTAGTGGTGGAGCATCAGCTGGTCGTGGGAAAAAAAATATTGCACCTAAGTCTGGAGCTGTGGAGCCAGGTTCGTCGTCTGGCTACACAAGGCCTCGAACGCTCCCTTTTCTGGGAGTAGGAAAACCGCTTTTAAAGCCGGAACAGCAAGAGCAAGTTTTGGCTTATCTTGCTGACTCAGCCTCTAGCTCTTTTGCCTCCTCTCGTGAAACTGGTAAATGTCAAAGCAGCGTGTCGTTAGTGGATGTTCACGGTCAGGGACAAGTCGCTTCCTTGTCCTCTTCAGCAAAAACAACAACAGAGAAGAATGCAGCAGGCGACACAACGGGTTACTCCATGGAGCTCTTTACACATACCGTCCCTGGCTTAGAAAGTGAAGCAGTTAACAGTCCATGCCCATTACAAGTTGAATCTGACATGGAGTGCACTGATGCACAGCCACAGCCAGACTACTATGCTGGTCCTTTGACTCAGACCACAACATTGCCCTCGCAGGGTGCTGATCAAGAATCAGACCCTGATGAGACTATGTTGCCCCATCACGAATGCTATACCACCGACCGACACGGTGACACAGACGAAGTTGCACACGAGCTACAAGAAGAGGTAATAGATGACCTAGTTCTTGACCCCGATTGGCAGCCATTGGGGGAACAGGGTGCAGGCGGCAGCAGTTCTGAAGCGGAGGAGGAGGGGCCGCAGCAGGCATCAACATCGCAACAGGTTCCATCTGCCGGGCCCGTATCTTGCCCAAAACGCGTGGCAAAGCCAAAACCTGTTGGAGGACAGCGTGGCCATCCGGTTAAAGCTCAGTCTGCAATGCCTGAAAAGGTATCCGATGCTAGAAAGAGTGCAGTCTGGCATTTTTTTAAACAACATCCAATTGATCAGCGCAAAGTCATCTGTCAAAAATGTTCAACTACCTTAAGCAGAGGACAGAATCTGAAAAGTCTCAATACAAGTTGCATGCATAGACATTTAACCACCATGCATTTGCAAGCCTGGACTAACTACCAAACGTCCCTTAAGGTTGTAGCACCCTCGGCCAATGAAGCTAGTCAGCAACGCAACATCCCTTCCGGCAGTGTAGGGCCACCATTTTCCGCACCACCTGCAGTATCTGTGCAGGTTTCTTTGCCAGGCCAAAGCAGTCAGGGTCAGTGAATCACCAGTTTCGTAGTAGGAAACACTGCATCTAGGGCACCGGTGGCAACAATACCATCTCCCACCGTCTCTCAGTCTGCCATGTCCACCGGCACCCCCGCTAGTTCCACGATCTCCAGCTCTCCAGTCCAGCTCACCCTACATGAGACTATGGTTAGAAAAAGGAAGTACTTAGCCTTGCATCTGCGTACACAGGGTTTGAACGCACACATAGCTAGACTAATCTCGTTAGAGATGATGCCCTACCGGTTAGTTGAAAGCGAAGCTTTCAAAGCCCTGATGGACTACGCTGTACCACGCTACGAGCTACCCAGTCGACACTTTTTTTCCAGAAAAGCCATCCCAGCCCTCCACCAGCATGTTAAAGAGCGCATCGTCCATGCACTCAGGCAATCTGTGAGCACAAAGGTGCACCTGACAACAGATGCATGGACCAGTAGGCATGGCCAGGGACGTTACGTGTCCATCACGGCACACTGGGAAAATGTGGTGGATGCAGGGTCCACAGGGGACAGCAAGTTTGGGACAGTTCTGCCTAGCCCACGGTAGCCGTTCGCACCCCCTCCTCCTCCTCTTCGTCCTCCTGCAGAAGCGAGAGCTCGTCCACAGACCGCAGTCGCACAACCACTCCATCCGCAGCTGCCACTGTTGCACACCAGGTCTCCCATTATGGGGCAGCTACTGGCAAACTTCAGCAGGCTGTATTGGCTATGAAGTGTTTGGGCGACAACAGACACACCGCGGAAGTTCTGTCCGAGTTCTTGCAGAAAGAAATGCAGTCGTGGCTGGGCACTGTAGATATTGAGGCAGGCAAGGTAGTAACATAGTAACATAGTAACATAGTAACATAGTTAGTAAGGCCGAAAAAAGACATTTGTCCATCCAGTTCAGCCTATATTCCATCATAGTAAATACCCAGATCTACGTCCTTCTACAGAACCTAATAATTGTATGATACAATATTGTTCTGCTCCAGGAAGACATCCAGGCCTCTCTTGAACCCCTCGACTGAGTTCGCCATCACCACCTCCTCAGGCAAGCAATTCCAGATTCTCACTGCCCTAACAGTAAAGAATCCTCTTCTATGTTGGTGGAAAAACCTTCTCTCCTCCAGACGCAAAGAATGCCCCCTTGTGCCCGTCACCTTCCTTGGTATAAACAGATCCTCAGCGAGATATTTGTATTGTCCCCTTATATACTTATACATGGTTATTAGATCGCCCCTCAGTCGTCTTTTTTCTAGACTAAATAATCCTAATTTCGCTAATCTATCTGAGTATTGTAGTTCTCCCATCCCCTTTATTAATTTTGTTGCCCTCCTTTGTACTCTCTCTAGTTCCATTATATCCTTCCTGAGCACCGGTGCCCAAAACTGGACACAGTACTCCATGTGCGGTCTAACTAGGGATTTGTACAGAGGCAGTATAATGCTCTCATCATGTGTATCCAGACCTCTTTTAATGCACCCCATGATCCTGTTTGCCTTGGCAGCTGCTGCCTGGCACTGGCTGCTCCAGGTAAGTTTATCATTAACTAGGATCCCCAAGTCCTTCTCCCTGTCAGATTTACCCAGTGGTTTCCCGTTCAGTGTGTAATGGTGATATTGATTCCCTCTTCCCATGTGTATAACCTTACATTTATCATTGTTAAACCTCATCTGCCACCTTTCAGCCCAAGTTTCCAACTTATCCAGATCCATCTGTAGCAGAATACTATCTTCTCTTGTATTAACTGCTTTACATAGTTTTGTATCATCTGCAAATATCGATATTTTACTGTGTAAACCTTCTACCAGATCATTAATGAATATGTTGAAGAGAACAGGTCCCAATACTGACCCCTGCGGTACCCCACTGGTCACAGCGACCCAGTTAGAGACTATACCATTTATAACCACCCTCTGCTTTCTATCACTAAGCCAGTTACTAACCCATTTACACACATTTTCCCCCAGACCAAGCATTCTCATTTTGTGTACCAACCTCTTGTGCGGCACGGTATCAAACGCTTTGGAAAAATCGAGATATACCACGTCCAATGACTCACCGTGGTCCAGTCTATAGCTTACCTCTTCATAAAAACTGATTAGATTGGTTTGACAGGAGCGATTTCTCATAAACCCATGCTGATATGGAGTTAAACAGTTATTCTCATTGAGATAATCCAGAATAACATCCCTCAGAAACCCTTCAAATATTTTACCAACAATAGAGGTTAGACTTACTGGCCTATAATTTCCAGGTTCACTTTTAGAGCCCTTTTTGAATATTGGCACCACATTTGCTATGCGCCAGTCCTGCGGAACAGACCCTGTCGCTATAGAGTCACTAAAAATAAGAAATAATGGTTTATCTATTACATTACTTAGTTCTCTTAGTACTCGTGGGTGTATGCCATCCGGACCCGGAGATTTATCTATTTTAATCTTATTTAGCCGGTTTCGCACCTCTTCTTGGGTTAGATTGGTGACCCTTAATATAGGGTTTTCATTGTTTCTTGGGATTTCACCTAGCATTTCATTTTCCACCGTGAATACCGTGGAGAAGAAGGTGTTTAATATATTAGCTTTTTCCTCGTCATCTACAACCATTCTTTCCTCACTATTTTTTAAGGGGCCTACATTTTCAGTTTTTATTCTTTTACTATTGATATAGTTGAAGAACAGTTTGGGATTAGTTTTACTCTCCTTAGCAATGTGCTTCTCTGTTTCCTTTTTGGCAGCTTTAATTAGTTTTTTAGATAAAGTATTTTTCTCCCTATAGTTTTTTAGAGCTTCAATGGTGCCATCCTGCTTTAGTAGTGCAAATGCTTTCTTTTTACTGTTAATTGCCTGTCTTATTTCTTTGTTTAGCCACATTGGGTTTTTCCTATTTCTAGTCCTTTTATTCCCACAAGGTATAAACCGCTTACACTGCCTATTTAGGATGTTCTTAAACATTTCCCATTTATTATCTGTATTCTCATTTCTGAGGATATTGTCCCAGTCTACCAGATTAAGGGCATCTCTAAGCTGTTCAAACTTTGCCTTCCTAAAGTTGAATGTTTTTGTGACTCCCTGACAAGTCCCCCTAGTGAAAGACAGGTGAAACTGTACAATATTGTGGTCGCTATTTCCTAGATGCCCGACCACCTGCAGATTTGTTATTCTGTCAGGTCTATTAGATAGTATTAGGTCTAAAAGTGCTGCTCCTCTGGTTGGATTCTGCACCAATTGTGAAAGATAATTTTTCTTGGTTATTAGCAGAAACCTGTTGCCTTTATGGGTTTCACAGGTTTCTGTTTCCCAGTTAATATCCGGGTAGTTAAAGTCCCCCATAACCAGGACCTCATTATGGGTTGCAGCTTCATCTATCTGCTTTAGAAGTAGACTTTCCATGGTTTCTGTTATATTTGGGGGTTTGTAACAGACCCCAATGAGAATTTTGTTACCATTTTTCCCTCCATGAATTTCAACCCATATGGACTCGACATCCTCATTCCCTTCGCTAATATCCTCCCTTAAAGTGGACTTTAGACAAGACTTTACATAGAGACAAACCCCTCCTCCTCTCCGATTTTTACGATCCTTTCTAAACAGACTGTAACCCTGTAAGTTAACTGCCCAGTCATAGCTTTCATCTAACCATGTCTCGGTTATTCCCACTATGTCAAAGTTACCTGTAGATATTTCTGCTTCTAGTTCTTCCATCTTGTTTGTCAGGCTTCTGGCGTTTGCGAGCATGCAGTTTAGAGGATTTTGTTTTGTTCCAATCTCCTCACTGTGGATTGTTTTAGAAATGTTCTTACCTCCCTTCTGAGTATGTTTTCCTGGGTCGTCTTTGTTCGAGTCTAATGTTTTTCTTCCCGTCCCCTCTTCTTCTAGTTTAACGCCCTCCTGATGAGTGTAGCGAGTCTTCTGGCGAATGTGTGTTTCCCAGGTTTGTTGAGGTGTAGTCCGTCTCTGGCGAGGAGTCCATCATACCAGTAATTCACACCGTGGTCCAGGAATCCAAATCCTTGTTGTCTGCACCATCGTCTTAGCCAGTTGTTTGCATCAAGGATCCTGTTCCATCTCCTGGTGCCATGCCCGTCTACTGGAAAGATAGAAGAAAAAACTACCTGTGCATCCAGTTCCTTTACTTTCTTCCCCAACTCTTCAAAGTCCTTGCAGATTGTCGGTAGGTCCTTCCTTGCCGTGTCATTGGTGCCAACATGTATCAGAAGAAATGGGTGGACGTCCTTGGAGCTGAAGAGCTTTGGTATCCTATCGGTCACATCCTTGATCATCGCACCTGGAAGGCAGCATACTTCTCTTGCAGTTATGTCCGGTCTGCAGATGGCTGCTTCGGTGCCTCTCAGTAGTGAGTCTCCCACCACCACCACTCTTCGTTGCTTCTTGGCTGTACTTTTTGCTGTCACTTGTTGCTGTGTGCCCTTTTCTTTTTTGCTTGCTGGTATTGCTTCATTCTTAGGTGTGCTATCTTCATCCTCTACAAAGATTTGATATCGGTTCTTCAGTTGTGTGGTTGGTGATTTCTCCATGGTCTTCTTGCTTCTTTTGGTCACATGCTTCCACTCATCTGCTTTTGGAGGTTCTCTGACACTTTTTGCACCTTCTGTGACCAGTAGAGATGCTTCTGTTCTGTCTAGAAAGTCTTCATTCTCTTTGATGAGTTTCAAAGTTGCT
Source organism: Ranitomeya imitator (assembly GCF_032444005.1). Lineage (NCBI taxonomy): Eukaryota > Metazoa > Chordata > Amphibia > Anura > Dendrobatidae > Ranitomeya > Ranitomeya imitator. The sequence goes on from NC_091284.1 coordinate 638,688,966, forward strand.
ATTCTTTCTTCCAGACCCCGCACCTTTTCTTCTAAAAGGGCCACTAGTCTACACTTCTGACAGGTGAAATTGGATTCTTCTTCTGGTCGATCTGTGAACATGTAGCACATGCTGCAGCTCACCATGTAGGTTGTCACATCTGCCATGTTGCTCCTAGATCCTGCTGACTTGCTGTGTGTTTTCCTTCTTGTGTAATCTACTCAGCCAAGCTCTCTTGCAATAATGTCCTACAGGCAAAAATTACGGCGCGCGGTTTGGTGATGCTTTCGAAGCAGCTGGTCCCGGCTGTACCCAACGATCTTCTAGCTTAGGGAGACTTCGCTTCTCCCAGAAGGCACCTGGAATATGCAAATTAGCCTCCTGAAGCTTGAATCCCTGGTTTGGTGATGCTTTCGAAGCAGCTGGTCCCGGCTGTACCCAACGATCTTCTAGCTTAGGGAGACTTCGCTTCTCCCAGAAGGCACCTGGAATATGCAAATTAGCCTCCTGAAGCTTGAATCCCTGGTTTGGTGATGCTTTCGAAGCAGCTGGTCCCGGCTGTACCCAACGATCTTCTAGCTTAGGGAGACTTCGCTTCTCCCAGAAGGCACCTGGAATATGCAAATTAGCCTCCTGAAGCTTGAATCCCTGGTTTGGTGATGCTTTCGAAGCAGCTGGTCCCGGCTGTACCCAACGATCTTCTAGCTTAGGGAGACTTCGCTTCTCCCAGAAGGCACCTGGAATATGCAAATTAGCCTCCTGAAGCTTGAATCCCTGGTTTGGTGATGCTTTCGAAGCAGCTGGTCCCGGCTGTACCCAACGATCTTCTAGCTTAGGGAGACTTCGCTTCTCCCAGAAGGCACCTGGAATATGCAAATTAGCCTCCTGAAGCTTGAATCCCTGGTTTGGTGATGCTTTCGAAGCAGCTGGTCCCGGCTGTACCCAACGATCTTCTAGCTTAGGGAGACCTCGCTTCTCCCAGAAGGCACCTGGAATATGCAAATTAGCCTCCTGAAGCTTGAATCCCTGGTTTGGTGATGCTTTCGAAGCAGCTGGTCCCGGCTGTACCCAACGATCTTCTAGCTTAGGGAGACTTCGCTTCTCCCAGAAGGCACCTGGAATATGCAAATTAGCCTCCTGAAGCTTGAATCCCTGGTTTGGTGATGCTTTCGAAGCAGCTGGTCCCGGCTGTACCCAGTGAGTGAGTGAGTGATAACGGAAGGAATTTCATGGCTGCCATCTCCCTTTCCCAACTGAAACACATTCCTTGCCTGGCTCACACCTTAAACCTGGTGGTGCAGTGCTTCCTGAAAAGTTATCCGGGGTTATCCGACCTGCTCCTCAAAGTGCGTGGACTTTGCTCACATATCCGCCGTTCGCCCGTACACTCCAGCCGTATGCAGACCTATCAGCGTTCTTTGAACCTTCCCCAGCATCGCCTAATCATAGACGTTGCAACAAGGTGGAACTCAACACTGCACATGCTTCAGAGACTGTGTGAACAGAGGCGGGCTGTTATGTTTTTGTGGGAGGATACACATACACGGGCAGGCAGTAGGATGGCAGACATGGAGTTGTCAGGTGTGCAGTGGTCGAAGATTCAAGACATGTGTCAAGTCCTTCAGTGTTTTGAGGAATGCACACGGCTGGTTAGTGCAGACAACGCCATAATAAGCATGAGCATCCCCCTAATGCGTCTGCTGATGCAAAGTTTGACGCACATAAAGGATCAGGCGTCTGCAGCTGAGGAAGAGGAAAGCCTTGATGACAGTCAGCCATTGTCTGGCCAGGGCAGTGTACAGGACGAGGTAGCGGGCGAAGAGGAGGAGGAGGACAAGGAGGATGATGGGGATGATTATATTTTTAATGAGGAAGCTTTTCCGGGGCCACTGGAAATTGGTGGCGCGGCAAGGCCGGGTTCTGGTTTTTTGAGGGACACAAGTGACGTGGATTTGCCTGAAACTGCCCCTCAACCAAGCACAACCGCAGATTTGAGAACTGGAACTTTGGCCCACATGGCGGATTATGCCTTACGTATCCTCAAAAGGGACACACGCATAACTAAAATGATGAATGATGACGATTACTGGTTGGCCTGCCTCCTTGATCCTCGCTATAAAGGCAAATTGCAAAATATAATGCCACATGAGAACTTGGAACTAATATTAGCAACCAAACAATCAACTCTTGTTGACCGTTTGCTTCTGGCATTCCCTGCACACAGCGCCCGTGATCGTTCTCACACGAGCTGCAGGGGCTAGCAGACCAGAGGAGTTAGAGGGGCAGAAATCAGAAGTGGCGTTGGCCAGAGGGGTTTTCTGACCAGGTTGTGGAGTGATTTTGCTATGACCGCAGACAGGACAGGTACTGCAGCATCAATTCAAAGTGACAGGAGACAACATTTGTCCAGTATGGTTACAAACTATTTTTCATCCCTTATCGATGTTCTCCCTCAACCGTCATTCCCATTTGATTACTGGGCATCAAAATTAGACACCTGGCCAGAATTGGCAGAATATGCATTGCAGGAGCTTGCTTGCCCGGCAGCTAGTGTCCTATCAGAAAGAGTATTCAGTGCTGCAGGTTCAATACTAACAGAAAAAAGGACTCGTCTGGCTACTCAAAATGTAGATGATCTAACCTTCATTAAAATGAACCACAACTGGATTTCGAAATCTTTTGCCCCACCTTGCCCGGCTGACACCTAGCTTTCCTATGAAAAGGTCTTGCCTGTGGACTATTCTGAATGCCTTTTCCAATCTCGTAATTTTCTGCACCTGATTGTCCAGCATACGACATGTTTACACCTCACTAAATGGCCAAACTCCCCACACGGGGCCGTGGTATCGACACTTGGCGACAGCACCCGTGAGAGTGCAGTTTGTCTGAAGAGGTGGGTGAGCCTGCTTTTGGTCGATGGCACTGCCACTGGGTCCCTCCTAGTACAATAAAGTGTCTCTGGCGGTGGTGGTGCGCACCCAACGTCAGACACACCGTTGTAATATGAGGGGCCCTGGGCCTGTACCGCCGGCCACAAGACAGTTTCCCCCCACCCCAGCTCAAACAGTGCTCTACCACTTGCAAAATTATCTCACAGCTCCACCAATGTTTAGTCTATGCGCTGACATCCTTCAATGCCTGCCAGTGACAATACCATTGTATTGACATTTTTGTTATGTTAGGCCTTCGATGCCTGTCTGTGGTCACTCCTTCCACTAGGCCTCCACTGACCACACCACTGCTGCCCGTGTACCCCTGTAACCAATTTAAAATTGCCTACAGCCATGTGTTATTATTTTAGGCCTTCGATGCCTGTCTGCGGTGACTCCTTCCACTAGGCCTCCACTGACCACACCACTGCTGCCCGTGTACCCCTGTAACCAATTTAAAATTGCCTACAGACGTGTTATTATTTTAGGCCTTCGATGCCTGTCTGCGGTGACTCCTTCCACTAGGCCTCCACTGACCACACCACTGCTGCCCGTGTACCTCTGGAACCAATTTAAAATTGCCTACAGCCATGTGTTATTATTTTAGGCCTTCGATGCCTGTCTGCGGTCACTCCTTCCACTAGGCCTCCACTGACCACACCACTGCTGCCCGTGTACCCCTGGAACCAATTTAAAATTGCCTACAGCCATGTGTTATTATTTTAGGCCTTCGATGCCTGTCTGCGGTCACTCCTTCCACTAGGCCTCCACTGACCACACCACTGCTGCCCGTGTACCCCTGGAACCAATTTAAAATTGCCTACAGCCATGTGTTATTATTTTAGGCCTTCGATGCCTGTCTGCGGTCACTCCTTCCACTAGGCCTCCACTGACCACACCACTGTTGCCCGTGTACCCCTGGAACCAATTTAAAATTGCCTACAGCCATGTGTTATTATTTTAGGCCTTCGATGCCTGTCTGCGGTCACTCCTTCCACTAGGCCTCCACTGACCACACCACTGCTGCCCGTGTACCCCTGGAACCAATTTAAAATTGCCTACAGCCATGTGTTATTATTTTAGGCCTTCGATGCCTGTCTGCGGTCACTCCTTCCACTAGGCCTCCACTGACCACACCACTGCTGCCCGTGTACCCCTGGAACCAATTTAAAATTGCCTACAGCCATGTGTTATTATTTTAGGCCTTCGATGCCTGTCTGCGGTCACTCCTTCCACTAGGCCTCCACTGACCACACCACTGCTGCCCGTGTACCCCTGGAACCAATTTAAAATTGCCTACAGCCATGTGTTATTATTTTAGGCCTTCGATGCCTGTCTGCGGTCACTCCTTCCACTAGGCCTTCACTGACCACACCACTGCTGCCCGTGTACCCCTGGAACCAATTTAAAATTGCCTACAGCCATGTGTTATTATTTTAGGCCTTCGATGCCTGTCTGCGGTCACTCCTTCCACTAGGCCTCCACTGACCACACCACTGCTGCCCGTGTTCCCCTGGAACCAATTTAAAATTGCCTACAGCCATGTGTTATTATTTTAGGCCTTCTTTGCCTGTCTGCGGTCACTCCTTCCACTAGGCCTCCACTGACCACACCACTGCTGCCCGTGTACCCCTGGAACCAACATCAGAAAATATAAAAATAAGTATTTTGCTTATAAAAAAGAAAATACTGGAGAGATATCAAATGCAGACATTTTAACATTAAAAACAAACACATACAACAAAAATCTGGTACAGTACTAAAAATGGCCACCAGCTACAATAACTTTCTCCTGCAAGTAGTTAACTGAAAGGTTTTTTCAATTTTAAACACAGATATGGCATCCACCGAGTGTTGTCCTGTCGCGTCTTCTTTATATTATTGCCAAGAAGATGGAAAACAATGAAAATAATAAAATCATTATTTACCAAAAAAATAGAATAAGTCAAAACCACATTGCAAATAAACATTCATTACAAATAAAGAAGCAGGGCGCGTCCGAGGGTGAGTATATACCTAATAAGAATATAATCACCCTCGGACGCGCCCTGCTTCTTTCCGACAGCCTTCCTTCCTAAGAATCAGCCCTTCCGTGGTGTAGAGAGAGGGTTTGTTACACTCCAAGGTGTTCCCCAGGTTGCCTTTCCTGAGCTTCGATCTTCCGGCTCTCGTTTAGTAGTTGTTGGAAACTACGCTGCATTGGGCCTACAAATTGGGTATGGGGTGTAGAGAGATGGTGTGTTCCACTCCAAGGTGTTCCCCAGGTTGCCTTTCCTGAGCTTCGATCTTCCAGCTCTCGTTTAGTAGTTGTTGGAAACTACGCTGCATTAGGCCTACAAATTGGGTATGGGGTGTAGAGAGATGGTGTGTTCCACTGTAGAGAGATGGTGTGTTCCACTCCAAGGTGTTCCCCAGGTTTCCTCGCCAATGCTTCGATCATCATGCTCTCGTTTAGTAGTTGTTGGAAACTACGCTGCATTAGGCCTACAAATTGGGTATGGGGTGTAGAGAGATGGTGTGTTCCACTCCAAGGTGTTCCCCAGGTTTCCTCTCCATTGCTTCGATCTTCATGCTCTCGTTTAGTAGTTGTTGGAAACTACGCTGCATTAGGCCTACAAATTGGGTATGGGGTGCAGAGAGATGGTGTGTTACACTCCAAGGTGTTCCCCAGGTTTCCTCTCCAATGCTTCGATCTTCCGGCTCTCGTTTAGTAGTTGTTGGAAACTACGCTGCATTAGGCCTACAAATTGGGTATGGGGTGTAGAGAGATGGTGTGTTACACTCCAAGGTGTTCCCCAGGTTTCCTCTCCATTGCTTCGATCTTCCGGCTCTCGTTTAGTAGTTGTTGGAAACTACGCTGCATTAGACCTACAAATTCGGTATGGGGTGTAGAGAGATGGTGTGTTACACTCCAAGGTGTTCCCCAGGTTTCCTCTCCATTGCTTCGATCTTCCGGCTCTCGTTTAGTAGTTGTTGGAAACTACGCTGCATTAGGCCTACAAATTGGGTATGGGGTGTAGAGAGATGGTGTGTTCCACTCCAAGGTGTTCCCCAGGTTGCCTTTCCTGAGCTTCGATCTTCCGGCTCTCGTTTAGTAGTTGTTGGAAACTACGCTGCATTAGGCCTACAAATTGGGTATGGGGTGTAGAGAGATGGTGTGTTCCACTGTAGAGAGATGGTGTGTTCCACTCCAAGGTGTTCCCCAGGTTTCCTCGCCAATGCTTCGATCATCATGCTCTCGTTTAGTAGTTGTTGGAAACTACGCTGCATTAGGCCTACAAATTGGGTATGGGGTGTAGAGAGATGGTGTGTTCCACTCCAAGGTGTTCCCCAGGTTTCCTCTCCATTGCTTCGATCTTCATGCTCTCCTTTAGTAGTTGTTGGAAACTACGCTGCATTAGGCCTACAAATTGGGTATGGGGTGTAGAGAGATGGTTTGTTACACTCCAAGGTGTTCCCCAGGTTTCCTCTCCATTGCTTCGATCTTCCGGCTCTCGTTTAGTAGTTGTTGGAAACTACGCTGCATTAGGCCTACAAATTGGGTATGGGGTGTAGAGAGATGGTGTGTTACACTCCAAGGTGTTCCCCAGGTTTCCTCTCCATTGCTTCGATCTTCCGGCTCTCGTTTAGTAGTTGTTGGAAACTACGCTGCATTAGGCCTACAAATTGGGTATGGGGTGTAGAGAGATGGTGTGTTCCACTCCAAGGTGTTCCCCAGGTTTCCTCGCCAATGCTTCGATCATCATGCTCTCGTTTAGTAGTTGTTGGAAACTACGCTGCATTAGACCTACAAATTGGGTCTGGGGTGTAGAGAGATGGTGTGTTCCACTCCAAGGTGTTCTCCAGGTTGCCTTTCCTGAACTTCTATCTTCAGGCTCTCATTAAATTGTGGTTAAACGGAACAACTGCATTTGGCGTACTAGTTGGGTTGGGGCCTACTATCGGTGTCTGCCACTCCTTGCTGTTCTCCTCCACTGAACAAAGCTGTGCCGCCTGTTTACTACTGTTGCCAATTTTGAACTGCATTTCGACTACTTACTGATTTGGGCCTACTCTCTGTGTCAGCCTCTCATTCCAGTTGTCCTCCACTGCAATGCCCCCTGATTAGTCCTGTGTTACCAATTTTGAACTGCATTTAGCCCACTTTATTCTTTGGGCCTATATCTGTGTTTCCTCCTCATCCTGCCCATTGCCCAGCCAGTGATAGATGAGGCTGCTGGTACATTGACCCATAATGCAACATTTCCCGTGCACGCTACACTGCAAGATTGTGACCCTGCTGAAAGTCAGGTCCCCCTTCCCGCATACCATACCACCTTACACGGGGACAAACAGGAAGGTGCAGATGAAAGTGCAGGTTCCTTCATCAGGTGGGGGGAGGAATACTAGTTGGCGACGTCACTGGCACAGGGCCTCTCATGGTACGCAAAAGTGTTGCTGCCGGTGGGAGGCGCCCCCGCCGTGCAAACACACCGCTGTACTTTGAGGGGCCCTGTGCCAGTGCCAATGCCAACGAGTGGGCCCCCCCTGCTTGCTCAGGTTCACAGCACTTGCAAAGTTGAAATACTTACCTCTCCCTGCTCCACTGCCGTGACGTGGTCCAGATTTCCTGGGCCCACTAATTACTTGAACCAGCCCTACCCACCACAACTTTAGCCAAATGACCCCCAATTTCAAATGCCTTCCAATTATTATAAGGTAAATTACGCTTGACAAGCTTCATTAAGAAGAATGGATGGTTTTGACATTAAAATGGGCACTCTAGGTGTTTTCCTGGCCCCCACTCACTGCCGACTATGCTGCCCCATTGACTTGCATTGGGTTTCGTGTTTCGGTCGATCCCGACTTTACGTCATAATCGGCCGATTTCACTCGACCCGACTTTTGAGATAGTCGGGTTTCGCGAAACCCGGCTCGACTCTAAAAAGGTCAAGGTCGCTCAACTCTAGTGACGGATGTGAATCCAAGCAGGCTTTGCGCCAGTAGCACAACTGCTAGGATTAGTCTTTCACATTGACATTCACTATCGTACTACAAGATCTTCTGTGTGGACTGGCTAATTGCCTGTTCATTGTTTGCCTACAGTCTTATATGATATTGTATTATTCATTTGTTTCAGATGCATCTTTTGAAAAATTGAACTTATCAGTACCCTTCTTAGTCTAATATAGACCATATTGCTATCCTTTGCTCTGACCTCACCCCACCACCTTTTTTCTTATTTGATTAAATCTCTCTTTGAATCCTCTCACATGTCCCAATTACGTTTGGTTCATGTTTTTTAATATTTACTCTCCAATGAATTTGTAAATTTTTATCTCTCTTTTTTTCTGTGAACTCTGTATCCTAATATTGTTATAGTAGAACCCACCTACTTATTTATTTATATATGATGGGGAGACTAACATTGTTAAAGATAACTCTAGTCCTTATATTCATGTATATATGTTTCTTGGACATTTCCATGGTCATTTGTAAAGTACTGCAGGTCCATGTATTCTGGCAAATAACCGTGGTCTTTTCTATACCCACTGATCTTGTCTTATGATATGTATTTTATTACTTTTAAAAACATTTTCCTTTTTTATTCATTCAAAGTTAGTGAAATCTATAGTGTATCTTTCAATTTCACGAATACTTACCTACCCTATGAGTATATCCTATTATATCAGCTAGTAAAGAGAGGGATTATAAGCATGGGATTGGGGTTTTGTTGTTTTTTTTACTGCAAATATATAATTATAAATTGTAAAAATATTATTTAAAAAAGTCTTGAAAAAACATTTACAGTTTAAATAAGTTCATTTAAATTGAATCAAATTAATTTCACAACATACCCATTAAGTGTTTGAATTATTGAAGTGAAACATCTACTGTATTTGAGGCTACAATTACGATAAAAAGTAAATGTGAAAATTTATATTTCAAATATTTTACCACCATTTCTTTTTTAGAGACAAATGTTAGATGACATTCCATGTACAAAAGGTATTCATATTTAATGCACTTGGGTACCAAAATCCTTCACTCAAAGAATTTTACAAATGGTACAGACATAAATAGCTCGTTGGTAGAAAGCACCTCAGGGTTATTGGAGATAAAAGATTAAAATATATGCGTGATGCCAAGGATAATTGGAAGTTTGCATTTTCAGAACATTTTCAAGGAGACAAAAAGAAATGTTTTTGGTCTAACCACATCTAAACCACTCTGTTTGTCCTGTTCCATCAATAATTACAAATAAAGGGTATTTATTCTATGTTCAGAGTATGGACAGGAAATCTTTATTCTCTATAACATGCATCCCCCTCAATCATTGCACAATATAATATATAATTTAACCCCTTCCTGACATATGACATACTAATATGTTCTAGGAGGGTGTTGGTATATGGAGCGAACCCACTCAATGCATCTAACAGTCAGATCCAGCTTGCTATCGAAGGGCTATGTACACTTTTGGACCGATTTTTTTTATTATTTATTTGCTTTCTGAGTGTAATGTTGACCAAGTTTCAAAAAATTCTTCAGTTAAAATGTTTACTATTTTGCTGCTGCAGAATGACTGTAAGTAATTTTTCTACCTAAGTTCTATTGCAAAAAATAATCCCTCAGGGTCCTTCTACTTATGATGGCTAAACTATGGTCCTCCTTTCCTTTTTCAGTGTTAAAGATGACAGCAGGGAGGTAGAGCAGATTGTGCACAGATCTGGGGTTGAAAATATCTTTGGAGAGAGCAGAAAGCAGGCTACAACAAGGCGGAAAGCACATATAGAGGAAAGTACTCATGTTGTGCTGGTACATTAAAGCAAATATACTGGAAGACATACTGCAGCAAATGAAGTCAGAAACGCTCTGCATATACACAAGCCTTGCATCCAGTTTATATTACATAAGGAGACACCCCCACAGGGGAACAACCTGGTTGTTGAATCACATTTCAAACTGCAAATCAGGCTGTGTGAAACAAATGAAGGAATAAAGATTGCAAAGTGAAACCTTGCGCAATGTTATTAGGTAAGGTAACTATTACTTACATAGGCAAAAAACATTTTCCAATGTCAAACATGTCCAATGCTGTGGTCAATCTCAGACTGCCATATTTAAAAAATGATGGTGACCTGTGGGAATTGTGGGAGCTACTGAATAGTCATGGTAGCTGAATGCCTTTGTCTCAGCCATCTTTGTCCTCCACTAAAGCTTAACTTTTGGCAGGGCTTTATTACTTTATTATCCCCATATAAAATAAGTCTGCATTTGGCTTTGTACCCCAAAAGCTCATCACTCAAAAAATAATGCCCAATGCAGCTCCCTCTGCAGAAAATGTAAACATCATGGCTCTCAGAATACCGTGACACAAACATATATTATCATCACTGTAATCACAAATGCCATGCATACAATAAGTATCATATTTATTAATCTTTTAACATTTTAATCAATTTGATATGTTATCTTATATCTTACTAGCTGAAGAGCCTGGCATTGCCTGGGCATAGTAAATATCTGTGGTTAGTTATAGCACCTCACTTCTCTTATTTTCCCATCATGCCTCTCATTTTCCCAATCACATCTTTCATTTTCCCCCTCACATCTCTCATTTTCTCCCGCACACCTCTCATTTTCTCCCTCACTCCTCTCATTCCCCCCTAACACTTGTCATTTCGACCTCACATCTGTCATTTTCCGATCACTCCACTATTTTCCCTCACTCCTCTCATTTTGCAATCACACCTTTTCATTTTCACCTCACACCTCTCATTTTCACCTCAGTATATACATGTTTGTCATCTCCCTTATATATAGTATACACCTGTATGTCATCTCCTGTATATAGTATATACCTGTTTGTCATCTCCCCTGTATATAGTATATACCTGCTGTGTGTCATCTCCCCTGTATATAGTATATACCTGTATTTCATCTCCTCCTATATAGTATATACCTGTATGTCTTCTCCTTCTATATATAGTATATACCTGTATGTCATCTCCTCCTGTATATAGTATATATCTGTGTGTCATCTCCTCCTGTATATAGTATATACCTGTATGTCATCTCCCCTGTATATAGTATATACCTGTATGTCATCTCCTCCTGTATATAGTATATATCTGTGTGTCATCTCCTCCTGTATATATATATATATCTGTGTGTCATCTCCTCCTGTATATAGTATATACCTGTGTGCCATCTCTCCTGTATATACAGTAGTATATACCTGTGTGTCATCTCCTCCTGTATTAGACCGCATTCACATGTTATTTGGTCAGTATTTTTACCTCAGTATTTGTAAGCTAAATTGGCAGCCTGATAAATCCCCAGCCAACAGGAAGCCCTCCCCCTGGCAGTATATATTAGCTCACACATACACATAATAGACAGGTCATGTGACTGACAGCTGCCGTATTTCCTATATGGTACATTTGTTGCTCTTGTAGTTTGTCTGCTTATTAATCAGATTTTTATTTTTGAAGGATAATACCAGACTTGTGTGTGTTTTAGGGTGAGTTTCGTTTGTCAAGTTGTGTGTGTTGAGTTGCGTGTGGCGACATGCATGTAGCGACTTTTGTGAGATGAGTTTTGTGTGGCAACATGCGTGTAGCAACTTTTTGTGTGTCCAGTTGCATGTGACAGGTTAGTGTAGCAAGTTGTGTGCAGCAAGTTTTGCGCATGGCGAGTTTTGCGCGTGGTGAGTTTTATGTGTAGTACCTTTTGAGTATGTGTAAGTTTTGTGTGAGGCAACTTTTGCATGTGTTGCAACTTTTGTGCATGTGGCATTTTTTCCGCGTGTGCAAGTTTTGCGTGTGGCGAGTTTTCCATGAGGTGAGTTTTGCACTTGTGGCGAGTTTTGCGTGAGCCTAGTTTTTGCATGTGGCGAGTTTTGCGCGTGGCGAGTTTTGAGCGGCGACTTTTGTGTTTCGACTTTTATGTGGCGAGGTTGGTGTATGTGTGGTGAAATGTGTGCTGAGGGTGATATGTGTTCAAGCACATTTTGTGTGTGTGTTCATATCCCCGTGTGTGGTCAGTATCCCATGTCGGGGCCCCACCTTAGCAACTGTACGGTATGTACTCTTTGGCACCATCGCTCTCATTCCTTAAGTCCCCCTTGTTCACATCTGGCAGCTGTCAATTTGCCTCCAACACTTTTCCTTTCACTTTTCCCCATTATGTAGATAGGGGCAAAATTGTTTGGTGAATTGGAAAGTGCGGGGTTAAAATTTCACCTCACAAAATAGTCTATGACGCTCTCGGGGTCCAGATGTGTGACTGTGCAAATTTTTGTGGCTGTAGCTGCGACGCCTCCAACACTTTTCCTTTCACTTTTTCCCTATTATGTAGATAGGGGCAATATTGTTTGGTGAATTGGAAAGTGTGGGGTTAAAAATTCACCTCACAACATAGCCTATGACGCTCTCGAGGTCCAGATGTGTGACTGTGCAAAATTTTGTGGCTGTAGCTGCGACGCCTCCAACACTTTTCCTTTCACTTTTTTCCCCATTATGTAGATAGGGGCAAAATTGTTTGGTGAATTGGAAAGCGCGGGGTTAAAATTTCACCTCACAACATAGCCTATGACGCTCTCGGGTCCAGACGTGTGACTGTGCAAAATTTTGTAGCTGTAGCTGCGACGGTGCAGATGCCAATCCCGGACATACATACACACACACACACACATTCAGCTTTATATATTAGATAGTTTGTTTTAAGATAAGTTGCCATTAGAGGTGACTGGAGCAGTTCACTTTATTCTCCCCATGGAAAACATATCTACATTTGATTTAAGTAAGCATGCGTGTACATGGTGAGGTCAGAAGGAATAGCTGTCAGATTAATGACTGCTTCCAACAGATATTTAACCCCTTTACCCCCAAGGGTGGTTTGCACGTTATGGACTGGGCCAATTTTTATAATTCTGTCCACTGTCCCTTTATGAGGTTATAACTCTGGAACGCTTCAACGGATCCCGGTGATTCTGACATTGTTTTCTCGTGACATATTGTACTTCATGATAGTGGTAAAATTTATTTGATATTACCTGCGTTTATTTGTGAAAAAAACTGAAACATGGCGAAAATTTTGAAAATTTTGCAATTTTCCAACTTTGAATTTTTATGCAATTAAATCACAGAGATATGTCACACAAAATACTTAATAAATAACATTTCCCACATGTCTACTTTACATCAGCACAATTTTAGAACCAAAATTTTTTTTTGTTAGGGAGTTATAAGGGTTAAAATTTGACCAGCAATTTCTCATTTTTACAACACCATTTTATTTTAGGGACCACATCTCATTTGAAGTCATTTTGAGGGGTCTATATGATAGAAAATACCCAAGTGTGACACCATTCTAAAAGCTGCACCCCTCAAGGTTCTCAAAACCACATTCAAGAAGTTTATTAACCCTTCAGGTGTTTCACAGGAATTTTTGGAATGTTTAAATAAAAATTAACATTTAACTTTTTTTCACAAAAAATTTATTTCAGCTCCAATTTGTTTTATTTTGCCAAGAGTTACAGGAGAAAATGGACCCCAAACCTTGTTGCACAATTTGTCCTGAGTACGCCATAAGTGGAGGTAAACCACTGTTTGGGCGCATGACAGAGCTTGGAAGCGAAGGAGCGCCATTTGACTTTTTAATGCAAAATTGACTGGAATTGAGATGGGACGCCATGTTGCGTTCGGAGAGCCACTGATGTGCCTAACCATTGAAACCCCCCACAAGTGACACCATTTTGGAAAGTAGACCCCCTAAGGAACTTATCTAGAGGTGTGGTGAGCACTTTGACCCACCAAGTGCTTCACAGAAGTTTATAATGCAGAACCATAAAAATAAAAAAAAAAATTTTTTTCACAAAAATAATATTTTCGCCCCCAATTTTTTATTTTCCCAATGGTAAGAGAAGAAATTGGAACCAAAAAGTTGTTGCACAATTTGTCCTGAGTACTCTGATACCCCATATGTGGGGGTAAACCACTGTTTGGGAGCATGGGAGACCTCGGAAGGGAAGGAGCGCCGTTTGACCTTTCAATGCAAAATTGATAGGAATTGAGATGAGACGCCATATTGCGTTTGAAGAGCCCCTGATGTGCCTAAACATTGAAACCCCCCACAAGTGACACCATTTTGGAAAGTAGACCCCCTAAGGAACTTATCTAGAGGTGTGGTGAGCACTTTGACCCACCAAGTGCTTCACAGAAGTTTATAATGCAGAACCGTAAAAATAAAAAATAATTTTTGTGAAAAAAAATGATCTTTTCGCCCCCGATTTTTTATTTTCCCAATGGTAAGAGAAGAAATTGGAACCAAAACGTTGTTGTACAATTTGTCCTGAATACGCTGATACCCCATATGTGGGGGTAAACCACTGTTTGGGAGCATGGGAGAGCTCGGAAGGGAAGGAGCGCCGTTTGACTTTTCAATGCAAAATTCACAGGAATTGAGATGAGATGCCATGTTGCGTTTGGAGAGCCACTGATGTGCCTAAATAAAGAAACCCCCCACAAGTGACACCATTTTGGAAAGTAGACCCCCTAAGGAACTTATCTAGATGTGTGGTGAGCACTTTGACCCACCAAGAGCTTCACAGAAGTTTATAATGCAGAGCCGTAAAAATAAAACAAAAATTTTTTTCCCACAAATATTATTTTTTAGCCCCCAGTTTTGTATTTTCCCAAGGGTAACAGGAGAAATTGGACCCCAAAATTTGTTGTCCAATTTGTCCTGAGTGCGCTGATACCCCTTATGTGGGGGGGAACCACCATTTGGGCGCATGGGAAGGCTCGGAAGGGAAGGAGCGCCATTTGAAATACAGACTTAGATGGAATGGTCTGCAGGCGTCACATTGCATTTGCAGAGCCCCTAATGTACCTAAACAGTAGAAACCCCCCACAAGTGACCCCATATTGGAAACTAGACTCCCAAAGGAACTTATCTAGATGTGTTGTGAGAACTTTGAGCCCCCAAGTGTTTCACTACAGTTTCTAACGCAGAGCCGTGAAAATAAAAAAAAAAATTCCCCCCAAAATTATTTTTTAGCCAACAGTTTTGTATTTTCTCGAGGGTAACAGGAGAAATTGGACCCCAAAATTTGTTGTGCAATTTGTCCTGAGTGCGCTGATACCCCATATGTGGGGGGAACCACCGTTTGGGCGCATGGGAAGGCTCGGAAGGGAAGGAGCGCCATTTGAAATACAGACTTAGATGGAATGGTCTGCAGGCGTCACATTGCGTTTGCAGAGCCCCTAATGTACGTAAACAGTAGAAACCCCCCAAAAGTGACCCCATATTGGAAACTAGACCCCCAAAGGAACTTATCTAGATGTGTTGTGAGAACTTTGAGCCCCCAAGTGTTTCACTACAGTTTATAACGCAGAGCCGTGAAAATTAAAAAATCTTTTTTTTCCCCACAAAACTTATTTTTAGCCCCCAGTTTTGTATTTTCCCAAGGGTAACAGGAGAAATTGGACCCCAAAAGTTGTTGTCCAATTTGTCCTGAGTACGCTGATACCCCATATGTTGGGGTAAACTCCTGTTTGGGTACACGGGAGAGCTCGGAAGGGAAGGAGCACTGTTTTTTCAACGCAGAATTGGCTGGAATTGAGTTCGGACGCCATGTCGCGTTTGGAGAGCCCCTGATGTGTCTAAACAGTGGAAACCCCCCAATTATAACTAACCCAAACACACCCCTAACCCTAATTCCAACGGTAACCCTAACCACACCTCTAACCCAGACACACCCCTAATCCTAATCCCAACCGCAAATGTAATCCAAACCCTAACCCTAACTGTAGCCCAAACCCTAACTGTAGCCTTAACCCTAACTGTAGCCTTAACCCTAACTGTAGCCTTAACCCTAAATGTAGCCTTAACCCTAACTGTAGCCTTAACCCTAGCCCTAACCCTAGCCTTAACCCTAGCCCTAACCCTAGCCCTAGCCCTAACCCTAGCCCTAACCCTAACCCTAACCCTAACCCTAGCCCTAACCCTAGCCCTAACCCTAGCCCTAACCCTAGCCCTAGCCCTAACCCTAGCCCTAACCCTAGCCCTAACCCTAGCCCTAGCCCTAACCCTAATGGAAAAATGGAAATAAATACATTTTTTAATTTTTTTTATTTTTCCCTAACTAAGGGGGTAATGAAGGGGGGTTTGATTTACTTTTATAGCGGGTTTTTTAGCGGATTTTTATGATTGGCAGCCGTCACTCACTGAAAGACGCTTTTTATTGCAAAAAATATTTTTTGCATTACCACATTTTGAGAGCTATAATTTTTCCATATTTGAGTCCACACAGTCATGTGAGGTCTTGTTTTTTGCGGGATGAGTTGACGTTTTTATTGGTAACACTTTTGGGCACGTGACATTTTTTGATCGCTTTTTATTCCGATTTTTGTGAGGCAGAATTAGGAAAAACCAGCTATTCATGAATTTCTTTTGGGGGAGGCGTTTTTACCGTTCCGCGTTTGGTAAAATTGATAAAGCAGTTTTATTCTTCGGGTCAGTACGATTACAGCGACACCTCATTTATATCTTTTTTTTATGTTTTGGCGCTTTTATACGATAAAAACTATTTTATAGAAAAAAATAATTATTTTTGCATCGCTTTATTCTCAGGACTATAACTTTTTTATTTTTTTACTGATGATGCTGTATGGCGGCTCGTTTTTTGCGGGACAAGATGACGCTTTCAGCGGTACCATGGTTATTTATATCTGTCTTTTTGATCGCGTGTTATTCCACTTTTTGTTCGGCGGTATGATAATAAAGCGTTGTTTTTTGCCTCGTTTTTTTTTTTACGGTGTTTACTGAAGGTTTTAACTAGTGGGCCAGTTTTATAGGTCGGGTCGTTACGGACGCGGCGATACTAAATATGTGTACTTTTATTGTTTTGTTTATTTTTTATTTAGATAAAGAAATGTATTTATGGGAATAATATTTTATTTATTTTTTTTCATTATTTAGGTTTTTTTTTTTTTTACACACTTGTAAAATTTTTTTTTAACTTTTTTACTTTGTCCCAGGGGGGGACAATACAGATCGGTGATCTGCCAGTTTGCACAGCACTCTGACAGATCACCGTTCTGTCAAACAGCGCTGCAGCGTTACCAAGTGCCTGCTCTGAGCAGGCACTTGGTAAGCCACCTCCCTCCCTGCAGGACCCGTATCCGTGGCCATCTTGGATCCGGGACTTTCTGGAGGGAGAGGTGAGAGACCCCCGGAGCAACGCGATCACATCGCGTTGCTGCGGGGGTCTCAGGGAAGCCCGCAGGGAGCCCCCTCCCTGCGGGAAGCTTCCCTGCACCGCCGGCACATCGCGATCATGTTTGATCGCGGTGTGCCGGGGGTTAATGTGCCGGGGGCGGTCCGTGACCGCTCCTGGCACATAGTGCCGGATGTCAGCTGCGATAAGCAGCTGACACCCGGCCGCGATCGGCCGCGCTCCCCCCGTGAGCGCGGCCGATCGCCTATGACGTACTATTCCGTCCATGGGAAGTAAAGCCCACCCCACATGGACGGAATAGTACGTCTAATGGCAGAAAGGGGTTAACATTACTTCTTCGAAAGTTGAAGAATGGAGAATGGCTGGTGAATTATACATATTTAGTCTTCAAAAGTTTACAGGTGCTTCTTACAGAATTAGAATATCATCAAAAAACTAATTTATTTCAGTTCTTCAATACAAAAAGTGAAAGTCATCTATTATATAGAGGCATTGCAAGCAGAGTCATCTATTTCATGTTTTTCTTTCTGTTAATGTTGATGATTATGGCTTGCAGGCAATGAAAATCCAAAAGTCATTATCTCAGTAAACTAGAATAATTAACAAAAAAAACCTGCAAGAGCTTTGTAAGCATTAAAAAAGGTCTCTTAGTCTGTTTCAGTAGACTTCACAATCATGGGGAAGACTGCTGACTTGACAGATGTCGAGAAAGCAGTCATTGACATACTTCACCAGGAGCGTAAGCCATAATAGGTCATTGCTAAAGAAGCTGGCTGTTCACAGAGTGGCGTTTCCAAGCATATTAACCCCTTAATCCCATATGACGTACTATTTTGTCGAGGTGACCTGGGACTTAATTCCCAGTGACAGGATAGTACGTCATATGCGATCGGCCATGCTCACGGAGGGAGCGTGGCCGATCGCGGCCGGGTGTCAGCTGACTATCGCAGCTGACATCCAGCACCATGTGCCAGGAGCAGTCACGGATGGCCCCTGGCACATTAACCCCAGAACACTACGATCAAACATGTTTGCAGCGTTCTGGCGGTACGGGGAAACATCACGCAGGGAGTGGGCTCCCTGCGTGCTTCCCTGAGACCCTCAGTACAAAGAGATGTGCTCACGTTCTACCGAGCGTCTCCTCCCTACAAGCTCCTTATCCAAAATGGCTGTGGGGCTACATCTGGGTCCTGCAGGGAGGTGGCTTACCAGTGCCTGCTCAGAGCAAGCGCTGGTAAGCCTGTAGCCCTGCATGTCAGTGATCTGACCCTATAACATGATGCCCCCCCGTTGCAATGTTATAAAGTTTAAAAAAAATTTACATGTGTAAAAAAATATCCAAAATAAAGAAAAAAAATATTGTTCCCATTAATACATTTCTTTATCTAAATAATAAAAAACAATAAAAGTACACATATTTAGTATTGCCCCGTCCGTAACGACCCCACCTATAAAACTGTCCTGCTAGTTAACACCTTCAGTGAACGCGGTAAAAAAAAAATGAAGCAAAAAACAATGCTTTGTTATCATAACGCAGAACAAAAAGTGGAATAACACGTGATCAAAAAGACGGATATAAATAACCATCGTACAACTGAAAACGACATCTTGTCCCGCAAAAATCGAGCTGCCATACAGGATCATCAGCAAAAAAATAAAAAAGTTATCGTTCTCAGAATAAAGCGATGCAAAAATAATTTTTTCTATAAAATAGTTTTCATCTCATAAAAGCGCCAAAACATGAAAAACTGATATAAATGAGGTATTGCTGTAATCGTACTGACCCGAAGAATAACTGCTTTATCAATTTTAACAAACATGGAACGGTATAAACGCCCCCCCCCCCAAAAGAATTTCATGAATAGCTGGTTTTTGGTCATTCTGCCTCACCTCACAAAAATTGGAATAAAAAGCGATCAAAAAATGTCACGTGCCCGAAAATGGTACCAATAAAAATGTCAACTCGTCCTGCAAAAACAAGACCTCACATGACTCTGTGGACCAAAATATGGAAAAATTATAGCTCTCAAAATGTGGAGATGCAAAAACTATTTTTTGCAATAAAAGCGTCTGTTAGTCTGTGACGGCTGTCAATCATAAAAATCCACTAAAAAACGCTATAAAAGTAAATCAACCCCCCCTTCATCACCCCCTTAGTTAGGGAAAAATAATGCTAGAAGTATCTTACCTGGGTCAAGAAGAAAAAGAACTGGACTATTCCTCAGTGGTCCAAGGTGTTGTTTTCAGATGAACGTAAATTTTGCATTTCATTTGGAAATCTAGGTCCCAGAGTCCGGAGGACGTGTGGAGAGGCACACAATCCAAGCTGCTTGAGGTCTAATGTGGAATTTCCACAATCAGCAATGGTTTGGGGAGCCATGTCTTCTCCTGGTGTAGGTCCAGACCAAAATCAGCGCAGTCACCTACCATGAAATTGTAGAGCACATCATGCTTCCCTCTGCCGACAAGCTTTTTGGAGAAGGAAATTTCTTTCTCCAGCAGGATTTGACACCTGTCTACACTGCCAAAAGTACCAATACCTGGTTTAAAAACAAGAGTGTCCCTGTGATTGAGTGGCCAGCAAGCTCGCCTGACCATAACCCCATAGAGAATCTATGGGCTATTGTCAAGAGGAAGATGAAAGACACCAGACCCAACAATGCAGACGAGCTGAAGGCTGCTATCAATGCAACCTTGGCTTCCATAACACCTCAACAGTGCCACATGCTGATCACCTCCATGACACGCCGCATTAATGCAGTAATTGATGCAAAAGGATCCCCAACCAAGTATTGAGTGCATTTACTGAACATATATTTCAGTAGGCCAACATTTCGGAATTTAAAATAATTTTTCAAGCTGGTGTTATAAAGTATTCTAATTTACTGAGATAACGACTTTTGGGATTTCATTGGCTGTAAGGCTAGGTTCACATTGCGTTAATGGGTTAATGCTAACGGACTGTGTTGGACGGCAAAATTGTCGCAATTAACGCCGTGCAACAGGTCCGTTAGCGCACCCATTGACAGCAATGTGATTTTTCTCTGTAGCGCATCGCTAGCGCATGCTATTTTCGGCACGCGCTAGCAATGTGCCGGTATTTTGTGACGGACCTCGGATGCTGCTTGCAGCATCCAAGGTGCGTTCGAGGTCCGTTCCTCGCTAGCGCAGATCGGGGATTTCTGATTTTTTTTTTTTTACCACTAAAATAATTAAAAATCTGGACTGGTTTGGTATCACTGTAATTGTACTGATGAGGAAAATCTTATTGTAAATTCATTTTTACCATAAAATTTACCCTATAAAAACAATTCCCAAAAAACAATGTCAGAATTGCGGGGTTTTTTTTTCCACAATTTCTCCCTACTTGGATTTTTTTCTACTTTCCAGTACACTATGTGGTAAAATGAATGGTGCCTTTCAAAAGTACACCTCTTCCTGCAAAAATAAGCCAACTGTCAATTTGGACAGAAAAACATAAAAGTTATAGCACTGGGAAGGAGAGGAAAAAAAATGCAAAAAGGGAAACTGACCTTGTGGTGATGAGGTTAATATGTGTCCCTTTTTTGTTTGAGTAATGGCACATTTGGAAAAGTCAATAATCTTGGAATGAGTGTCCTCAACTATCAACCCATTTATGTAGCCCAGCTGCCACCTAGCAAACTAGTAAAATGTTCTTTCTTGAGGTGCACTGATTTTTAAACTGGCTTACAAATAATCATTTTCGGCATCGCATTGATCTTTGTAAACAGGTGATATGCAGTGGAAAATGTGAAATTATATGGAATACTGTGTTATTGGCACATATATCTATGGCCACACAGATTTCATATAGCTGATTGGTGATTATTTAATGGTCTCTAATGACCCATGTAATAAGGACATGAAAATCACTAATATAAATCAAATAATTTTTTCATTAGAATCCGAGTTCTTAATATTGAATTCTTGTTACTAGGAGCATATGAATGTCTCCATGATTTCAGATCAGTAGGATTGGCTCATTATAGACACTGTGATGAACATAAAAGCTGTTAGCTGGCTGCTGACTGTCAGGAAAAGTTGCTGTTAGCTACATATTTTTTACAATGGACACAGCAGGTCATCCCAAGGTGATTTCTGCTATAGACTCAGTGGTCTCGCTTACATAATATAAATCCAAGCAAGACGTCTCCTGGTTGACTTAAAACATTATTCCCTTTTTTCCCTTTACATCCCCAAGCCTGTTTTCACCTTCATGGCCACAGCAAATTTTACAATTCTGACCAGTGTCATTTTATATAGTAATAACGTTGGAATGTTTCAATGAATCCCAGTGACTCTGAGAATGTTTTTCTCATGACAAATTGGAATTCATGATAGTGGCCAAATTCATTCAATATGACTTGCTTTATATTCAGTAAAAATATTGGAAAATTGGCAAATTTTGCTATTTTAAAACTTTTAATTCTTATGCCTTTGAACCAGAGAGTTAAATAACAGTAACTACATGTACACTTTACTTTTACATTTTTGATGCACAATTATTCTGTTAGAAAGTTAAAAAGTTGATTAGCAATTTCACATTTTTACAACAAAATTCGAAAGGAAAAAATTTAAATTTTACTTTTTTTACAAAAATGTTATTTTAGCCTCATTTTTTTATTTTCACAACTTTAACATGAGAAAATGGAACCCAAAATTTGTTGAGCAATTTCTCTTGAGTAGAACAATAGTCAATATGTGGAGCAAAGCTAATGTTTGGGGGCATGGAAGGTCTCGGAAGGAATCGGGTACCATTTGAATTTTTGAATGCAGAATTGGCTGGAAAATGGAAAATGGACCCCAAAATGTGTTGAGCAATTTCCTCTAACTATACAGATATCTAATATGAGGGGGAAAATTACTGTTTTGGTGCAAGGCAGGGTTCAGAAGTGCCATTTGACTTTGGAGTCCAAAATTTGATGGAATCAATAGCAGATGCCATTTCATGTTTGGAGAGCACCTGTTGTGCCTAATCAGTGTTAACCCTTCACAAGTGACACTACTTTGAAAACTAGACTCCTCAAGGAATTTATCTAGATGTGTGGTTAACATTAGGGTTGAGCGACTTTTACTTTTATAGGATCGGGTCGGGTTTCACGAAACCCGACTTTCTCAAAAGTCGGGTCGAGTGATATCGGCCGATCCTATAGAAAAGTCGGGGTCGGGGTCGGTCGAAACACGAAACCTAATGCAGTGCAATGGGATACTATGATTCCCAGGGTCTGAAGGAGAGGAAACTCTCCTTCAGGCCCTGGGATCCATATTTAAGTGTAAAATAAAGAATTAAAAAAAAAAATATTGCTATACTCACTCTCGGACGCGCCCTGGTACTAACCGGCAGCCTTCCTTCCTTAGAATCATCGCATGAAAGACCTTAGATGACGTCGCGGCTTGTGATTGGTCGTGCGACCGCCCATGTGACCGCTCACGCGACCAATCACAAGCCGCGACGTCACCGAAGGTCCTTCAAGCGCTGATTCTCAGGAAGGAAGGCTGCTGGAAAGAAGTAGGGCGCGTCCGAGGGTGAATATATTCCTATTAGGTATATTCTCACCCTCGGACGCGCCCTGCTTCTTTCTGGCAGCCTTCCTTCCTAAGAATCAGCGCTTGAAGGACCTTTGGTGACGTCGCGGCTTGTGATTGGTCGTGTGAGCGGTCACATGGGTGGTCACGCGACAAATCACAAGCCGCGACGTCATCTAAGGTCTTTCACGCGCTGATTCTAAGGAAGGAAGGCTGCCGGTTAGTACCAGGGCACGTCAGAGGGTGAGTATAGCAATATTTTTTATTTTAATTCTTTATTTTACACTTAAATATGGATTCTGATACCGATTTCTGATATTGCAAACATATCGGAACTCGGTATCGGAATTCCGATACCAGATTCAGAAGATCGCCGACCTCATGGCCGACCCCACACAGGGGTCGGGTCGGGTTTCATGAAACCCGACTTTGCCAAAAGTCGGCGAATTCTGAAAATGGCCGACCCGTTTCGCTCAACCCTAGTTAACATGTTGAACCTCCAGGTGCTTCAATGAAATTTAAAACGCAGCGCCGGAAAAAGTAAAAAAGCTATTTTTTCCCACAAAAATGCTTTTTGTCACTTTTTTTATTTTTACAGGGATATCAGGAGAAAATGGAACACAAAATGTGTTGTGCAATATCCCTTGAAAACACAGATAACTCCTATGTATGAGAAAATTACTGTTTTGGGTGCTTTGGTGGGTTTAGAAAGGAAGGAGTGATGTTTTGGTATGCAGACTCAGATGTGTACCGAAAATATCTGACACTGATTTGGCTTTTATCCTAAGTCATATTGCATGACTCGTTAAAGGGTTGATTGTTACTTGTAGTATTGCTACTTCCAACAGGTGGCGCTGTAGAGATTAAGTCCTCTTTTTCTCCCAAGAGGCAATTTGCATACAGAAAATATCAGCAATCTAAGACTTTGTTTACTGTAGGAGTAATATATATTTTAGTTATGGATTTAATTTACTTACTACAAACAAATTGCTAAAATATAATAATACATTACATTCTTTGTCGAACTTTGCGTTGTAGAGCAAGTCTATACACAAGTCAGAAATGTATTTTGACCTGTCAAGATGAGCAAAAAAAGTGTCACAGATCTCAGTTTGTCTCAGCTCTCATAGGTCTGATATTTGCCTCTGGCGTTATGTACTTTGTCCTCTAATTCCTTTTATGGTGGGATGCATTTATCTTTGCTATCATGAAAATAAAATGGCAGAAAGACTTATTTTTTTCTTTATGCTGTTAAAACATGCCATGATGCGTTATATTGAAAGTTTTCTGATTTTTATTTTCTGCTTCTTAAATTCCAATCTTATGCACCAAAAACACAGATATTAGATTTTAAATATGCATTCTTGTATTACCTACTTATATTTTTTTATCTTATAAGGGAGTTGACAAAGATTATGAACCATGTATAGATTTTGCACCCCATAAAAAAATAAATATATATTGGAAAGTTCATCCCTAAAGTCAATATATAAAATAAGGCAACATGTCTGTCATGTGACCTGGTAGGTCTTTTTTATCACGTCTCTTTACTAGTGTTGAGCATTCCGATACCGCAAGTATCGGGTATCGGCCGATACTTGCGGTATCGGAATTCCGATACCGAGATCCGATACTTTTGTGGTATCGGGTATCGGTATCGGATCCATAGGGATGTGTAAAATAAAGAATTAAAATAAAAAATATTGATATATTCACCTCTCCGGCGGCCCCTGGACATCATGCTGGTAACCGGCAGGCTTCTGTGTTTAAAATGAGCGCCTTTAGGACCTGCGAATGACGTCGCGGCTTCTGATTGGTCGCGTGCCGCTCATGTGACCACCACGCGACCAATCAGAAGCCACGACGTCATTCTCATTCACTAAACTCCTAATTCTAGGAATTAAGGACCTGCGAATGACGTCGCGGCTTCTGATTGGTCCCGTGGTGGTCACATGAGCGGCACGCGACCAATCAGAAGCCGCGACGTCATTTGCAGGTCCTAAAGGCGCTCATTTTAAACACAGAAGCCTGCCAGTTACCAGCGTGATGTCCAGGGGCCGCCGGAGAGGTGAATATATCAATATTTTTTATTTTAATTCTTTATTTTACACATCCCTATGGATCCCAGGGCCTGAAGGAGAGTTTCCTCTCCTTCAGACCCTGGGAACCATCAGGATACCTTCCGATACTTGGTGTCCCATTGACTTGTATTGGTATCGGATATCGGTATCGGCGATATCCGATATTTTTCGGGTATCGGCCGATACTATCCGATACCGATACTTTCAAGTATCGGACGGTATAGCTCAACACTACTCTTTACATTTCTTCAATATGTGTTTTCTTTATATTCTTTACATAGTGGTAAAAATTCTACCTTGAAGAAATATTGTACAGTTTAGTTTAGTTAAGTGAACACTCCTCAACATTGAAGTGGCAGCACAAAAAAAAAAAAAGTGTCAGGAGCACGGTGGACCAGACAGCAGGCAGTGAACAGCAAAAGTTGCCAGATAGGTGAACTTTGAGGTTTTGCTTATCACTTCATAATCTTTAATGTTGGATCAAACCTGGTGCCATTTTGCTGAATTTGAAAGGAGTGAATTACAGAAAAAATAATTGCTCCTCTCTGTTCTCAATTTTCTAAATATGATTCTGTCATGCTGTTACTGTAAATGATTAGGAAAAGGGGCTCTTCACCGTCCCTGGGGCAGGGGCCTTAGCTATCCCTGCTCCTAAGGCCGGGGTCACACTGGCGTATTGCATCCGATGCGAGAGCATCGGATACAATATGCTAATGACACTCGGCTCCTGCTCGCAGCAGAACAGGAGCCGAGTGTCATGTGTCTGTGCTCCGATTCTCTCGCACAGGGAGGATCGGAGCACAGCTGCGGAGGAGGCGAAGAAATAAATTTCTCCTTCTCCTCCATTGCTGGGGTCCGCTTATAGCGCACATCACTCGGATGATATCCGAGTGGTGTGCGCTGTCTCACTCGCACCCATAGGCTTATATGGGTGCGAGTGAGCTGAGAGTTTTCCTCGGTCCGTGACAATCGCAGCATGCTGCGAGTGTCTCGGACCGAGGAAAATGGCCGACAAAAAGTCGGCTGCTGGGAGCGGCACCATATGCTAACACTCGGCCGTATTACGGTCTAGTGTGACCCCAGCCTAAAAGTGTCTCTAATGGTGAAGCGGTTTGGGCCACATTACTTAGGGTATGTTTCCACGGTCAAAAATTGCTCAGTATTTTCTCAGGATTTGACGCAGGTAAAATATGCATCTTAGGTCACTGGCCGGTCACCTGCATTTTTGATGTGGATATTCATGCAGTTTTTTATGCAGATTTGTATGTGTTTTGTAAGCTATTGGGATGTGAAGAATTGTGATGTAATTTGCTTGTCCAACCTCTTCTTTTACATACTCCATTGAAGTATAATGTATACATACACAGATAGATAGATGTATGTATCTATCTATCTATCTTTATATCTATCTATCGATATATCTATCGATCTATAGATTTATCTATCGATAGATCTATGTATCTATCGATTGATCTATACACTAAACAGAGAAAAAAAAGCCAACCAGCACTCCCAATGTGAATACATGCAAGCTGCAAGCTGTATCATATAGATATAAAAGAACACAGCAGCACATGTACATGAATCTAGGCCATGTGAAAACACGGACAAATGTTTGATATGAATCATACTTCTCAAATTTTTTTTTTTCATAAAACTTACAGTTAAAGATAAAATGAAGATTCTTAGTGCATAAATTGGCCAATTCATGTGTGCCCATCAACCACGGCAAGATTTTTCATAAAAAATTTTTTTTTTAAATGTATTTAAAAAAAAAATTATGAAAAAATATTTTTGAGAAGTATGATTCATATCAAACATTTGTCTGTGTTTTCACATGGCCTAGATTCATGTACATGTGCTGCTGTGTTTTTTTATATCTATATGATACAGCTTGCAGCTTGCATGTGTTCACATTGGGAGTGCTGGTTGGCTTTTTTTCTCTGTTTAGTGTATGGATGTGGCTGCATCCAGACTGATCTTGCACTCCTCCCATTGACCTTGCAGGTGACGGTAATCAAATTTACCCTGCCCATTGCATGTGTCGCCGCTGTGTGACCATCACAACACATGCATGGAGAGCCCAGCAAACAGATCCAAATGCTCTTATACTTCCTGAGCCCCAGAGTGTACCTAAATCACTTTTATCTTCCACATGTTTGACATTTCTGTAGCTATGAGAGCCGGCCTAAATTATGGGTGTATGTCTCCAGAAGCATGAGCTGGGCACAATAGAATGAAAAAATGAACAGTAGATGAAGAATTGGTTTTGTGTAGTCTTTACGCCGTTCCTCATGCGGTATAAGCAATTAGGTAACTTTAGTCTTGACGGTGCAATTACAGAGATACCAGATTTATATCAGGTTTTTATGCTTGGCTGCTGTCAGACACTAAAATATGCTTTTTATTGCGAAAACTTGTTTTTAAATCACCACATCTTGAGAGCTATAATTTTTCCATATTTTGGCCCACAGACTCAGGTGAGGGCTTGTTTTTAGCAGGACGAGCTGCCATTTGTAATGGTGCAATTTTCTGGCAAAATTAATTTTTTATCGCTTTCTATTCTGATTTTTGGAAGAGAGAATGAACAAAAACCATCAATTCATGAATTTTTTTTTGTTTTTGTTTTTTTATACAGTTCCCTGTGTGGTAAAATTGGTAAGACAACTTTTATTCTTCAGGTCAGTCTTCAGCGATACCTCATTTATCTTTTTTATTTTTTGGCGCTTTTACACAATAAAAACTATTTTATAGAAAATATATATATTTTTGTATCGCTTTATTTTGAGAACTATTTTTTTCTGTTGATGGAGCTTATTTTTTTGCAGCACAAAATGACATTTTCAGCAGTACCATTTTTTTTACATCCCTCTTTTTGGTCACATTATATTGCACTATTTGTTCGGCGATATGGTAAAAAAAATTGCTTCTTTCCTTGTTTTTTATTTTTTTTTTCTGGTGTTCACTGAAGGGTTAACTAGTGGGACAGTTTTAAAGAGCTGATCGTTACGGATGCGGTGATACCAAATATTTGTACATTTATTTTTTTTTATTTACATAAATAACTGTATTTATTGGAAAATATTAATTTTTTTCTTTATTTAGGTATTTAAAAAAATGTTTTTACACATTATAATAAATTTTTTTTTTACTTTTTTACAGGATGGGACATTACTGTAGTACATCAGATCGCTGATCTCACAATCAGCACTGCAGAGCATCAGATCAGGATCTGACTGGCAGAGGAGGCACATCAGCACCTGCTTTCAGCAGTTGCTCACAATCCATCTTCCCTGCAGGACCCGGATGGCCCCCGTGGCCAACTTGGGGCTGGGTGTCTCCATGGAGAACACCAGGACAACACAATCGCATCGCATTGTCCTGATGGAAGCGCACAGGGAGCCCCCTTCCTCTGCGATGCTCCTCTATGCCACTGTCACTACTGACAGTGGCATCAGAGGGGTTAAATGCCCACGATCGGTACTAGCACACATAAAGCGGACACCTACAACTGATCTCAAAATTGCAGCACCGTACATATACTTCTCTTTGTGGGAACGCACCTCCGGCAGAGCAGTATCTGTACGGCGCATGTCGGGAAGGGGCAAAAGGGAAAATTAATATGGGCATACAGATTATAGAATGCTGAAAACAGTTCTCCATTTGTGTCTCATATCAGCTGTGTTGTTGTTGAGAAATCATCATTTATCATTTTATATTAATTACCACTTTATATAAATGATAATTAATATAAAGTGATAAAATATTATGTAATGATGGCCACTCATTTTTCTTTACTTAGCTGCTTTTTTCTTGCCATAATACAAATTCTAACAGTCTATTCAGTAGGAATATCAGCTGTGTATCCACCATACTTCTGCACAACACAACTGATAATCCCAACCCCATTTGTAAGGCAAGAAATCCCACTTATTAAACCTGACAGGGCACACCTGTGAAGTGAAAACCATTCCGGTGACTACCTCTTGAAGCTCATCAAGAGAATACCAAGAGTGTGCAAAGCAGTCATCAAAGCAAAAGATGGCTACTTTGAAGAACCTAGAATATAAGACATATTTTCAGTTGCTTCACGCTTTTTTGTTAAGTATATAATTCCACATGTGTTATTCATAGTTTTGATGCCTTCAGTGTGAATTTACAATTTTCATAGTCATGAAAATACAGAAAAATCTTTAAATGAGAAAGAGTCCAAACTTTTGCACTGTACTGTATTTTGATCACTTACTCTTGTTTCCACTTCAATGGTATGATTTCTAGCCACCACTTCTGGTCGGACTTCTCCAAACAGTAGGGCCAGAGCAAAAAGTGGTACAGAAAAAGATTGTAAAACAATATAAACCACATTAAACAAGCAATACATTATTATGAGATGAGCTATACTGACTACCAGAAAAACTTATTCATAAAAATACATAGCCAAATAGAGTAAGTAATTGTAACTCTTTATTAACCCCTTAGTGATGGGGTCAATTTGCTGCTTAATGACCAAGCTAATTTTTACAATTCTGACCACTGTCACTTTATGTGGTTATAACTCTGGAATGCTTCAACGGATCCCACTGATTCTGTTTTTTCATGACATATTGTAATACATGGTAGTGGTAAAATTTGATATGACTTGCATTTATTTATGAAAAAAACGGAAATATGGTTGAAAATTTAGAATGTTTTGCAATTTTCAAACTTTGAATTTTTATGCCCTTAAATCAGAGAGTGCTGTCACACAAAATACTTAATAAATTACATTTCAAACATGTCTACTTTACATCAGCACAATTATGGAAGCATTTTTGTTTGTTAGGACATTATAAGGATTAAAAGTTGACCAGCGATTTCTCATTTGTCCAACAAAATTTGCAAAATCATTATTTTTAGGGACCACCTCACCTTTGAAGTGACTTTGGCGGGTCAATGTAACAGAAAATACCCAAAACTGACACCATTCAAAAAACAGCACCCCTCAAGTGTGGAAAACCACATTCAAGAAGTTTATTAACCCTTCAGGTGCTTCACGAGAGCTAAAGCAAAGTGAGAGGAAAAAAATGAACATTTTACTTTTTTCACAAAGAATTTACTTTGGAACTCATTTTTTATATTTTCACAGGAGAATCAGTGTATGTGGAGAAAATGGACCACAAAATTTGTTGTACAATTTCTCCTGAGTTCGCAGATACACCATAAGTGGGGGAAAGCCACTGTTTGGGTGCATGGCAGGGCTCAGAAGGGAGAGAGCACCATTTGACTTTCTAAATGTAAAATTGGCTGGACTCAATGGTGGCGCCATGTCACGTTTGGAGACCCCCTGATGTACCTAAACAGTGGAAACCCTCAATTCTAACTCCAACCCTAACCACAACACACCCCTAACCCTAATCCCAATCCTAACCACAACCTTAACCACAACACACCCCTAACCCTAATCCCAACCCTAACTATTACCCAATTTTAATTTAAATTTGTCTTTTTGATCTCATTTTATTCTACTTTTTGCTCTGCGGTAAGATAAAAAAGTATATATATATATATATATATATATATACTGTATATATACTAGATGATGGCCCGATTCTAACGCATCGGGTATTCTAGAATATGCATGTCCACGTAATATATTGCCCAGCGATGTAATATATTGCCCAGCCCACGTAATATATTGCCCAGCCACGTAGTATATTGCCCAGCCACGTAGTATATTGCCCAGCCACGTAGTATATTGCCCAGTGACGTAGTATATTGCCCAGCCACGTAGTATATAGCCCAGCCACATAGTATATAGCCCAGCCACATAGTATATTGCCCAGCCACGTATATATTGTCCAGCCACGTAGTATATTGCCCAGTGACGTAGTATATTGCACAGCGACGTAGTATATTGCCCAGTCACGTAGTATATTGCACAGCGACATAGTATACAGCACAGAGCCATGTAGTATATTGCCCAATGACTTAGTATATTGCCCTTTCACGTAGTATATTGTCCAGTGACGTAGTATATTGCCCAGCCACGTAGTATATTGCCCAGCCACGTAGTATATTGCCCAGTTACGTAGTATATTGCACAGAGCCACGTAGTATATTGCACAGAGCCACGTAGTATATTGCCCAGTCACGTAGTATATTGCCCAGTCACGTAGTATACAGCACAGAGCCACGCAGTATATTTCCCAGTCACATAGTATATTGCACAGCGACGTAGTATACAGCACAGAGCCACGTAGTATACAGCACAGAGCCACGTATATTGTCCAGCTGCGTAGTATATTGCCCAGTGACGTAGTATATTGCACAGCCCACGTACTATACAGCACAGAGCCACGAATTATATTGCACAGCGACGTAGTATACAGCACAGAGCCACGTAGTATATTGCCCCGTGACA
Organism: Ranitomeya imitator; assembly: GCF_032444005.1. Classification (NCBI taxonomy): domain Eukaryota; kingdom Metazoa; phylum Chordata; class Amphibia; order Anura; family Dendrobatidae; genus Ranitomeya; species Ranitomeya imitator. The sequence goes on from NC_091284.1 coordinate 638,720,130, forward strand.
TAGTATATTGCCCAGCCACATAGTATATTGCCCAGTTACGTAGTATACAGCACAGAGCCACATAGTATATTGCCCAGTCACGTAGTATATTGCCCAGTGATGTATTATACAGCACAGAGCCACGTAGTATATTGCCATCACGTAGTATATTGCACAGTATAACCACACAACTGAAGAACCGATATCAAATCTTTGTAGAGGATGAAGATGGCACACCTAAGAATGAAGCAATACCAGCAAGCAAAAAAGAAAAGGGCACACAGCAACAAGTGACAGCAAAAAGTACAGCCAAGAAGCAACGAAGAGTGGTGGTGGTGGGAGACTCACTACTGAGAGGCACAGAAGCAGCCATCTGCAGACCGGACATAACTGCAAGAGAAGTATGCTGTCTTCCAGGTGCGATGATCAAGGATGTGACCGATAGGATACCAAAGCTCTTCAGCTCCAAGGACGTCCACCCATTTCTTCTGATACATGTTGGCACCAATGACACGGCAAGGAAGGACCTACCGACAATCTGCAAGGACTTTGAAGAGTTGGGGAAGAAAGTAAAGGAACTGGATGCACAGGTAGTTTTTTCTTCTATCCTTCCAGTAGATGGGCATGGCACCAGGAGATGGAACAGGATCCTTGATGCAAACAACTGGCTAAGACGATGGTGCAGACAACAAGGATTTGGATTCCTGGACCACGGTGTGAATTACTGGTATGATGGACTCCTCGCCAGAGACGGACTACACCTCAACAAACCTGGGAAACACACATTCGCCAGAAGACTCGCTACACTCATCAGGAGGGCGTTAAACTAGAAGAAGAGGGGACGGGAAGAAAAACATTAGACTCGAACAAAGACGACCCAGGAAAACATACTCAGAAGGGAGGTAAGAACATTTCTAAAACAATCCACAGTGAGGAGATTGGAACAAAACAAAATCCTCTAAACTGCATGCTCGCAAACGCCAGAAGCCTGACAAACAAGATGGAAGAACTAGAAGCAGAAATATCTACAGGTAACTTTGACATAGTGGGAATAACCGAGACATGGTTAGATGAAAGCTATGACTGGGCAGTTAACTTACAGGGTTACAGTCTGTTTAGAAAGGATCGTAAAAATCGGAGAGGAGGAGGGGTTTGTCTCTATGTAAAGTCTTGTCTAAAGTCCACTTTAAGGGAGGATATTAGCGAAGGGAATGAGGATGTCGAGTCCATATGGGTTGAAATTCATGGAGGGAAAAATGGTAACAAAATTCTCATTGGGGTCTGTTACAAACCCCCAAATATAACAGAAAGCATGGAAAGTCTACTTCTAAAGCAGATAGATGAAGCTGCAACCCATAATGAGGTCCTGGTTATGGGGGACTTTAACTACCCGGATATTAACTGGGAAACAGAAACCTGTGAAACCCATAAAGGCAACAGGTTTCTGCTAATAACCAAGAAAAATTATCTTTCACAATTGGTGCAGAATCCAACCAGAGGAGCAGCACTTTTAGACCTAATACTATCTAATAGACCTGACAGAATAACAAATCTGCAGGTGGTTGGGCATTTAGGAAATAGCAACCACAATATTGTGCAGTTTCACCTGTCTTTCACTAGGGGGACTTGTCAGGGAGTCACAAAAACATTGAACTTTAGGAAGGCAAAGTTTGAACAGCTTAGAGATGCCCTTAATCTGGTAGACTGGGACAATATCCTCAGAAATGAGAATACAGATAATAAATGGGAAATGTTTAAGAACATCCTAAATAGGCAGTGTAAGCGGTTTATACCTTGTGGGAATAAAAGGACTAGAAATAGGAAAAACCCAATGTGGCTAAACAAAGAAGTAAGACAGGCAATTAACAGTAAAAAGAAAGCATTTGCACTACTAAAGCAGGATGGCACCATTGAAGCTCTAAAAAACTATAGGGAGAAAAATACTTTATCTAAAAAACTAATTAAAGCTGCCAAAAAGGAAACAGAGAAGCACATTGCTAAGGAGAGTAAAACTAATCCCAAACTGTTCTTCAACTATATCAATAGTAAAAGAATAAAAACTGAAAATGTAGGCCCCTTAAAAAATAGTGAGGAAAGAATGGTTGTAGATGACGAGGAAAAAGCTAACATATTAAACACCTTCTTCTCCACGGTATTCACGGTGGAAAATGAAATGCTAGGTGAAATCCCAAGAAACAATGAAAACCCTATATTAAGAGTCACCAATCTAACCCAAGAAGAGGTGCGAAACCGGCTAAATAAGATTAAAATAGATAAATCTCCGGGTCCGGATGGCATACACCCACGAGTACTAAGAGAACTAAGTAATGTAATAGATAAACCATTATTTCTTATTTTTAGTGACTCTATAGCGACAGGGTCTGTTCCGCAGGACTGGCGCATAGCAAATGTGGTGCCAATATTCAAAAAGGGCTCTAAAAGTGAACCTGGAAATTATAGGCCAGTAAGTCTAACCTCTATTGTTGGTAAAATATTTGAAGGGTTTCTGAGGGATGTTATTCTGGATTATCTCAATGAGAATAACTGTTTAACTCCATATCAGCATGGGTTTATGAGAAATCGCTCCTGTCAAACCAATCTAATCAGTTTTTATGAAGAGGTAAGCTATAGACTGGACCACGGTGAGTCATTGGACGTGGTATATCTCGATTTTTCCAAAGCGTTTGATACCGTGCCGCACAAGAGGTTGGTACACAAAATGAGAATGCTTGGTCTGGGGGAAAATGTGTGTAAATGGGTTAGTAACTGGCTTAGTGATAGAAAGCAGAGGGTGGTTATAAATGGTATAGTCTCTAACTGGGTCGCTGTGACCAGTGGGGTACCGCAGGGGTCAGTATTGGGACCTGTTCTCTTCAACATATTCATTAATGATCTGGTAGAAGGTTTACACAGTAAAATATTGATATTTGCAGATGATACACAACTATGTAAAGCAGTTAATACAAGAGAAGATAGTATTCTGCTACAGATGGATCTGGATAAGTTGGAAACTTGGGCTGAAAGGTGGCAGATGAGGTTTAACAATGATAAATGTAAGGTTATACACATGGGAAGAGGGAATCAATATCACCATTACACACTGAACGGGAAACCACTGGGTAAATCTGACAGGGAGAAGGACTTGGGGATCCTAGTTAATGATAAACTTACCTGGAGCAGCCAGTGCCAGGCAGCAGCTGCCAAGGCAAACAGGATCATGGGGTGCATTAAAAGAGGTCTGGATACACATGATGAGAGCATTATACTGCCTCTGTACAAATCCCTAGTTAGACCGCACATGGAGTACTGTGTCCAGTTTTGGGCACCGGTGCTCAGGAAGGATATAATGGAACTAGAGAGAGTACAAAGGAGGGCAACAAAATTAATAAAGGGGATGGGAGAACTACAATACCCAGATAGATTAGCGAAATTAGGATTATTTAGTCTAGAAAAAAGACGACTGAGGGGCGATCTAATAACCATGTATAAGTATATAAGGGGACAATACAAATATCTCGCTGAGGATCTGTTTATACCAAGGAAGGTGGCGGGCACAAGGGGGCATTCTTTGCGTCTGGAGGAGAGAAGGTTTTTCCACCAACATAGAAGAGGATTCTTTACTGTTAGGGCAGTGAGAATCTGGAATTGCTTGCCTGAGGAGGTGGTGATGGCGAACTCAGTCGAGGGGTTCAAGAGAGGCCTGGATGTCTTCCTGGAGCAGAACAATATTGTATCATACAATTATTAGGTTCTGTAGAAGGACGTAGATCTGGGGATTTATTATGATGGAATATAGGCTGAACTGGATGGACAAATGTCTTTTTTCGGCCTTACTAACTATGTTACTATGTTACTATGTTACAGCGATGTAGTATACAGCACAGAGCCACGTAGTATATTGCCCAGTGACGTAGTATATTGCCCAGCTATGTAGTATATTGCCCAGTGACGTAGTATACAGCACAGAGCCACATAGCATATTGCCCAGTGACGTAGTATATTGCCCAGCTAGGTAGTATATTGCCCAGCAACGTAGTATATTGCCCAGCCACGTATGTCACAGGTTAAAAAATAAAAAATAAACATACTCACCTAATGATCCGAGGGCCCCTTGTAGTCTAACATACTCACCACTCTTGTCGCAGATCCTCAGCGTCCTGTCTCTCCGCCTCCTGGGATCCAACGGTGCTGTGTCAATGGGCTGCCGCTATCTTCTGTTCCCAGGATGCATTGCGAAATTACCTAGATGACTTAGCGGTATCGCGCGACTGCTAGGTCTTCTGGGTAATTTCGCAATGCATCGCTGGGAAAGGAAGATGGCGGCAGGAGTGAGCGGACAACGGAGGGTGAGTATAGCAGGTTTTTTGTTTTTTTACTATTTTTAACATTACTTTTTTTTACTATTGATGCCGCATAGGCAGCATCAATAGTAAAAGGTTGGGGACACACAGGGTTAATAGTGGCGGTAACGGAGTGCGTTACCCGCGGCATAATGCGGTCCGTTACCGCTGGCATTAACCCTGTGTTAGCGGTGACCGGAGGGGAGTATGGAGCGGGCGCCGGGGACAGTGACTGCGGGAAGCATGGAGCGGAGCTCCGGGGACACTGCGGGGAGTATGGACCGGAGCACCGGGGACACTGACTGCGGGAAGTATGGAGTGGTGCAGCGGGGACACTGCAGGGAGTATGGACCGGAGCACCGGGGACACTGACTGCGGGGAGCAGGGAGTATGGAGCGAATCGCCGGGGACACTGACTGCGGGGAGTAAGGAGCGGCCATTTTCTTCTGGACTGTGCCTGTCGCTAACTGGTCATGGCAGCCATGACAGGCAGCTGGCGAGACCAATCAGCGAATGAATAACCGTGACAGAAGGACAGACAGACAGACGGAAGGGATCTTTACACAATTATATTGTAGATTATAGATATATAGTACAGACCAAAGGTTTGGAGACACCTTCACATTTAAAGATTTTTCTGTATTTTCATGACTATGAAAATTGTAAATTCACACTGAAGGCATTAAAACTATGAATTAACACATGTGGAATTATATACTTAACAAAAAAAGTGTGAAACAACTGAAAATATGTCTTATATTCTAGGTTCTTCAAAGTAGCCACCTTTTGCTTTGATGACTGCTTTGCACACTCTTGGCATTCACTTGATGAGTTTCAAGAGGTAATCACCAGAAATGGTCTTCCAACAATCTTTAAGGAGTTCCTAGAGATGCTCCAGAGCTAGCTTATACCGCCAAATAGTGCCACCATTCACTAGCAGCAGGTTCCTCCTGCACGGTGGACCCCGAGCCGCAAACGCACCAATAATAAACATCTATATTTACTTGGTGTGTTCCGCTAGTCCTAACATATATAGATAGATACAGTTAGGTCCATATATATTTGGACAGAGACAACATTTTTCTCATTTTGGTTACAGACATTACCACAATGAATTTTAAACAAAACAATTCAGATGCAGTTGAAGTTCAGACTTTCAGCTTTCATTTGAGGGTATCCACATTAAAATTGGATGAAGGGTTTAGGAGTTTCAGCTCCTTAACATGTGCCACCCTGTTTTTAAAGGGACCAAAAGTAATTGGACAATCGACTCCGAGGCTATTTCATGGACAGGTGTGGGCAATCCCTTCGTTATGTCATTCTCAATTAAGCAGATAAAAGGCCTGGAGTTGATTTAAGGGGTGGTGCTTGCATTTGGAAGGTTTTGCTGTGAAGTAAACATGCGGTTAAAGGAGCTATCCATGCAGGTGAAACAAGTCATCCTTAAGCTGCGAAAACAGAAAAAACCCATCCGAGAAATTGCTACAATATTAGGAGTGACAAAATCTACAGTTTGGTACATCCTGAGAAAGAAAGAAAGCACTGGTGAACTCATCAATGCAAAAAGACCTGGGCGCCAACGGAATACAACAGAGGTGGATGATCGCAGAATAATCTCCATGGTGAAGAGAAACCCCTTCACAACAGCCAACCAAGTGAACAACACTCTCCAGGAGGTCGGCGTATCAATATCCAAATCTACCATAAAGAGAAGACTGCAGAAAAGTAAATACAGAGGGTTCACTGCACGGTGCAAGCCACTCATAAGCATCAAGAATAAAAAGGCTCGACTGGACTTTGCTAAAAAACATCTAAAAAAGCCAGCACAGTTCTGGAAGAACATTCTTTGGACAGATGAAACCAAGAACAACCTCTACCAGAATGATGGAAAGAGTAAAGTATGGCGAAGGCGTGGTAAAGCTCATGATCCAAAGCATACCACATCATCTGTAAAACATGGCAGAGGCAGTGTGATGGCTTGGGCATGCATGGCTGCCAGTGGCACTGGGTCACTAGTGTTTATTGATGATGTGACACAGGACAGAAGCAGCCGAATGAATTCTGAGGTATTCAGAGCCATACTGTGTGCTCAGATCCAGCCAAATGCAGCCAAACTGATTGGTCGTCATTTCATACTACAGATGGACAATGACCCAAAACATAAAGCCAAAGCAACCCAGGAGTTTATTAAAGCAAAGAAGTGGAATATTCTTGAATGGCCAAGTCAGTCACCTGATCTCAACCCAATTGAGCATGCATTTCACTTGTTAAAGACGAAACTTCAGACAGAAAGGCCCACAAACAAACAGCAACTGAAAACCACCGCAGTGGAGGCCTGGCAGAGCATCAAAAAGGAGGAAACACTGTGTCTGGTGATGTCCATGAGTTCAAGACTTCAGGTAGTCATTGCCAACAAAGGGTTTTCAACCAAGCACTAGAAATGAACATTTTATTTAAAAGTATTTAATCTGTCCAATTACTTTTGGTCCCTTTAAAAACAGGGTGGCACATGTTAAGGAGCTGAAACTCCTAAACCCTTCATCCAATTTTAATGTGGATACCATCAAATGAAAGCTGAAAGTCTGAACTTCAACTGCATCTGAATTGTTTTGCTTAAAATTCATTGTGGTAATGTCTATAACAAAAATTTGAAAAATGTTGTCTCTGTCCAAATATATATGGACCTAACTGTAGATAGATAGATAGATGGATAGATATTGTACCCATAAGTAAACATTTCTATGAAATAAAACAAAACAAACAGTACACATATTTGGAGTCACTGTGTCTGGAATGATCCGACCTATCATGTTGTCCCATCAGTAAACCTCTTCAGTGAACACCATAATAAAAAAAATATATGCCTGAATATGGACACCTCTCTCAGCAAAGCCTACATATGGGTTGGCCGAAACCAAGTGTGATTAGAAGTAATTAAAAACCAGATGGTGAAGGGAGGAGTGCTCAGTCAGTAAGCTAACATAGAAATGACAGAAAAATGACTGGCACATCCAAACTAGTGCGAATAGGTGCATACCAGGAGCAGCTACCTCCATATATAACATACAAAAAGGTTGCACTCTATCGTGCCAAAACACGTCAAATATGAAATACATGAAATATGAATAGCAAAATGGCTTTTTGAACATTGGGAAAAATATTTTGAGACGCTTAGCACAGAATTTTGGCCAGAAATCTCCCTGGTGGCCAAGGCATCCTTTACATGGTCTGCCAGTCCTTTCCAGAACACCGGAATAAGGACTTTATTCGGCCACTCCAGCTCAGAGGCCAGATTCCGGAATTGGACTGCGAACTGGCTGACCATGGATGAACCCTGAGTAATTGCCAACAATTGGAGCGCTGTATCGAGGGTGACACAAGGTCCTAAAAGGACCTGTTTCATAGAGTCCAGGAAGAGACGAGCACTCTGCACAACACGATCATCACGCTACCACAGCGGCTTTGCCCACTCCAACGCCCTGCCCGACAAAAGGGATAAAATAAATCCCACTTTTGCCCTTTCTGTAGGAAAATGTGTAGCCAGGAGCTCTAGATGTATTGAGCACTGACTCACGAATCAACGACATAGCTTACTGTCACCAGCAAATTAGTCTGGAAGCAGGAGATGGGATAAAATCGGAGCAGGGGTGGCAGAGTACAAACTGGCTGCAGCTACACTTGCAGCCTGAACAGCGACTGCGGTAACATCCACAGCTGAGGTTGTGCATTCTAGAGCCGCCAACCTACCCTCCAGCTGCTGGATGTACCGCTGTAGACGCTGATCGTATGCCATTTACTAGCCAGACCCTGGCACTAGTATTATGTTAGGGCTAGCGGAACGCACCGAGTACATATAGATTTTATTATTGGTGCCCGGGGTCCACCGTGGAGGAGGAACCTGCTGCTAGTGAATGGTGGCACTATTTGGGTGGTATAAGCTAGCTCTGTTACTTCACAGAGTAGCCATGAAAGGAAAGCACTGCGCCCTGTTAGTCTCACAGGAGCACAAGCTAACTGCCGAGCTGATAGCAGTCAGTGGTCATGCAAACACACAATCTCCTCAGTGGAGGAGCCGGTATTCTAGGGGCTTATTTCAGCCGGGTCCCTGAATACATACACAACACACAATCTCCTCACCGGAGGTGTCGGTATTCTAGGGGCTTGTTTCAGCCGGGTCCCTGAATACATTCACACATAACCACACTGGTGCAAAGCACATAACTTAGATTGATACTAGCGCATGGCCGTGCGGTCATGCAAACCTTTTATAGCTGAAGCAACTACAGGACCTTCCCAGAAGGACCAATGGGAGGCTGCCACAGAACTTGAGCAAGTTCAGGATCTACCTAGAGGACCAATGGGAATTGCTGCAGTACCTCAGCATGTGACCCTTGATCTCCAATGAGAGATCTTACCCTGGGCATGCTCAGAAGGGGAAAAGTAGGACTTAGTCCCAAAGACGTCTGCTTGCCACTGACCAGTACTGACTATAATGGCAGAAGCTGGAAAGGCAGCAGTAACCCTTTGCACAGTGTCAGACTGAGCAAGATGCTGGGACCGAAGCCTCCGCTGAGCAGGCTCCACTGTGGCAGGAGAAGAATGGTAGACCGCAGCAGAGATGGCTTGAGATTCCCCCTATGCAGAGGCGGGAACTCGACCCTTAACATATATATATATATATATATATATATATATATATGTATATATATATACAGCTCTGGCAAAAATTAAGAGACCACTGTACAGTTTTAGAAAAATCATCCACATGTCTGACAGCCATTCCAGTGTCAGTTGAATTACAACAAGTGTACACCTCATTATCCGTAATGTGCTTCTGATTAGTTGATCACCAGAACTAAATCTTTTTTAATAAAGGAAGGTGTAAAAAAACACTTCCGTGGTGTTCACAATCCTCTTGCAATTAGACAAGCTGAATGGCAAAACAAGTGATAGTAATATCCAAAAAGTAATAGGAATGAAAAAAATAACTTTTAACCATGCCAAAGAAGGGCTCAATTCTGGTGTTACCAGCAGAGGGACAAATGGAGCATCATGTTTCCTTCATCCTTAAAATTTCTAAGATGGCAGTCCATTACAACTAAGTCAAGCAGCAGGCATGACTAGCAGAGGGCGAAAATGACTCTCCACTGACCAGAAGGACTGTCATCTTATTCGAATGTCACTCAGCAACCACAGAATGACATCAATTGACTTACAAAAGGAATGGCAAATGGCAACTGGAGTGAAGCGCACGGCAAGAACAGTTCATAACAGGCTCCTAGAGCCAAGACTCAAGTCATGTAAAGCTAGAAAAAAACCTTTCATGAATGAGAAGCAAAGGAGAGCCAGGCTGAAGTTTGCCAAAGACCATAAGATTGGACCATAGAGGACTGGAGTAAGGTAGTCTTCTCTGATGAGTCTAATTTTCAGCTTTACCCAACACCTGGTTGTCTAATGGTTTGAGGGAGACCTGGAAAGGCATATAAGCCACAGTGTCATGCACCCACTGTGAAATTTGGTGGAGGGTCGGTGATGATCTGGGGATGCTTCAGCAAGGCTGGAATTGGGCAGGAATTCCAGGAATCAAGCCACATACAAGGTTATCCTGGAAAAACAGTTGATTCCTTCTGTTCAGGCAATGTTCCCCAACTCTGAGGACTGCTTTTTCAAGCAGGACAATGCGCCATGCCACACAGCAAGATCAATCAAGGTGTGGATGAAGGACCACCACATCATATCCCTGTCATGGCCAGCCCAATCTCCAGACCTGAACTCCATTGAAAACCTCTGGAATCTAATCAAGGGGAAGATGGATAGTCACAACCACAACCCACCAAAAAAGAACTGCTTAAATTTTTGTACCAGGAGTGGCATAAGGTCACCCAAAAGCAGTTTGAAAGATTTTTGTGCCAGAAGCAGTGTGAAAGAGTTGTGAAAAGTATGCCAAGACGCATGAAAGCAGTGATTAAAAATCATGGCTATTCCACAAAATATTGATTTCTGAACTCTTCCTGAGTTACAACATTTTTTTTGTTTCTAAATGATTATGACCTTTTTTTTGCATTATTTGAAGTCTGCAAGCAATACTTTTTTTGTTATTTTGACCATTTCTCATTTTCAGAAAATAAATACAAAATTTATTGCTTGGAACTTCAGAGACATGTTGTCAGTAGTTTGTGGAATACATTTTACTCAAAAACATACCTATAAAGAGAAAAATTAGACAAACTGAAAATTCTGCAGTGGTCTCTTGATTTTTGCCAGATCTATATTTACATACGGTACAATTGAAACCAGAAGTTTACACACACTGTATAAAAAGACACATATGCATGTTTTTTCAATATCTGACAGGAAATCAGAATAAACCTTTCACTCACAAGCTTCTCTCAAAAGTTGGCCGGAATTTGGGCCCATTCCTCCTGACAAAACTGGTGTAACTGATACAGGTTTGTAGTTTGCCTTGCTCACACCTGCCTTTTCATATTTGCCCATAGATTTTCAATTGGATTAATATCAGGGTTTTGTGATGACCACTCCAAAACATTGACTTTGTTATCCTTAAGTCACTTTATTACCATTTTGGTATTATGCTTCTGGCCATTGTTCATTGGTCAGTCTGCAAAGTGCATCACATAAGTGCATCATAAAAGTGTGTGGAGTTATGGAAGAATTAATCCAGAATTTAATATGATGTACTGTATACAGACTGCCATCTGCCACCACCGCACTCTAATCAACATGTCCATTTCTCTATTCTTCCTACAGGTACGTTACTTAGCTTTTCCACTTTTACTTTCCCATACCTCAACCTCTTGCAAACAATTTGGTATGCTACCCAGCTTTTCCACATTGACTTTCCCATACCTCAGCCTCTTGCAAACAATTTGGTACTTTACCCAGCTTTTCCACATTGACTTTCCCATACCTCAGCCTCTTGCAAACAATTTGGTACTTTACCCAGCTTTTCCACATTGACTTTCTCATACCTCAGCCTCTTGCAAACAATTTGGTTCATTAACCAGCTTTTCCACATTGACTTTTCTTACTTCTGCTGCTAGCCTTCACTTGGTATGTCTTTCAACTAACCCCTGCTTTACCCCAGTGTTATTTATGACCTTGTTTACTTTGGCTTGACAATATGCATCTGGTCTACTCTTAATTAAGTGACAAAGATGAGCACAGATCACTCCTCTTTGCTTCACACCTGAATGCAATTTGTAGCAAATATATTGCAAACCATACAGTCTGCAGAGTACATCACATAAGTGCATCATAGAAGTGTGGGGAGTTATGGAATAATTAATCCAGAATTTAAATAGAAGTGAACAAAAGGTAACTGGATACTTAGTCACTGTAAACAATGTTTCTGTTTGTCTTCACTCTGACCCCTATAATCCTTAACTTTCTACTAACCCCCCTAATCCCTACACCTATTATGGAACTGTTTATCTCTCCCTCTCTCCATACTCCCCACCCATCTCACCTCGTCCTCAGAACTGTTTCTCAACATGCAATTCCCTGTCTATAAACACAGACAACCCCCTCATGCCCTCTCCTGCTCCCACCTGCTAACACTTTCTCTACTCCTCCCCACTGCCGGCGATATCGCTCCAATTCCTGGTCCTCCCCACCACATCCCCACAGTCATTTCTACTTCCCATCCACATTAGATCACAATTTTCCATAACCTCTCTAACCTTATACCCATTTGAACGGCCCCCCCTTCCCCAGTCCCAATAAGAGGAGCTCTATGGAACGCTCGTGCTGTCTGCAGCAAACTTTCCTACATCAATGATCTTTTCATTACTAACAAACTTTCCTTCCTCGCTATCACCGAAACCTTGCTCACCCCCTCTGACACAGCCTCTCCAGCAGCACTTTCATATGGTGGTATTCCACCTTTCACACACACCCGCCTCAGCAGCAAGCATGGTGGAGGAGTTGGTTTTCTCCTGTCAGATAACTGCTCTTTCACCCACATCTCTCTGCCACCCTCTGTTACCATCCCTTTCTTTGAGGTGCAGTCTGTGCACATCTACTCCCCCACAAACCTCTAACTAGCTGTCATTTACCGCCATCCAGGGCCAGCCACCACCGTCTTTGACCACTTCACCACCTGGCTACTGACATCCCACTATTATCATGGTTGACTTCACCATTCACATTGACACTTCCCTCTCAGCTGCCACTAAACTTCTGTCTCTCACTTCCTCTTTCAGCCTTGCTCAAATGTCTTCTGCAGCCACTCACAAAGAGGCAAAACACCCTGAACCTCATCTTCACCCGCCTCTGCTCCCTATCTAACTGTTCTAATTCACCTCTACCTCTTTCTGACCACAACCTGTTTACATTCTATTTCCTCTCCTCTCCAGGTCCACTATCCCCACCCCACAAGCTTGCACACCCTTGCAGAAATCTCAAACACATCAATCTACACTCACTCTCTGAATCTCTTCTCCCTTTTACAGACATAAGTTCCTTACACAATGTGGACGCCATTGCCGCTTTGTATAACACCACAATAGCTGCAGCTCTTCAATTATTCCCCCCTCCCATACATACCAAAGCTCCAAAAGTCAACAGAAAACCCTGGCACACCAGCCTGACCAAAGAACTGAGTCGGGCTTCCAGGATTGCAGAGCAGAGATGGAAAAGATCAAACTCCAACGAGGACTTCACCGCATTCAGATGGTCCCTCACTAAATTCAAGACCACACTCGCTGCAGCAAAACAAACCTACTTCTCATCTCTCTAATCCTCCCTGTCTCACAACCCTAAACAGCTCTTCAACTCCTTCAATTCTATCCTCCATCCCCCAGCGCCTCCTACCTGTCCATTCTTCTCAGCTGAAGACTTTTCTTCATTCTTCAAACAGAAGATTGATAACATCAGAGAAAGCTTAACTTGCAACCCCCACAACCCCTATCCTTAACTACTCAGCCCTCCTCCTCCAAAACATGCTTTTCCACCATTATAGAAAACCAACTTTCCACCCTACTCTCAAGATCACATCTCACCACCTGTGCACTTGACCCAATCCCATCCCACTTCATCCCAAACATCACCACAGTCATCATCCCAACTCTAACCCATCTCTTCAACTTATCATTAACAACTGGTGTTTTCTCCTCATGCATCAAACATGCTTCAATCACACCTTTCCTCAGAAAGTCCTCTCTTGACCCATCCTCTGTATCTAGCTATCACCCAATATCACTTCTCCTCTTTGCCTCAAAACTACTGGAACAACATGTCCATTTCAAACTGTCCTCCCACCTCCCTTCCTGCTCCCTCTTTTCACTGCTTACAATCTGGCTTTCGGCTGCATCACTCTACTGAAACTGCCCTACCTAAAGTCACCAATGTCCTGCTGACTGCCAAACCAAAGCGACACTCCTCTGTCCTCCTTCTCCCGGACCTGTCCTCTGCCTTTGACACAGTGGACCACACCCTATTACTACAGACCCTCTCATCTCTTGGCATCACAGACTTGGCCCTCTCTTGGATCGCATCATACCTAAAAGACCAGGCATTCAGTGTCTCCCACTCACACACCACCTCTTCTCCTCATCCTTATCTGTCAGAGTCTCACAAGTTTCAGTCCTAGGGCCCCTGCTCTTCTCCATTTACACCTTATGACTGGGACATCTCAGAATCTCATGGCTTGCAGTATCACCTCTTTGCTGATGACACACACAGATCTACCTCTCTGAACCAGATATCACCTCCCTTCAAACCACATATCCAGGCTGTTTCCACCTCCTGCCGACTTCAAATCAAAAACAACTCCAAGATCCATACATTCCTCAACCTAGAATCTGCAAATCTCTAGTTCATGCCCTCATCATCTCCTGTCTTGACTACTGCAACCTCCTGCTGTGTAGCCTCCCCTCTAACATTCTAGCGCTCCTCCAATCTATCTTAAACTCTGCTGCCCAACTAATCCACCTATCTCCCCCGCTATTCCCCTGCCTCTCCTCTCTGTCAATCCATTCACTAGCTATCCATTACCCAGAGACTCCAGTTCAAATCCCTAACCATGGCATACACACCCAACCACAACCTATCTCCTCCATACATCTGTGACCTCGACTCCAGCATGCAACCTCCGACTCTCACAAGATCTCCTTCTCCACTCCCCTCTTATCTCTTCTTCCCACAATCGCATACAAACTTTCTCCTGTGCATCCCCCCTCCTCTGGAACTCTCTACCCCAACATATCAGACTCTCTCCTACTGTGGAAACCTTCAAAAGGAACCTAAAGACCTACCTCTTCCGACAAGCCTACAACCTGCATTAACCACCGATCCACCAATCCACTACATGACCAGCTCAGCCCTCACCTATTGTATCCTCACCCATCCCTTGCGGGCAGGGTCCTCTCTCCTCCTGTACCAGTTGTAACTTGTATTGATTAAGATTATTGTACTTGTTTTTTTATTATGTATACCCATTCTCACATGTAAAGCACCATAGAATAAATGGCGCTATAATAATAAATAATAATAATTTGGAAAATCCATTTCCGCCCAAGCTGTAACTTCCTGGCTGATGTCTTGAGATGTTGATTCAGTATTGCCACATAAACTTGTTTTCTCATTATTACAGTTTCTCCTACAACAAAACAACCCCACTGCATGATGCTGCCACACCCGTGTTTCACATTTGGGATGGTGTTCTTAGGCTTCCAAGCTTCTCTCTTTTTCTTCCAAATTTAATGATGGTCATTATGCCCAAAAAGTTCAATTTTAATTCCAGATATATTCAGACTCAGGAGTCTGATACAGACTTTAGTCTGATTCAGGCATCTTTCAAATTACAGATTTCTAATTATATTACTCCGAATTAGACTTGAATTCTAGAATCAAAACAACAAAATCCATAATGGTGTGGTAACCAATGGATAAGTGATGAAGGCAAAAAAGTGAATTTAAAAAGATATATCCTTTATTACAAAATAATTAAAAAACCTAATCAGAAACAGGGCTTGAAAACCTCCGTAGAGAAAGGACCAACAGCATGACAGACGCTATAAGCATGTATATATGTACAATACAAAAATGGATTCTCCTACCCAATATTGCCCAGTTGGCGCATGGCAATAACTAATAGACAGGTAATAGGAGATAAAATTCAGCTGTTAATAATTTATATACATGTATACTGGTATACGGAAGCTCAGTCTCCCAAACCTGACTATACAAGAAATCAAAATACAGTTACCATAGGTATAAAAGTGTCAATGTGCAGAGTGACACTGGCAAACTATAATAGTGCAATACGGGTTAATGTGCAAAAGCTGCAGCTGAAAGTGCCAAAGATGACAGTATAATATAACAGGCATATTGCCAAGTAAATGACAACAATCAATGCCAGTGGTGTGGCTAAATATATGGAAAATATGCAACCAAGATATATTACCCCACTGGGGTAAAAGTGCCTAAAGCTGCAGCCTGAAATGCAGGAAATGACAATCTCGTATGACAGATGTAATAGTCATAAGCAAGGGGTAACCATTGGTACTTATAAGTAGGTAAAAAAGTGTGGGAGAGCTTACGGCAAAGGAGTGCTGCGTCCGGTGTCCTTCCCTCCCTCCCGACGGGCGCTGTTTCGCTGCTCGCTCGTGGGTTTAATTTGAATTCTAGAATGCATTTGGCCACTCATCACTGCTACAATATTATCATCATCATCATCATCTGTACCATCTAATCTAGCTGATCTCCTCTTCCCACATGTATGCACTGACTTTCCCCAGCTCTCCCTGGTTCCTGAATGTTTCTGTATATTTCATTGATTTTCTATGGCATGCTGTGCTTACCCATCACTCTGTATCCATTATGTATTTCACTGCTCCGGTGTTTGCAGGCACATCTGAGTGGTCAGTGTAACCCCACCCTCTTTTTATGGCCTTTGGTTAAATGTGAAGATGTGTTCTGGCTCCACACACTCACATTCTCTCACAGCTGAGCAGTGTTAATCCCAGATATATTCAGACCCTGGAGTCTGATCCAGACTTTAGTCTAATTCAGGCATCTTTCAAATTCCATCATTCAAATTACAGATTTCTAATTACATTACTCTGATTTTGACTTGAATTGCACTGGAATTGTGTGTAAGGTAATGGAATATCAAACCACTACAATGTTTCGGTTTCTTTTCTCTTTCACACCTATACTACTCTATTTTTCCCTACCTCCTGTAATCCCTCACCTTGTAAGGAACTAGTAATTTCACCCTCCATCCTCCCCAGCCATCCCACCTCCTCCTCACAGTTGTTCCTCTACATACAATCCTTTTTCTCCAGACACACAGCTGCATCATGTCCTATCCTGCTACGAGCTTCTATCCTTCTCTCTGCTACTCCTCATCGCTGGTGACGTATCCCCAAATCCTGGCCCTCCTGAACACATCCCCACACTCATTTCTAACCCCCTGCCATGATCCTTTACACATTTTCCCAACCATGATAACCTGATACCCATTCATCCAGACCCCATTCCACCCTGGTCCCCCTACCTGGAGCACTATGGAACGCATGCTCCGTCTGCAACAAACTGCCATTTATCCATGACCACTTCATCACCAACAAACTCTCATTCCATGGCATCACTGAAACCTGGCTCACCCCCTTTGACTCAGCCTCATCAGCTGCATTTTCCTATGGCGGATTCCACCTCTCACACCCCTCGCCCCAGCACCAAACGTGGTGGAGGAGTTGGTTTGCTTCTGTCTGACACCTGCTCCTTTGCCCCAATCCCATTACCACCCTCTACTACTCTTCCCTCGTTTGAGGTGCACTCTGTCTGCATCTATACCCCTCCAACCTCTAGCTTACTGTCATCTACCGCCCCTCAGAACTAGCCATCTCCACCTTTCTTGACCACTTCACCACCTGGCTACTTCATTTCCTCACTGCTGACATCCCCACTATCATCATGGGTGACTTCAATATACCCATTGACACTTCCACCTCAGCTGACTTTAAACTTTTATCTCACACTGCCTCCTTCGGTCTCACTCAGTGGTCCTCTGTGGCCACTCACAAAGATGGTCACACACTAGACCTTATCTTTTTCTGCTTCTGTTACCTTACTAACCTTACAAACTCGACCCTCCCCCTGTCCGACCACAACTTACTGACATTCTCTTCCCTCTCCTCTCCTAGTGCGCAACCCCATTCCACAAACTCACTCACCCACAGAAATCTCAAACACCTCAATTTACAATCTCTCTCTCTGAGTCCCTTCTCCCTCTTACAGACACAGCTTCCCTTCATGACACAGATGCTGCTGACACTTTTTATAACACAACAATAACAGCAACACTCGATATGGCTGCCTTCCTCATGCATAGAAAAACTCGTACAATCAACAGGCAGTCCTGGCTGACCAGCTTGACCAAAGAACTGAGGCTGGCTTCCAGGGTTGCTGAGCGGAGATGGAAGAGATCCCACTCTGCCGAGCACTTCATCGCATAAAGCAGTCCACTGCCAGCTTCAAGTCCACGCTCACTGCCACAAAACAAACTTACTTCTCGTATCTCATATCCTCCCTGTCTCTCAACCCTAAACAGCTTTTCAACACTTTCAATTCGCTACTCCGCACCCAAGCACCTCCTCCATCCCCTCTCACTTCTGCTGAAGACTTTGCCTCTTTCTTTAAACAGAAGATCGATACGATCAGAGAAAACTTTGGCCCACGGTGCCCAATTCCCCTCTTAACTGCTCAACCCTGTTCCTCCAAAACCAGCTTCTTCACCATGACAGAAGATCAGCTCTCCACCCTCCTGTCAAGATCACACCTTACCACTTGCACGCTTGACCTGTTCCCGTCCCATCTCACCCCTAACCTCGCCACTGTGAGATCTTTTGGAACACCTGGAATGGACACAAAGATCCATGACAACGAACCTCCCAAGGGTGAGCTGACCAGGTAGACCACCTCCTATACAGGGAGTGTTAGGGGCAGACCCAAGGGAGACTATTGCCGCAGAAGCTGGAACCCGGAGACAGGTAGTAGGAGGTACAAAATAGAGAAGCTGGGCATAGGACGGACAGAGCAGGGTAGGATAAAGTACAGTTTGGTAGGAGCCAAGTACAGGCAAGACCAAAGGAGCACTGGGAAGGGGAAGACAAAAAGGAAGCAGGACAGGACAGAGACACCAGACTAACAGAGTACAGAGCGGACACTGGGAAGGCTGGACTGGACAAGGAGACAAGGAAGCCTGGAAAGGCAGAGAAGCTGAACTGGATGGACAGAGCGGAGACTCAGAACAGGCAGTGCAAAGACAAAGGTGGAACTGAGTCACAGAAGCGCAAATGACAGACAGGCAAGGAGCAGAGGAAGGAATCGCCTTAAATACAGTACATGGAGTGCTCTAGGACTTCCGGGTCACGATCCTCCAGTATCATAGAGAGGAGATACAGAGCGCCTGTAAATCAGAAAGAGGAAGTGCTGGAGAGGGCGGTGTGCACGCACACCAGACTAGAACCAGGGAGCGGAGAAGAATAAAGGAGAAGACGCACACCGGCAGGAGGAGCGCGCCGCAGCGGGTAAGTATGAATGAGGGAAGTGGCGGTGGTCCCGGCAGCAGACACGGCCGCAGAAGGAGTGGCCGTGACAGCCACAGTTTTGATCTGAACCCTAGCACACCAAGATCACATGCATCCTCAAAAAGCCCTCCCTCGACCTATCCTCTGTGTCTAGCTATCGCCCGATATCTCTTCTTCCCCTGTGCCTCAAAACTACTGGAACAGCATGTCCACCTTGAACTGTCCTCCCACCTCTCCTCCTGCTCCCTCTTACTAACTAACCTAACTAAAATCACCAATGACCTACTATCTGCCAAGAGCAAGTGACACTACTCTGTCCTCCATCTCCTGGACCTGTCTTCTGCTTTTGACACCGTGGATCACTCCCTCCTTCTACAGTTTCTCTCATCTCTTGGCATCACAGACTTGGCCCTATCCTGGATCTCGTCATATCTAACAGACTGAACATTCAGTGTCTCCCTCTCCCACACAACCTCCTCACTTCGCCCCTTGTCTGTCGATGTTCCTCAAGGCTAAATTCTAGGACCCCTACTCTTCTCCATCTACACCTTCGGCCTGGGACAACTCACAAAATCCCATGGTTTTCAGTATCATCTCCACACTGTCTGTCTGCTATCTCTGCGTTATTTTCTGCTCGCTTTTTAAAATTGAACATGGACAAAATAGAATTCATCATCTTTCCCCAACTCACTCTTCCCCTCCACCAGACCTATCCATCAATTTCAATGGCTGCTCAATTTCCCCAGTCCTACATGCTCGGTGCCTCAGGGTGATCCTCGACTCTGCCCTCTCTTTCAAGCAACATATCCAAGCCATTGCCTGCTCCTGCCTTCTCAAACTCAAAAATATTTCCAGGTTCCACACAATCCTTCACCACGAAACCACAAAATCACTAGTGCACACCCTTATCAACTCCCTCCTTGACTACTGCAAGCTCCTACTCTCTGGCCTCCCCTCTAGCACTCTGGTACCACTCCAATCCATCCTACACTTTGCTGTCCAACTAATCTACCTGTCTCCCCACTATTCCCCAGCCTCTCCCCTATGCCAAGCCCTTCACTGGCTTCCTATCATCCAGAAACTCCAGTTCAAAACCTTTAATATGACAGACAAATCCATCCACAACCAGTCTCCTCCATACATCTGTGACATGGTCTCCTAGTACTTACCTACACGCAACCTTCGATCTTCACAAGATCTCCTTCTCTACTCCCCTGTTATCTCTTCCCACCACCGCATCCAAGACTTCTCCCCTGCTTCCCCCATACTCTGGAACTCTCTACCCCAACACCTCAGACTCTCGTCTTCCATAGAAACCTTCAAAAAGAACCTGAAGACTCACCTCTTCTGATAAGCCTACAGCCTGCAGTGATCCTCAACCTACTGAACCACTGCACAACCACCTCTACCTTTCCTAGTGTATCCTCACCCATCCTCTGCAGACTGTGAACCTTCGTGGACAGGGTCCTCCCTCCTTCTGTACCTGTTAGTGCCTTGTTTCTTGCTCATGTTTATTGTACTTGTCTATATTTGCCCCCCCTTTTTCACATGTAAAGCGCCATGGAATAAATGGCGCTATAAAAAATGTTTAATAATAATAAATCAAATAATAAAAATTTTAGTTTAATCAGACCACAAAGACATGTCTCCAAAGATTAAAGTATTTGTTCCTGTGTGCAATTGCAAAGATTAATCTGGCGTTTAATGTTTCTTTTGGAGTAATGGCTTCTACCTGGCAGAGTGGCCTTTCAGCACATGTTGATGCAGTACTCGTTTTACTGTGGATACTGATACAATCTTACCAGTTATTGCCATCATCTTCACAAGGTCGTTTGCTTTTGATCTTGGGTTGATATGCAAATGTCGGACCAATGCACATTCATCTCTGGGACGCAGAACCCATTTCATTCCTGAGCGATGTGATGGCTGAACATTTCCATCTTGCTTGCACTTGCAAGAAATTGTGTGTATTGATGAATGAAGTACCTTCAGGTATCTTTTGGAGCCTTTATTTGGATTGCATTTTATTAATTGCACTAAATGTATCACCTTACTGTGTTCTGAATATTTTTCATCATTGTTTTTCCGCTGTTTAATGTTTTTTTTCCATGGCAACATGGTCCCTTTTTTCATTTGAACTCAGCACCTTTTTTCTACTGTTTTGTTACATTTTTCATTGTAACTCTTTTAAGCATTCTTTTTTTAAAAATGTACTAATAAAATTATTATTTTAGTACCATTTTTTGGGGATCATTATTGAATTGTGGTCACCAATACAGTGATTAAATTTTTGACTTTGCAGTAAGTAATAAATATTCCTTAAAACATTCTCTCTCTCATTACTCTGGCATTTGGCAAATATGAATAATTATAGTAATCCTAATTGACTTAAAACGGTAAAGGTTTATTCTAAATTCTGGTAAGATATTGAGAAAAACATGCATATGTGTCTTTTTATATAGTTTATTCAAACTTCTGGTTTCAACTGTATATACAGCTCTTGCAAAAATTAAGAGATCACCACATCAAAACCCTGTCATGGGCAGCCCAATCTCCAAACCTGAACCCCATTGAAAACCTCTGGAATGTAATCAAGAGGATGATGGAAAGTCATAAGCCATCAAACAAGGAAGAACACATGAAAGCTGTGATTAAAAATCATGGTTGTTCCACAAAATATTGATTTCTGAACTCTTCCTGAGTTAAAACATTAGTATTGTTGTTTGTAAATGATTACGAACTTGTTTTCTTTGCATTATTTGAGGTCTGAAAGTACTGATTTTTTTTAGTATTGACCAGTTTTCTTTGTCAGAAAAAAAAATACAAAATTTATTGCTTGGAAATTCGGAGACATGTTGTCAGAAGTTTACAGACTAAAAGAACAATTTACAACATTTTACTCAAAAATATACCTATAAAGAGAAAAATCAGACTAACTAAACATTTTGTGGTGGTCTCTTAATTTTTGCCAGAGCTGTATATAGATCTATAGGTATATTGATTTTTAGATATATACAGACAGACCATGATATTCTACAGTCTACATAGTGTGTTAGAAAAAGATGAATGCTCATATCTTGCCACATGTTTGATTCATTATAAAACAAAGTAATTATAGCAGCTATAGTAGATGTTGTAAGTAACTAATTTTAACTTGGGAATATTAACTTTACAAGGTAAGAAGGAAGACAGCAGTAATTAAATGTAATAAAAGGAAATATTTATTTCATTCTTCTGACAGCTTTCATAAAGACAGTTGTTTTCAGAGATAAGTCCTAAAGTGTCTCGATATTGAAATTGTGATACCGTCTGTGGTGTGGGAGATGAGCAATTAAAAAATAAATATGTTTTATTGTGACATATTAAGGAATTATTCATACTGTTCCAAAGTTCTAAATTATTATTAGCTTATAGAAAATCTGAAGGATCAAACATAATTTTAAAATGAATCATAAATTAAAAAAAAGATTTTTATGCTAATGAATCTCAAAAGTTATTAATTTATCTATCCACTAATGCAACAAAAATATATTCTGACATCAAATTATTTAACTCCTTCCCAACCTCTGTCATACATGCAGAGCAAAAGGCAAAGCGTTCCTCCAAACCAAAGAAAATGTATGGTACAAGCATTTTGTCAGTGACACCTAGCTGCTTATTTGAAGAAGGGAGCTCCTTTTTATTCAAATTTGCCTTCTGCAATTGCGATTGTGCAGAGAGGATGATTGCAATGATGACTTCAGGCTAAGTATTGACCTTGGGGTTGGCCAACTACAGTGTCCTTTAGGTCGTGTTGGATTTAACATGTCTCCTGTCTATGTCAGAAATATTACAGGCAATTAGACTAGCAAGAAAACATGTGAAAGTTGAAATCCTGTACTAGCATTAAGTATGAAAGCAATGTTTTAAAAAAAGTAAGAAAAAATTATGGAAAATTGCTTTTCTGCAAAAAAAGTAATCAAGAAAAATATAACATAATTGGCTTTGCCTTCTACGGAGTGTTCAGCTTCAAAATTATCTCAATGTTTATCCTTTGTCATGAACACTGCAAAAAATAAATTAATACCACACAAAAAATCTAACTTTTTCATCATACTTACACATAAATGTATCTTAAACGTTAACAGAAGTCTAAATACAAAATAAAATGGCATTACTGAAAACATTACCTCCTCTAGTAAAAAGAATAAGCCCTCATATGCCTTTGTTGGTGAAAAATTAAAAAATGATAGTTATCAGTATATGGCGATGCAAAAATAAATATACAAAAGTAGCAAAACAAAAAAAACCATAAATGTGAACTAAAGATAAAAGTTGTGTTATCACTTTTACTGCATGATGATTGACATAACATGTAAATAAATGGAAGAATTTCATGAGTTGTTGTTGTTCACTCTGTCACCCAAAATTAAAAAAGAGCAATTAAAAAATATTACGGTATGTGGTCCAAAATGATATTAATAAACGCTAGCTAAATATTTGGAGGGTTTCTGAGGGATGTTATTCTGGATTATCTCAATGAGAATAACTGTTTAACGCCATATCAGCATGGGTTTATGAGAAATCGCTCCTGTCAAACCAATCTAATCAGTTTTTATGAAGAGGTAAGCTATAGGCTGGACCACGGTGAGTCATTGGACGTGGTATATCTCGATTTTTCCAAAGCGTTTGATACCGTGCCACACAAGAGGTTGGTACACAAAATGAGAATGCTTGGTCTGGGGGAAAATGTGTGTAAATGGGTTAGTAACTGGCTTAGTGATAGAAAGCAGAGGGTGGTTATAAATGGTATAGTCTCTAACTGGGTCGCTGTGACCAGTGGGGTACCACAGGGGTCAGTATTGGGACCTGTTCTCTTCAACATATTCATTAATGATCTGGTAGAAGGTTTACACAGTAAAATATCGATATTTGCAGATGATACAAAACTATGTGAGGCAGTTAATACAAGAGAAGATAGTGTTAGGAGTCGAGTTTCCTCCTCAGGGGGAATCTCGATCCGTCTCCGCTGCGGTCTCCCATTCTCCTCCAGCCGCAGTGGAGCCTGCTCAGCAGGGACGTCGATCCCAGCGTCTCGCTCAGTCTGACTCTGTGAGAAGAGTTACTGCTGCTTCTCCAGCTTCTGCCTGTAAAGCCTATACTGGTCAGCAGCGAGTGGACTTCTCTGGGACTAAGTCCTTGTCTGCGCACACTGAGCATGCCCAGGGCAAGATCTCCCGTTGGAGATCGAGGGTCATGTGCTCAGACTCTGCAGCGCATTCTATTGGTCCTCTTGGCAGGTCTTGGAAGGGCAAAGTTTCTGTGGCAGCTTCCTGTCCTGCAACTATATAAACTGCGCATGACCGCATGGCCATGCGCTAGTGTACAATTTAATACGTGTGTTTGTTGTGAGTGCAAGTCGTTCTTTAAATACCCCTACCCTATTGTATGATTGTTCGCGTATGGAGTATGGCTGCTATCTAGCGCCCGACTTATCACTCAACGTGTCACACACGTGTCAGCGTCTACTGCTGTGACCGCCAGTGCGGTGCCACGCGCCAGTGTGCGATTCCTGACCCACGTCTGGGTGCTTAGTGGTGCCTGCCAGCACGGCATAGTTCGCACTTCGGTGCCTTAATTATATATTCCTTTCACACCCAGTAGCGGTGTAGTGCCAGCAAGGGTCTAATCGGACTACAATCCCTGTTGGGGTTTAGTTCGCTGACCACTTGCTCGCGCTCTATGTGCGGTACCGCGGTCCTGTGACGCAACAGGATCGCTTTCTTCACGCTGGGTGAGGTTTAACCCACGCGTGTATACTTTTGAATACCGCCATATCGTCTGTCATTTCCTAGCAGCAGGTTTCACCTGCACGGTGGACCCCGGACTGCGAACGCATCTATATCATCTCTCTTGGTGCGTTCCGCCAGTCCTAACAGATAGTATTCTGCTACAGATGGATCTGGATAAGTTGGAAACTTGGGCTGAAAGGTGGCAGATGAGGTTTAACAATGATAAATGTAAGGTTATACACATGGGAAGAAGGAATCAATATCACCATTACACACTGAATGGGAAACCACTGGGTAAATCTGACAGGGAGAAGGACTTGGGGATCCTAGTTAATGATAAACTTACCTGGAGCAGCCAGTGCCAGGCAGCAGCTGCCAAGGCAAACAGGATCATGGGGTGCATTAAAAGAGGTCTGGATACACATGATGAGAGCATTATACTGCCTCTGTACAAATCCCTAGTTAGACCGCACATGGAGTACTGTGTCCAGTTTTGGGCACCGGTGCTCAGGAAGGATATAATGGAACTAGAGAGAGTACAAAGGAGGGCAACAAAATTAATAAAGGGGATGGGAGAACTACAATACCCAGATAGATTAGCGAAATTAGGATTATTTAGTCTAGAAAAAAGACGACTGAGGGGCAATGTAATAACCATGTATAAGTATATAAGGGGACAATACAAATATCTCGCTGAGGATCTGTTTATACCAAGGAAGGTGACGGGCACAAGGGGGCATTCTTTGCGTCTGGAGGAGAGAAGGTTTTTCCACCAACATAGAAGAGGATTCTTTACTGTTAGGGCAGTGAGAATCTGGAATTGCTTGCCTGAGGTGGTGGTGATGGCGAACTCAGTCGAGGGGTTCAAGAGAGGCCTGGATGTCTTCCTGGAGCAGAACAATATTGTATCATACAATTATTAGGTTCTGTAGAAGGACGTAGATCTGGGGATTTATTATGATGGAATATAGGCTGAACTGGATGGACAAATGTCTTTTTTCGGCCTTACTAACTATGTTACTATGTTACTATGTTACTATGTAATTCTACAATAAAAGCCTCCACATAGCTGTTTTTGCAGAAATTGAAAAGAGTCACTATATATCTGTCAGAATATGATTCAATAATAGGGATGAGTGAACATGCTCGGTGATACACGGTTGGAACATAGTATTACGGTGCTCAGTTGTGCTTGTTACTAGAGCAATGGTCGGTGCTTGAGTGAAAACCTTAATCCCCGCATCTTTGGAACCTTTTTTACAGCAAATAAGCATGAGGGAATTGCCTGTAAGTCATTGCATTGACGTAGCACTCTTAGTTGTAGCATAACTGTGATTGGCTAGCCGTGTAACGTCAGTGTTTCAAGCCAGGCAGCGCCTGTACTTTTAGAACCTCTGATGATATCATTGCATAGCTCTGTGACACTTCGTATTGGAGGGACAGATTACTTGTCAAGGCCTACGTGCACAGTATAATGAAACAGAGGCCTGTATTTGTACTGGTGCTGAGGTTGAGCCATCATACTAACAGACCTTTTAAGGGCTAATCGTTTGCAGCACATACAATCTGCATTTAGCCTAGGGAGGGAGATAGAGAAGCAGGAGCAGGGACAGTGAGAGAATCCATTCTGTAAGCAGGTATTAGGCGTGTGAAGTCCATTGGTGAATATATACAGTAGCTGCTTTTTTATGGGGCTGAAAAATATTTTGATCCATAAAGTATTATGTGCTCTGAAGTCATTTTCTGTGTTATATAACACACCCAAAAATCATTGAAATGTTTTCCTGAGCTACATTTCTCAGCCATATACTATTCCGTAGTGTGCAGAGAATCTCTGTGATCTTTAAAACTGCTAAAAAGCTTGTAAAATATTAGTAGGATTCCATTTTTCATGCATACAGTGTTACGTCGTCTGTGAACATTTCTGCTATCTGTAAACCTGCTAAATAGCTTGTAACAATTTTGTATGCCTCAATTTCTTAGACATACAGTATTAATTTGTGAATATTTATGTGGGGTCTAAAAGTGAACAAAAGCTTTTAAAAATTTTGTTGGCTTCAATTTTTCAGACATGCAGTGTTATGTGGTTTGTAACCAGTTCTGTAATCTCTAAAACTGAGAAAAAGCATTGAAACTTTTTTCTGGATTGAATGTTATTGTCATCCATAAGAAGACAAAATTCTTTTGTGGTCTTTCTGTTACATTACTGTGGAGTAAACTCACAAAAACCTTTGATTTTTGCAGGTGACCATTTTTTTCCTTCTATTAAAAATAAAAGTGGATTCAAGAGATCTAACTAAATGCATAATAAGTGCATTAAGGGACTGGGAAGTGGAAGTGTTCATGATGGTGAGTGCAGATGCCAAGGACGTGGGGCGGTTGCGACTACACCTGTTGCAGGAGCACAAAGAACAAGCCCATTAATGACATATAGGTTACTGTCCCACTTTTCAAGGAGTCACGGTACACCACTTCTGAAGCAATAGCAGTGCAAAGAGGTTGTCGGTTGGATAGTAGATAATGCTTTCAGATAGCTTATCAGCACCACACAGTCTTCCACATAGTACAGTCTCACCAGCTTCAAGTCTGGATCTCTCATTCTGAGCCTCTGTCCTTACATGCTGAGTCCCAGGAGACTAATGATCTCACACTAGGACATTCTGAGGAGCTCTTTATCACTATATTTCTTGATTGTGGCCTCTCAACCTACATGATCCAAGACAGCCAGGATGACATGCTGTTTAGTGATGCGCAAAACCAATAGCAGCCACTGCTACAAGAACATGATGGTGGGGAATAGAGAATTTGAGATAAGGAGGATGATAAGACACAATTGATGCGGTTTTCGTCTTGGTAGAAAGAGCGCAAATATTCCGCCGGGGCATGGACATTCCTTAATTTCTCTGTCAAAGAATTAGGAGTTCCATAGTCTGGAACTTTTTTAAAGAGAGTTCTGAGACAAACAAAATAGCCATTTGCAACCTATGCCATGCACAGATCAGCAGGAGCTTGAACAATAAGAACCTAACTACCAGCAGCATGATCAGGCACATGTCATATAACCACTCAACCCAATGAGAAAAACCCCTGGCTTCACGACTGGTGCCATCAGGTAGCACCACTTCCTCTTCCCCTGTGCAAGGCGCTTCTCAATCCCCTGTCCAAAACATTGGTGCAGATGGTTCCTGTGCTGCAGCTAGCCTTGCATATCCTGACTTACTGTACCATCATCAGCTACTTCCAAATCCTTGTCCCCAGCCCAGCACTCAGCTGTCCCTACCCCAGGGGTTAGAACAAAAAAAAAGTTCCCAGTCAGGAACAGTCACAGGCTGCTTGCTGTGAAAATTTTGCCATTTAGGCTGGTAGACACGGATGACTTCTGCTGACTCAAGGCAGCAGCCATCCCTTGGTGCTCGGTCCCCAACCACAACTTTTTCTTCTTGTGTGGCATCCCTGACTTTTACCAGCATGTGTCCAGCAACAGCACTAGTGACTTTACCAATGCACTTATTGGCATTGTCCACTTAACAACCACCATGTAGACAAGCACTTTTGGCCATGGACGCTACATTTCTTGATGGCACACTGGGTGAACGTTGTAGAGGCTGAGGCCTAGTCACACCCTGGCACAACCATGTGTTCACAACTAATGATGAACAAATATTTCAATGCTCAGTTCAAATTATGGTCTCCGAATTAGCAATATTCGACAATTAATTCATTGAATATTCACCGAACATAAGCAAAGGCCCTTCATGTTAATAGGAAGCAAAAGCAAATGCATGCACAACACCTTATAAAGGCCCCAAAAACTTCCAAAATACATCAAATGAAGTACAGACACCAGGAAAGTGGCTTCATTTCACACACAGTACCAATTGTAGCATGGCACTGCAGCAATAAGCCAGGCATAAGGTATCGGGGTCTGAGACAGAATATACAGCTTTCAATTGAACATCATAGTGAAACGAGGTGGGTGAGGGATGGGTGTAGGCCTCCTTTGCTGGGAGCACAGATACCACATCTCTATGTGCTTTCATGTTGAGTCTGTTGTGAGTTCTGTTTTTGGGCTCCCTCTGGTGGTTACTGATGGTACTGGGTGACTTGTGTTCTCTGCGGTCTCTGGTGTCCACCTGTTCCATCAGGTTATGGGAGTTTCCTATTTAACCTGGCTTTTTTGTCATTTCCTCGCCGGCTATCAATGTAATCAGCGTGTCTTTTTACCTCTGCTCCCTGCGTCTGTTATCTTCAGGACAAGCTAAGTTTTGATTTTCCTGTTCCACGTTTTGCTTAATTTTTGTCTTAGTCCAGCTTGCAGATATGTGATTCCTTGCTGCTGGTTGCTCTAGTGGGCTGAAATTACTCCTCATGTTCCATGAGTTGGCACATGAGTTCAAGTAATTTCAGGATGGTTTTTTGAAGGGTTTTTCGCTGACCGCGCAGTTCACTTTTGTATCCTCTGCTATCTAGCTTTAGCGGGCCTCATTTTTGCTGATTCTATTTTCATAGCTACGTATGTGCTTTCCTCTCATTTCACCGTTATTACATGTGGGGGGCTGCTATTTCTGTGGGGTGTTTCTCTGGAGGCAAGTGAGGTCTGTGTTTCTTCTTATAGGGGAAGTTAATCCTTCGGCTGGCGCGAGACGTCTAGGAATCATCGTAGGCACGTTCCCCGGCTACTGCTAGTTGTGTGTTTAGGTTCAGGATCGCGGTCAGCTCAGGTTCCATCACCCTAGAGCTTGTTTTGTTTTTGTGCTTGTTCTTTTGTGATCCCCTGCCATTGGGATCATGACAGTGTCACACTCGGCACAAATATCAGATTCGTAAACTACCATTGTCTGAAAAATGTAAGGATAGTAACACAGGTAGTTGAGTCAAAGGGGGTGGGGGCCTGACTGTCTCCGAGGCCTACTGCTATAGGCAACACGTATGAAGTACACGTGAATATAAACACCGTGTGCACAGCTACAGAGTGGGGCTAAGACTAGGTTCCCAAACCAATAAGTCAATATGAAAAAGTCTAGCACTCAACTTAAGGATCAGTTAGTTGATTTATTTGTAGCACTTGAAACGTTTCAGTCCGTGAGGACTTTCATCAGTCACTACAATAACATAGCAAAATCAAAACAAAAAATATAAGTATACTGAAAAATACATAACAAAGAAAGTATATACATATATCAAGATACAGGTCATTCATCATGATAGGTACTGTACATATAAAGAGGTATTGCAGTGGTACTAAGGTAAACAGCCTCGCTCAATGAGGTGTATAACAGGAAAATATCAGAGCCGATAAATAAGGAAAAGAGGGAAAAAAAGACACGTACCGTGCTGTGATTAGCATATGTGGCGTAATTTTTCTGGAGAATGATGCACGTATTGTGCCTAACGTAGCGTAAGAAGAAAACGAGGTTAATTAACTGGTGGTAGATAAAGAGGAGGTGAGTTATGTATATAATACTTACAGTATGGCCGCTGTGCCGTATGGCGGAAGTGATTATATTTAATGTAACTGTGGAGCAATAAAGTAAGGTACAGTGACTTGCCAAAAGAAGATTGCCAGTGGGCCAAGAAAACTACATGTACATAGTATTATGTATACATCAATACTTTGAGGTAAATGCTGTAGGAGTAGGGCGGTGACCACACGGAACCATATAGCATATCAGGGCTGGAGGGAACATAAGTGTTAAAACGCAATATGTTATGGCTATAGTATGCCCTGTACATGGCATTAAATTACCTGTAAAAGCCGTAGCAGAATGTGGGACTTTGCCACCAGACACGGAGTCCACCGTTAGTCTGGGGTGTGCTTTGCCCTGTGTGTTTAAATGCCGTACGTAACAGAAGCCAGATGGACTGAAGGTGGAGGGTGGTCACCGGATGTGACATTGCACAGCTCAGTCCAGACCGGAAGAAGATGGCTGTGCGGTTTACCATATCGGTATACGCTCCATGGTTATATATAAGAATGTAAAGTATGTACAAAATTGTAAATGATGGTAAAAACCTGTGCGGCCGGCCCATGTGACAAAAAAAGGAAGTATAAATGCATCACACTAAAAATGCAATATCACCTAGTCTGTACAGTCTTCAATTGGGGTGCAAAAGTCCTTGGAGATCCATGACTTGCTTATCTTGATGAAAGTTAGGCAGTCTACACTTTCAGTGAACAGCCGGCTGCGCTTATCAGTCGTGATACCACTAACAGCACTGAAGAAACGTTGTGAGACAATGCTGGGTGTTGGGCACGATAAAACCTCCAAGGCATGTGAAGCGAGCTCAGGCCACTCATCCATTTTGGAACACCAAAATGTTAAAGGGTCCAAACCCTCCCTGATGGCATTCTTATTCAGTTCTAGATACTCCTGCACCATCCTCTCCATTCGTTCACCACTTGTAAGACTTGGACTCCGTTGTGCTTGTGCACAAGCTGGTCTAAAAAAATTATCAAAGGACTCACAGAAATTGATTCTTCCACTTATACCACTGCTGCTGCTGCTAATGTTTTGGTGTTGACAAATTGACGTGCCAAAGGTTGGAAGTCTAGAGCTGCGATGCAAACTGTGTTCTTCTCTGCTGTCTTGGAGAAAAGCTCTATTAAGGTTGTGTAAAAGTGTGTTTCGATACTCCAGCAGGTCCCCTTTCCAGGGCAGGAACAAAGTGGTAAAATTTGGTTTTATAATGTGGATCTATGAGAGTGGCAACCCATTAGTCAGCAGCATTCGTAATAATAACTATATGGGGATCATGTTGCAGATAGTGCAGCAAGAAGGCACTCATATGTCGGACTTTACCATGAAGTCCAAGCCCATGCTGTGTTGGTGGCTGGTTAACAATGAGGCTTGTTTCCTCCATCCACGCCTGCCAACCATGAACTACAGAGAGGATTATCCTCTTCATCTGACAGTTGCTTTCTCATCACCTCTTCTTCCTCCTTTTGTTCCTCGGATTTTGCACCTTTGATAACAGTTTGTCTGTTATCACCAGCCCCCTTGATCGCTCTAATCCATCCTAACTTTAAAATAGTTTTGTAGCATCTAGTGTGTTACAGAGGCCTTATCTAGAGGCCACCAAAAATTATTTTGTTCCTAGTGTCATACAGTAGGGAACCTAATTTTAAAATATTTTGCATCATCTACTGTGTTATAGAGGCCTGATCCAGAGGCCACAAAAAATTCTTCTGTTCATAGTGTCATTCAGTAAGGGACCTGGCATTAAACAAGTTTGTACCATTTAGTGTGTTATAGAGGCTTGATCCTGAGGCCACAAAAAACTATTCTGTTCCTAGTGTTATATGGTAGGGGACCTGACTTTAAAATAGCTTGCAGCATCTAGTATGCTATAGAGACCTGATCCAGAGGGCACAAAACATTCTTCTGTTCCTAGGGTCACACAGTAGGACACCTGACTTTAAAACAGTTTGCAGCATCCAGTGTGTTATAGAGGCCTGATCCAGAGGCCACAATAAATTATTTTGTTCCAAGTGTCATACAGTAGGAGACCTGACTTTCAAATAGTTTGCAGCATCTAGTGTATTATACATGCATTATCCAGAGGCCACCAAAAAATTATTGTTTGTTATGTCATAGAGTAAGGGACATTTGCCACCTAAAAATTATTGTTTGTTACGTCATAGAGTAGGGGACATCTGACTTTCAAATTGTTTGTAGCATATCTTCTTTGTCATACAGGCTTCATCCACACTCAAACAATTCTTTCTTCTGTGACTAACACAATATAGCACACCATATTTCACCTTGAAATTTACTGTCACTGAAATTCAGCTGTTTGCAGAGGTGGTGCAGAGTTTAAAATCTATTTTTGCTCCTAATACTGTGCTCCTATCACACTATCTGAGCAACATGACTGGGAAAAAGCAAGGCCATGTTGGAAGGGGAATTAGGTTTGATGTTCAAGATGAACGTGAGGTAGGTGGTAATGTTTGTGAAAGCACAAGTGAACCAACGTCACATCCTATGCAAAAACCACTGACAACTTCTGTTACTGGACGAGCTATTCCACTACCTTTCTTTGGCAAACGCATAGCAGTACACCTTGTTGATGAGGTCCAGAGAGAGCATTTGCTCAAGTGTATAGCAAATGCAGCTTCACGTGGCCTCTGCTCCTCTTCCTCCACCTCAACATCACATCCAGTACAGTCCACAGAAGTGACAATCAAATTCCCCTTGCTTCCCCCCACGTCCCAACACTCTAACCATACAACTGTACAGAACCACAGATGGGTGAGTCTGAATAACTGTACACACATTCTATGAAATGGTCATCAGAAGTGTACTCAAATGCTTCACTGAGTCAAAAAAGAAGATCTGCACCATTGCCCAAATTTTTTTTTAGCTTGGATCTGGTCTGGTGCAGGACAAAGTTGGGTCCAAATAGAATCCAGACCCTTGTCATCAGATGTTAACATCTGGGAGAGGAGGTGAGCCTGTTGAAGTTGAACTCCACCATCTCCAATCTGTTGGCCATGGATATTCTGCCTTTCAGCCTGGTAGATACAGAAAGTTTCTGAAAGTTGATTGCTGTCACAATCCCCCAGCACCAATTGCCCAGTCGCCATTACTTTTCTAAGAAAGCTGTGACTGCGGTACACCAGCATGTCGCAGACAACATCACCTGTTCCTTGATAAAATCTCTGTCTGCCAGGGTACATTTCACCAGAGACTCCTGGACGATTAAGCATGTTCAAGGGTGTTACATCTCGCTGACTGGGCACTGGGTGACTTTGGTGGCTGTGGGGGCAGGCTCTGCCTTGGAGATCACAATCATACAGCTGAAGAGTTGTGGACAGCTCTCAAGGCTGAATTTGATAAATGGCTGTCACTGCTGAACCTGCATCCAGGGAACACAGTGTCTGATAAAGTTACAAACCTGGTGGCGGCCCTACTGCGAGGCAAGCTCACACATGTGCCTTGCATGGCTCACATACTCAACCAGCATTTTCTCTACCACTATCGTGGCCTGGGTGAGCTGCTCCAGAAAGCATTTAAGCTGTGTGCTCATTTCCGCCATTCGCACCCCTCAGGTCATCGACTTGCATCGATACAGAGTTCTTTGTCCTTGCCAGTTGACAGGTTGGTTTGCAATGTGCCTACATAATGAAATTCCAACCTGCACATATTGAAGTGACTGCAGTAGCAGCAACAAGCCCTGATGCAGTTTGTCATGTCACATAACCTGGGCCAATGCAATACGGATGTGGAGCATATCATGTTTACAGAGTGGGCACAGATTAAAGACCTCTGCAGCATTCTACACAGTTTCGAAATGGCTGCTAAGATGGTTAGCAATGATGCCGCCGACATCAGCATCACTATTCCAGTCATCTATTTGTTGGAGCAGACATTGAGTAGTCTGCAGGAGGAGATGGTGGTCCCAGAAAAAGAGGAGGAAGCAGAGGAAGATGCGGAAGGGATAATATTGTCTTTATGTTTCAGACTATCGTTACACAGGCGGATGCCAAATGAGGGTGGATTGCTGCGATCAAGGGGGCTGGTGATAACAGACAAACTGTTATTGAAGATGCAAGATTTGGGGAACAAATGGAAGGAAGAAGAGGAGATGGGCAAGCAACTGTCAGATGAAAAGATAATCCTCCCCATTCTGTTGTTCATGGTTGGCAGGAGGGGATGGAGGAAGCATTGTTACTCAGCCACCAACACAATGTGCGTTGGGACCTCATGGTAGAGCCTGACATATGAGTACCTTCTTGTTGCACTATCTGCATGATACCCGTATAGTTGCAGTTGGGAAAAAAGTGTTTAGTTAGCCACCAATTGTGCAAGTTCTCTCACTTAAAAAATATGAGAGAGGCCTGTAATTGACTTCATAGACCACTAATATGAGAGTCAAAATGAGGGAAAAAAAATCCAGAAAATCACCTTGTCTGATTTGGCAAGATTTATTTTGAAATTATGGTAGGAAATAAGTATTTGGTAACCTAAAAACATACATGATTTCTGGCTCTCCCAGATCTGTAGCTTCTTCTTTAAGAGGCTTGTAATGGACACCGTAACAAACTTATCCCCTGGGTCTGTACAAGTGTCAGGGGACGTGCTGGGAAAGCCGGGAACTCCTGCTGTGATGTAAGATGCTGTTGTGAGCACGCCTGCAGGTGAACAGGTCCTGCAGCACGTGACCACCGTGGGAGTGGTTGGAGGTGGGGTTAGGTCCTGAACTCCCAGGGATGACGACAGGAGCCGAGGAAGGCGAGAGAAGTGTCAGTCAAGCCGAAGTCAGACCAGAGGACAGCACGGTAACCAAGGGGAGAGACTAATAGCATGGTAAGAGACAAGCTGGGGTCAGCAGCCAGAGAGAGACAAGAGGTACCAGAAAAACTAGCAAGCAGGAGACAAAGCGGAGATTAAAACCAGGAGTATCATGACAAGTACCGAATGAGGAGACAAATGCGAAAATGGGGAACAGACCGGGTCATACACAACACGCCAACAGGAATAAGCAATACACACAGGTATTAACGGATCAGCTGCTCAGCCAAGATCCGATGTATAACTGACAATGGGCACAGCACAGGGGTGGGTACATTTTGCCCTCCCCAACCCAAAGAGAGGCCACATAAATTAACCCAAGAAGTACTGCCAAAGAAAACCCGAACAAGCCATGACAAGGCCCCCCTGTCCTCCACTCATTACCTGTAGTAATGGCACCTGTTTGAACTTATTATCAGTATAAAAGACACCTCTTCACAACCTCAAACAGTTGGACTCCAAACTCCACTATGGTGAATACCAAAGAGTTGTCAAAGGACACCAGAAGCTAAATTGTAGCCCTGCACCAGGCTGGGAAGACTGAATCTGCAATAGGCAAGCCGCTTGGTGAGATGAAATCAACTGTGGGAGCAATAATAAGGAAATGGAAGACATACAAAACCACTGATAATCACCCTCGATCTGGGGCTCCACGCAAGATCTCACCCCTTGGGGTCAAATGATAAGAAGAATGGTGAGCAAAAATCCCAGAAGCACACGGGGGACCTAGTGAATGACCTGCATAGAGCTGGGACCATCATAACAAAGGCTACCTTCAGTAACACACCATGCCACTAGGAAGTCAGATCCGCAGTGCCAGACATGTACCCCTGCTTAAGGCGGTACATATTATCACCAAAATACCCTACCACAGGTACTAAATCAATGAAAGGGTAAGAGTATAGTCTATATTCAACCATAAAAAAGATTTTTATTAGTGTAAATAAAAAACAACATTATTAAACAAAGTGACACTACCAAAAAAGCAGGACATTGTAAGGGATAATAATAAGAAGGTATAGCCAAAGCACCAAAGGGAATAAAATTTCATCAAGTAATTAATGATACATAAAAAATTCTAGCAGCAGCATAAAGGCAAAGTGCAAATGAATTGTGAAAGAGGCAGTGTGAGAAGATCAATTATGAGCAAAGGTCTCAATAGTAAAGTGAAAGCAAAGTGCAGACGCAATGTAAACAAGAAGATCAATTATGAGCTCAAAGTCTCCTTAGCAGCAAAAAAGAATTCTCATGTGAGGTGGAGCTTAGTAATAAATGCAACTTTTTGAAATTAAAGAGCCTGCTGTGCAAAAAAGATTATGTCATACAATTGTACGGGCTAATACCTTCATAATTTGGAGAGTGAATGGACCCTGACCTGCCGCGGGTAGAGAGCATTTAGATTATCCAGAAGAGTATTGGGAGAATGTCATATGGTCTGATGAAACCAAAGAAGAACTGTTTGGTAGAAACAAAACTCATTGTGTTTGAAGGAGACAGAATGCTGAGTTGCATCCAAAGAACATTATACCTACTGTGAAGCATGGGGGTGGCAACATCATGCTTTGGGGCTGTTTCTCTGCAAAAGGACCTGAATGACTGATCTGTGTACATGAAAGAATGAATAGGGTTATGTATCATGAGATCTTGAGTGCAAACCTTCTTTCATCAGAAAGGAGGTTGAAGATAGAACATGGATGGGTCTTTCAGCATGATAATGATCCCAAGCACACCGCAAAGGGCACCGCTTTGTAAGAAGCATATGAAGGTCCTGGAGCGGCCTAGCAAGTCTCCAGATCTCAACCCCATAGAAAACCTTTGGAATGAGTTGAAAGTCCATGTTGCCCAGTGATAAGCCCAAAACATCACTGCTCTAGATAAGATCTGCATGGAGGAATGGGCCAACATACCACCAACATACCACCAATAGTGTGTTCCAACCTTCTGAAGACTTATAGAAAAAATTTGACCTCTGTCACTGCCAAAAAATGATATATAAAAAATATTGAGATGAACTTTTGTTAATACATAGTAACATAGTAACATAGTTAGTAAGGCCGAAAAAAGACATTTGTCCATCCAGTTCAGCCTATATTCCATCATAATAAATCCCCAGATCTACGTCCTTCTACAGAACCTAATAATTGTATGACTAGTGATGAGCGAATATACTCATTACTCGAGATTTCCCAAGCACGCTCGGGTGACCACCGAGTATTTTTAGTGCTCGGAGATTTAGATTTCCTCACCTCAGCTGAATGATTTACATCTCTTAGCCAGCTCGATTACATTTGGGGATTCCCTATCAACCAGGCAACCCCCACATGTACTTATGCTGGCTAAGAGATGTAAATCATTCAGCTGCGACGATGAAAACTAAATTTCCGAGCACTAAAAAATACTTGGAGGACACCCGAGCATGCTCGGGAAATCTCGAGTAACGAGTATATTCGCTCATCACTATTAATGACCAAATACTTATTTTCCACCATAATTTGCAAAATAAATCTTGCCAAATCAGGCAAGGTGATTTTCTGGAATTGTATTCTCAATTTGACTCTCATAGTTGTAGTCTACCTATGATGTCAATTACAGGCGTCTCTCATCCTTTTGAATGGGAGAACTTGCACAATTGGTGGCTAACTAAATACTTTTTCCCCATTGTATTTACAGTATTTATACACCTTCACTGGCGCTCTCCTTCTCTGCTCACACTTCAGTACTTGTCCTCTTCAAATTTGACCCACTCTCCAGATAACTTTAATCTTTGTCCCTCTCATAATCATACAACGCTGTAAACTTAAACTCTTATCCCTGTAGTGATCTAATCTTCACTTACAGTCTCTCTTGGATTGCAACTCTACTCGACTCCTATTTTTGTCATTTACTTTAGAAGATGGACACTTGCCACTATAGTGATGACTACACTTCACTGTCCCATCGGAATTCATGCTACCTCTTGCTCATTGTCACAATTTCACTGCTACTGATACACCATGATGGGCCTCTAATCTTTCGCTGGCTTTTATACCACTATGGTGGTAAATCTCTTCTTCTTCATAGGGGCAACCTAACTTCTCCCCAAAACATATTATATCCAGTTATGCATACATAAAGTATATTGTATACTTTAATCCCATACACACACTCGCTGCTTCCCAGAGATTCATGATGGACAAAAGATGAATAAAACAGCAGCATCTGTCATATGGCAGTATAAATTGGACTGAGATCAGAAAGCAGTGCACTGACTGGCCGGTGGCTCTCCTCACTTGAGCTTGTCAAATTTATGTATTTCTATGCTGCTGCCTCACTCAGGTCGGTAGAGCCGTCAATGAGTTCATGTACTGCATTCCAATCTCGGTCCAATTTATATGGCTGCCAGGCTGTGCCCTAAAATATATTAACAAATTCAAGCCTATATCCCCCTGCTCCCACCAATTTAGCTATTCAAATAGTATGAGTAAAGTATACCTCGTAAAGTATACCTAGCAATATGGTGGAGGGGTTACAAATTGGCAACGTGTACGGCCAGTCTAATGTAAGATCTGACTACAAACATATTTTCAACCCTCTTAAATCTTAACATCCTTTCCTTTTTGTGTCTGTATCAGGTGGAACATACTGTATGACATGATGTAACCACCGCAGATAATAACAGGTACTGTCAGCAACAGAGAAGACTCAGCACTTGACACTCTAGGGGTTAGTAAAACACAGTTTATTTTGTAACAAACTGGGATTGGAAAATTTTGCAGATGCCACAATGTAGATGTTAACAAAGCCTTACATTGTAAAATGTACTGTAGAAATGTAATGTTTTTCTACATAGGTTAAAGTGAGTTCATTTCTTGGTTATAGAATAGTTGTAGTTGTTTAGTATACAGCGATTCATCATAAAAGAATCATTTATAATTACATTCAAGGCAAATGTAACCCTCTGCCAAGAGTTGGGAATAACATTCCCAAAACAATGTTATCTTCCCTGTGACTGTAAGCATGAAAGCCAACTATTGCATTATACTTTTGCTTTATGTATGTTTCTTGGCTCTTTCATGTTAAATCACTTTGTACTAGACACTAAGTGCAGTCAATTCAGAAAATGAATTTTAATTGTGGTGAATCTGTCAGATGACATCTAGAATTTTAAGCATATACTTTTCCTATCAGCACTGAATCATTTAGAGTGACCATTTCAATTCCTGCTTCTTCTGTAAAGCTGCTTAGAAACCTTTTGCCCTTTGTCTCATGCCCTTGGCACAAGTAATTTAAAGTACTAGACTCAACTTTTTTTTTATAAACTGTAGATTATATGATGAGATGATGGGAACAAATGTAAATAGATATTTTAAGAAATACAGTAAATTTGTTTCAGTAATAATCTTACTTTCCAAACATTTTGGCAAATGTTTGATAAAAGTAATTGCATATTTGGAATACATGTGTGCCAGAAAGCATTTTCTAACCCATATGCAACACTTTGCAATTTATGTTGGATTTATAGATGCGGTTATAGATGGAGTCAAATGTATGATTTACATAGTAACATAGTAACATAGTTAGTAAGGCCGAAAAAAGACATTTGTCCATCCAGTTCAGCCTATATTCCATCATAATAAATCCCCAGATCTACGTCCTTCTACAGAACCTAATAATTGTATGATACAATATTGTTCTGCTCCAGGAAGACATCCAGGCCTCTCTTGAACCCCTCGACTGAGTTCGCCATCACCACCTCCTCAGGCAAGCAATTCCAGATTCTCACTGCCCTAACAGTAAAGAATCCTCTTCTATGTTAGTGGAAAAACCTTCTCTCCCCCAGACGCAAAGAATGCCCCCTTGTGCCCGTCACCTTTCTTGGTATAAACAGATCCTCAGCGAGATATTTGTATTGTCCCCTTATATACTTATACATGGTTATTAGATCGCCCCTCAGTCGTCTTTTTTCTAGACTAAATAATCCTAATTTCGCTAATCTATCTGGGTATTGTAGATCTCCCATCCCCTTTATTAATTTTGTTGCCCTCCTTTGTACTCTCTCTAGTTCCATTATATCCTTCCTGAGCACCGGTGCCCAAAACTGGACACAGTACTCCATGTGCGGTCTAACTAGGGATTTGTACAGAGGCAGTATAATGCTCTCATCATGTGTATCCAGACCTCTTTTAATGCACCCCATGATCCTGTTTGCCTTGGCAGCTGCTGCCTTGCACTGGCTGCTCCAGGTAAGTTTATCATTAACTAGTATCCCCAAGTCCTTCTCCCTGTCAGATTTACTCAGTGGTTTCCCGTTCAGTGTGTAATGGTGACATTGATTCCTTCTTCCCATGTGTATAACCTTACATTTATCATTGTTAAACCTCATCTGCCACCTTTCAGCCCAAGTTTCCAACTTATCCAAATCCATCTGTAGCAGAATACTATCTTCTCTTGTATTAACTGCTTTACATAGTTTTGTATCATCTGCAAATATCGATATTTTACTGTGTAACCTTTGTTACTTTATGTCCCAAAAACTTGCCATAAAAATGTATGTTGCAATTTGAAAATGTATTAATTGTT
The DNA here is from genome assembly GCF_032444005.1 of Ranitomeya imitator. Taxonomy (NCBI): domain Eukaryota; kingdom Metazoa; phylum Chordata; class Amphibia; order Anura; family Dendrobatidae; genus Ranitomeya; species Ranitomeya imitator. The sequence goes on from NC_091284.1 coordinate 638,760,626, forward strand.
TTTTTTTGTAAGTGATGAGTGAATGCTGTCTTTATGGCTTTTGTAAGGGACCTGCCAGATAGAGTATAGTTCCTCTTTAAGCCACAGCACTTAGAACCTTTTAACCCCTTAACGACCGCCGATACGCCTTTTAACGGCGACCGCTAAGGGTACTTAAACCACAGCACCATTAATTAACGGCGCTGTGGAAAAAGTAAATAACGCCCCCCAGAGTCGGATTTTCTCCGAGGTCTCGGCTGTCGGGGGTAGCCGAGACCCCAGAGAACATGATTCGGGGGGGTTTTACAGACCCCGCATTTGCGATCGCCGGTAATTAACCGTTTACCGGCGATCGCAAAAAAAAACAAAACGTGATTTCTTTTTATTTTCTCTGTTCTCCGATCTGATCGCACATCGGAGGACAGAGAAATGGGATTCCAGGTAGCCCCCCGATACTCACCTGTCTCCCCCAGTGCTCCTCGTGGCTCCCGATGGGCGCCACCATCTATAAAATTGGAGCAGTGCGCCCGCCGGCCGGCACCGGGAGAATCTTTGGGGTCTCGGCTGCTGGGGGTAGCCGAGACCCCAAAGAACATGATCGGGGTCGGTTTTACCGACCCCTGTTTTGCAATCGCCGGTAATTAACTGTTTACCGGTGACCGCAAAAAAAAAAGCAAAGTGTAATTCTCTGTCCCCTGATGTGATCGCACATCGGGGACCCTATCATACTCACCGGTGTCCCTGGGTCCTCCTGCTGCTCCTCCTGGCTGCCGGGGAAAAGAAAATGGCGGGCGCAGTGCGCCCGCCATCTATCGCCATCTGCCGGCTGGAGAAGAGCAGTTGGGGCTAAAATTAGGGTTAGGTTAGGGTTAGGGCTAGGGTTAGGGTTAGGGCTAGGGTTAGGGCTAGGGCTAGGGCTAGGGATAGGGTTAGGGTTAGGGATAGGGTTAGAGCTAGTGTTAGGGCTAGGGTTAGGGCTAGGGTTAGGGCTAGGGTTAGGGTACGGTTAGGGTTACAGTTAGGGCTAGGGTTAGGGTTAGGGCTAGGGTTAGGGTTGGGGCTAAATTTAGGGTTAGGGTTGGGGCTAAATTCAGGGTTAGGGTTGGGGCTAAAGTTAGGGTTAGGGTTGGGGCTAAATTTAGGGTTAGGGTTGGGGCTAAATTTAGGGTTAGGCTTCTTTCACACTTACGTCGGTACAGGGCCATCACAATGCGTCGCCCCGACATACCGACGCACGTTGTGAAAATTGTGCACCACGTGGGCAGCGGATGTAGTTTTTCAACGCATCCGCTGCCCAATCTATGTCCTGAGGAGGAGGGGCAGAGTTACAGCCACGCTTGCGCGGTCAGAAATGGCGGACGCGACGTACAAAAAAAGTTACATTGAACGTTTTTTGTGCCGATGGTCCGCCAAAACACAACTGATCCAGTGCACGACGGACGCGACGTGTGGCCATCCGTCACGATCCGTCGGCAATTCAAGTCTATGGGCAAAAAACGCATTCTGCGGGCACATTTGCAGGATCCGTTTTTTGTCCAAAACGATGGATTGCGATGGATGCCAAACGACGCAAGTGTGAAAGTAGCCTTAGGGCTAGGGTTAGGGTTGGGGCTAAAGTTAGGGCTAGGGTTGGGGCTAAAGTTAGGGTTAGAGTTGGGATTAGGGTTAGGGTTGGCATTAGGGTTACGCTTAGGATTAGGGTTAGTTTTGGGATTAGGGTTAAGGTCAGGGTTGTGATTAGGGGTGTATTGGGATTAGGGTTAGGTTTGAGGTTAGGGTTGAGATTAGGATTAGGGGTGTGTTGGATTTAGGGTTTTGATTAGGGTTATGGTTAGGGTTGACATTAGGGTTGTTTTGGGGTAAGGGTTGTGATTAGGGTTGAGCGAAACGGGTCGGCCAGATTCAGAAGTCGCCGACTTTTGGCAAAGTCGGGTTTCATGAAAACCGACCTGACCCCTGTGTGGGGTCGGCCATGAGGTCGGCGATCTTCTGAACTGGAATCGGAATTCCGATACCGATTCCCGATATGTTTAAGATATCGGGAATCGGTATCGGAATTCATATTTAAGTGTAAAATAAATAATCAAAATAAAAAATATTGCTATACTCACCCTCGGACGCGCCCTGGTTCTCATCGGCAGCCTTCTTTCCTAAGAATGAGCGCTTGAAGGGCCTTCAATGACGTCGTGGCTTGTGATTGGTCGTGTGAGCGGTCACATGGGCGTCACGCGACCAATCACAAGCCGCGACGTCATCGAAGGTCATTTAGGCGCTAATTCTTAGGAAGGAAGCGTCCGAGGGCGCGTCCGAGGGTGAGTATATTCCTAATAGGTATATACTCACCCTCGGACACGCTCTGGTCCTAACTCGCAGCCTTCCTTCCTAAGAATCAGCGCCTGAAGGACCTTAGATGACGTCGCGGCTTGTGATTGGTCGCGTGACGCCCATGTGACCGCTCATGCGACCAATCACAAGCCGCGACGTCATCGAAGGCCCTTCAGGCGCTGATTCTTAGGAAGGAAGGCTGCCGGTGAGAACCAGGGCGCGTCCGAGGGTGAGTATAGCAATATTTTTTATTTTGATTATTTATTTTACAGTTAAATATGGATCCCAGGGCCTGAAGGAGAGTTTCCTCTCCTTCAGACCCTGGGAACCATTAGAAACCCAATGCACTGCATTTGGTTTCGTGTTTTGGCTGACCACGACCCCGACTTTTCTATAGGATCGGCCGATTTCACTCGACCCGACTTTTGAAAAAGTCGGGTTTCGTGAAACCCGACCCGATCCTATAAAAAGAAAAGTCGCTCAACCCTAGTTGTGATTATCGTTAGGGTTAGTGATTAGGATTATGGATCGGGTTGGGATTAGGGTTAGGGGTATGTTGGGGTTAGGGTTGGAGCTAGAATTGGCGGGTTTCCACTGTTTAGGTACATCAGGGGGTCTCCAAACACGACAGCCAATTTTGCGCTCAAAAAGTCAAATGGTGCTCCCTCCCTTCTGAGCTCTGCCTTGCGCCCAAACAGTGGGTTACCCCCACATATGGGGCATCAACGTACTCGGGATAAATTGGACAATAACTTTTGGGGTCCAATTTCTCCTGTTGCCCTTGTGAAAATAAAAACTTGGGGGCTACAAAATCTTTTTTGTGGAAAAAAAAATATTTTTTTATTTTCACGACTCTGCATTCTAAACTTCTGTGAAGCACTTGGGCATTCAAAGTTCTCACCACACATCTAGATAAGTTCCTTGGGGGGTCTACTTTCCAAAATGGGGTCACTTGTGGAGGGTTTCTACTGTTTAGGTACATCAGGGGCTCTGCAAACGCAACATAACGCCCGCAGACCATTCTATCATAGTTTGCATTCCAAAACGGCGCTCCTTCCTTCCGAGCTCTGCCTTGCACCCAAACAGTGGTTTACCCCAACATATGGGGTACCAGCATACTCAGGACAAATTGGACAACAACTTTTGGGGTCCGATTTCTCTTGTTGCCCTTGTGAAAATAAAAACTTGGGGGCTACAAAATCTTTTTTGTGGAAAAAAAAATATTTTTTTATTTTCACGACTCTGCATTCTAAACTTCTGTGAAGCACTTGGGCATTCAAAGTTCTCACCACACATCTAGATAAGTTCCTTGGGGGGTCTACTTTCCAAAATGGGGTCACTTGTGGAGGGTTTCTACTGTTTAGGTACATCAGGGGCTCTGCAAACGCAACATAACGCCCGCAGACCATTCTATCATAGTTTGCATTCCAAAACGGCGCTCCTTCCTTCCGAGCTCTGCCTTGCACCCAAACAGTGGTTTACCCCAACATATGGGGTACCAGCATACTCAGGACAAATTGGACAACAACTTTTGGGGTCCGATTTCTCTTGTTACTCTTGTGAAAATAAAAACTTGGGGGCTACAATATCTTTTTTGTGGAAAAAAAAATATTTTTTATTTTCACGACTCTGCATTCTAAACTTCTGTGAAGCACTTGGGCATTCAAAGTTCTCACCACACATCTAGATAAGTTCCATGGGGGGTCTAGTTTCCAAAATGGTGTCACTTGTGGGGGGTTTCCACTGTTTAGGCACATCAGGGGCTCTCCAAACGCGACATGGCGTCCAATCTCAATTCCTGCCAATTCTACATTGAAAAAGTAAAACAGCGCTCCTTCACTTCCAAGCTCTGCGGTGCGCCCAAACAGTGGTTTACCCCCACATATTGGGTATTGACGTACTCAGGATAAATTGTACTACAACTTTTGTGGTCTAATTTCTCCTGTTGCCCTTGTGAAAATAAGAATTTGTGGGTGAAAAGATCATTTTTGTGTAAACAAATGCGATTTATTATTTTCACGGCTCTACGTTATAAACTTCTGTGAAGCTCTTGGGGGTTGAAAGTGCTCACCACCCATCTAGATAAGTTCCTTAAGGGGTCTAGTTTCCAAAATGGTGTCACTTGTGGGGGGGTTCCACTGTTTAGGCACATCAGGGGCTCTCTAAACGTGACATGGCGTCCGATCTCAATTCCAGCCAATTCTGTCTGCATTTAAAAAGTCAAACGGCGCTCCTTCACTTCCAAGTTCTGCGGTGCGCCCAAACAGTGGTTTACCCCCACATATGGGGTATTGGCGTATTCAGGAGAAATTGCTTAACAAAATTTATGGTTACATTTCTGTTTTTACACTTGTGAAAATATAATAAATGGTTCTGAATTAAAATGTTTGCAAAAAAAAGTTAAATGTTCATTTTTTCCTTCCACCTTGTTTCAGTTCCTGTGAAGCACGTAAAGTGTTAATAAGCTTTTTGAATGTGGTTTTGAGAACCTTGAGGGGTGTAGTTTTAAGAATGGTGTCACACTTGGTTATTTTCTATCATATAGACCCCTCAAAATGACTTCAAATGTGATGTGGTCCCTAAAAAAAAGGTGTTGTAAAAATGAGAAATTGCTGGTCAACTTTTAACCCTTATAACTCCCTAACAAAAAAAAAAATTGTTTCCAAAATTGTGCTGATGTAAAGAAGACATGTGGGAAATGTTATTTATTAACTATTTTTCGTGACATATCTCTCTGATTTAAGGGCATAAAAATACAAACTTTGAAAATTGCAAAATTTTAAACATTTTCGCCATATTTCCATTTTTTTCATAAATAATCGCAAGTAATATCGAAGAAATGTTACCAAAAACATGAAGTACAATATGTCATGAAAAAAGAATCTCAGAATCAGCGGGATCCGTTCAAGCGTTCCAGAGTTATAACCTCATAAAGTGACAGTGGTCAGAATTGCAAAAATTGGCTTGGTCAGTAAGTACCAAATTGGCTCTGTCACTAAGGGGTTAATAGTGACTACCCTCTTGGAAGAGGTCTGAAAGCACAGACACAACAATTATCTTTTAACAGTTGAAAATGTTTGTTCTATAGGGCATTTAAAAACATTGTGACACCTTATTTACAGTCTTTATGCCCCTTCACTTTACCTCTTTTTCTCTGGCCTCACTCCAACACAAGACCTCTTGAAATTAGGGCCATTCTCCAAATGGCTTTAATCTTTGTGCCTCTCATAAGCACATTAAATAAACTTCAAATAAAACTTCCATATAAAAAGCAGGACTGACACAAAATTGACAAATATATACAATCTCTATTAGAAATTAAGAATTCATTTTTTTTGCTCTATCTTTTGTCTAATAATAATAATAATAATAATAATACAATTCTATACCATCAACATATTCCGCTGGACTTTACAAGTCAAAGGGAACTTGTACAGACAATATCAGACATTACAGAGTAACACATAATTCAACACTTACCAATCGGACTGAGGGTCCTGCTCGCAAGCTTACAATTTATCTTACTGTTTTATGTCTAACTAGATGGTGGCCTGATTCTAACGTATCGGGTATTCTAGAATATGTAGGTAGTATATAGCACAGGCTACGTACTATGTTGCACAGTGACGTAGTATATAACACAAACGACGTAGTATATAACAGAGCTACGTAGTATGTAACACAGCGTACGTAGTATATAGCAGAGCTACGTATTATATAACACAGCCACGTAGTATATAACATAGCTACGTAGTGTGTTGCACAGCTACGTAGTGTATTGCACAGGTACGTAGTATATTGGTCAGCCATGTAGTATATAGCAGAGCCACGTCGTATATAACATAGCCACGTCATATATCGTAGTATATTGCACTGCCACATAGTATATAACAGCCACGTAGTATATTGCACAGTCGACGTAGTATATAACAGAACTGACACAGCCACATAGTATATTGCACAGTTACGTAGTATATATCACAGAGCACATAGTATATTGCATAGGCACATAGTATATTGGACAGTCACGTTGTATATTGCACAGTCATGTTGTATATTGCCCAGCTAAATAGCATATAGCACAGAGATGTAGTATATAACAGAGCCCACGCAGTATGTAACACAGCCCACGTAGTATATAGCAATGTGGGCACTATATGCGTGGTTAAAAAAGTCTTAAAATAAAAAATAAACATATACTCACCTTCCGTGGGCCCCTTGTAGTCCTGGCGCCTGTGTGCAGTGCATGGGGCAGCTTCCGGTCCCAGGGTTGGTATGAGCGCAGGACCTGTGATGACGTCGCGGTCACATAACCGTGACATCATGGCAGGTCCTTCTTGCATAGCATCCTTGGCACGGGAACCTGCCGCTTGCACTGCTGAGGACAGCATGCGACGTCAGATGGTGAGAATAACCTTTATTTTGTATTATTATTATTATTATTATTTGTAACATTAGATAGTTTTACTATTGTTGCTGCATACGCAGCATCAATAGTAAAAAGTTGGTCACACAGGGTTAATAGCTGCGTTAACAGAGTGCATTACACAGTGGTCCGTTAACACTGGCATTAACCCTGTGTGAGCGCTCACCGCTCACTGCAGGGCAGTAAAGCAGCGGCCATTTCGCTGCCAGACTATGCCCATCGCTGATAGGTCGTGGCAATGGTCGTGGGCGTTTTGCCATGACCAATCAGCGACTTGGATTTCAATGACAGACAGAGACCGTGACCAATGAATATCCGTGACAGACAGACAGAAAGACAGACAGAAAGACAGACAGAAATACAGATGGAAGTGACCCTTAGACAATTATATAGTAGATAAGTCATCATCTATCCATCTAGGAAGAAAGGTACAAAGAAAATGATCGGTCACAGAAGCACTGAAGGAGACTCAAACACCAAGTTTAGTTTAACCACAACACGTTTCGACGGAAATACCATCTTCCTCAGGTGGGAAAACTCCCACCTGAGGAAGACGATATTTCCGTCGAAACACATTGTGGTTAAACTAAACTTGGTGTTTGAGTCTCCTTCAGTGCTTCTGTGACTGATCTTTTTTCTTTGTACCTGCCCCTGTCCCCTCTTGGAGGTGTTCGGCTGGAGCTGCCGTGGTGCTCGATACCCCCCTTTTTTTATTTTTAGGCTGCTTTCTCAGCGCTCTCACAAGACCACCTTCACTGACCCTGATTTTTTATCTAGGAAAAAAGGCACGGCATGGAATATCTTGGCTGCAAGGAGCCATTTTTTAACAAGTCAGGCGCAAATATCACTTGACTAGTTGGACTGCTGCTTTTTTTTCCATTATTGTTGTACATAGTCAGTGTCTTGCAAACATCTCACTATTAATACACAGAGCTGCTTCTTTGTCTCTATCTATGTACAGTGGGGCAAAAAAGCATTTAGTCAGTCAGCAATAGTGCAAGTTCCACCACTTAAAAAGATGAGAGGCGTCTGTAATTTACATCATAGGTAGACCTCAACTATGGGAGACAAACTGAGAAAAAAAAATCCAGAAAATCACATTGTCTGTTTTTTTATCTTTTTTTTTGCATATTATGGTGGAAAATAAGTATTTGGTCAGAGACAAACAATCAAGATTTCTGGCTCTCACAGACCTGTAACTTCTTCTTTAAGAGTCTCCTCTTTCCTCCACTCATTACCTGTAGTAATGGCACCTGTTTAAACTTCTTATCAGTATAAAAAGACACCTGTGCACACCCTCAAACAGTCTGACTCCAAACTCCACTATGGTGAAGACCAAAGAGCTGTCAAAGGACACCAGAAACAAAATTGTAGCCCTGCACCAGGCTGGGAAGACTGAATCTGCAATAGCCAACCAGCTTGGAGTGAAGAAATCAACAGTGGGAGCAATAATTAGAAAATGGAAGACATACAAGACCACTGATAATCTCCCTCGATCTGGGGCTCCACGCAAAATCCCACCCCGTGGGGTCAGAATGATCACAAGAACGGTGAGCAAAAATCCCAGAACCACGCGGGGGGACCTAGTGAATGAACTGCAGAGAGCTGGGACCAATGTAACAAGGCCTACCATAAGTAACACACTACGCCACCATGGACTCAGATCCTGCAGTGCCAGATGTGTCCCACTGCTTAAGCCAGTACATGTCCGGGCCGTCTGAAGTTTGCTAGACAGCATTTGGATGATCCAGAGGAGTTTTGGGAGAATGTCCTAAGGTCTGATGAAACCAAACTGGAACTGTTTGGTAGAAACACAACTTGTCGTGTTTGGAGGAAAAGGAATACTGAGTTGCATCCATCAAACACCATACCTACTGTAAAGCATGGTGGTGGAAACATCATGCTTTGGGGCTGTTTCTCTGCAAAGGGGCCAGGACGACTGATCCGGGTACATGAAAGAATGAATGGGGCCATGTATCGTGAGATTTTGAGTGCAAACCTCCATCCATCAGCAAGGGCATTGAAGATGAAACGTGGCTGGGTCTTTCAACATGACAATGATCCAAAGCACACCGCCAGGGCAACGAAGGAGTGGCTTCGTAAGAAGCATTTCAAGGTCCTGGAGTGGCCTAGCCAGTCTCCAGATCTCAACCCTATAGAAAACCTTTGGAGGGAGTTGAAAGTCCGTGTTGCCAAGCGAAAAGCCAAAAACATCACTGCTCTAGAGGAGATCTGCATGGAGGAATGGGCCAACATACCAACAACAGTGTGTGGCAACCTTGTGAAGACTTACAGAAAACGTTTGACCTCTGTCATTGCCAACAAAGGATATATTACAAAGTATTGAGATGAAATTTTGTTTCTGACCAAATACTTATTTTCCACCATAATATGCAAAAAAAAATGTTAAAAAAACAGACAATGTGATTTTCTGGATTTTTTTCTCTCAGTTTGTCTCCCATAGTTGAGGTCTACCTATGATGTAAATTACAGACGCCTCTCATCTTTTTAAGTGGTGGAACTTGCACTATTGCTGACTGACTAAATACTTTTTTGCCCCACTGTATCTATTTAATTTAACAACAATCCACCTAACATTTATTTTGTGAACCTTAAAAATAACATTTCCATTCTCTATTCTTCTGAAAAGCTTTGCAGACTTTGATTTTTCATTGTATATTTAGCGCTTCTTTCTCGTTGCATTTTGCTTCAGGTGTAGCACGATCATTTAGCCGAGTTCTGTTGGAGTTTTATTCTTTGAAGCCTCAAATTTCCTGCAGGACATTGCCTTCATACAAATGTCCACATGAGGTGCCAACATTCTGTCCTTTGGTTTTCTCAGCGTGTACTTCAGTTTTTGTCCTATGGCGCTGAACGTAATTTTGTAGATTGCTTCCTGCAGTTTGTTTTCACAAAGCTCCTTATGTCTCCAGCAGATGAGTCAAAGAATAATTATGAAGAGATATTATAAATGATAATACCGAGTAAAGTAATGTTACATTTATTCAGCATTTTCTGAAACTTGTGAATTTACCCAAAAATCTGTTGTCTACAAGCTTCAAATGTATCTTTTATATTGGAAGCTGCTACAGGCATGTGGCAAAAGCAAATTGTCCCATCACAACCATAAGATTCCCAAGGAACTGGATGCAGAGCTTATATTACGGTAAGTAATTGCATGACAGCAAGTAAAAAATGTCCTCAGAAACAAAACAAATCTTGGCAGTGAACAACTTGTCAAAACAGTCAAATAGTAAACCATGTTCCTCTTTGGGCATCTATGATTTATATCAATTGTCTTTATTTTACAACCAGAGAAACTTCAAAATGTGGAAGAGTCGTACTAAGAACAGAGCAAATCTAAGAAGAAGTGCATCCATCTTTGATGCCAATTTTGAATCCCTTCTATCATTTTCTTAACATCTGACCCACTCTGACGTAGCATCTGCAGAGAAAGTGACAATTTATCGATGGTTGCTGTGAAGCTGTTTCAAATACGACTTCTGATATAGCTGTACTTCCTGATCTACATTTTTTTTTTAAAACTGTGCAATAAAATTACAACCTTTAAAAACATATTCTCCTGCAATGTTGATTTAAAGGATGGCAAACCCCTTTTAGGCAGAAGCCTATTTTTCCCACATTCTAGAATTCCATTCAGAATTCAAATGTTAAAATCAGAAAAATCTGTAGTTCATCATTGCATCCCCAGTAATCTATTACATATGACCTCTATTGTTATTTCTTTCATATCATGTAAGATATCGAGGCCCCTTTTAGGCTGGTTTCACACTTGCGTTTCAAAATGCATGCGTTTAAAAAAACGCATGGTGAAAAAACGCATCTAAACGCGTGCAAACGCTGCGTTTTTTTGACGCATGCGTTTTTTCATGTGGTGAAAAAAACGCGGCGTTTTGACGCGTTTACATGCGTTTTTTCATGCGTTTGCTTTTTTTAAATGCATGCAGATAAATGTGTCACAGCTGCCAATCATCAAAATAAAGTAAAAAACCCACTATAAATAGAAAGAGCTAGGGTTAGGGGTAGGGGTAGGGTTAGGGGTAGGGATCCTAACCCTAACCCTAACCCTAAAGGGATCCTAACCCTAACCCTAACCCTACCCCTAACCCTAACCCTAAAGGAATCCTAACCCTAACCCTACCCCTAACCCTACCCCTAACCCTAACCCTACCCCTAACCCTACCACTAACCCTACCCTTAAAGGGATTAGGGTTAGGGTTAGGGGTAGGGTTAGGGGTAGGTGTAGGGGTAGAGTTAGGGGTAGGATCCCTTTTTCAATTTTGTGGTGTGGGGTGGTTTATCAGTGTGTTTTTTTATTTTTTAACGCATGCGTTTTTAACTCATGCAAACGCATGTGGTTAAAAACGCATGCGTTTACATAGACAGCAATGCATTTTTTGCCGCAAAAACGCATGCATTTTTTTGCGGCAAAAAAAACACCGCTAAAAATGCTACATGTTGCATTTCTGCAACACAACGCATGCAGAAAAAAAAACGCATGCGTTGCAAAAACGTATCAAAACGCATACAAAAAACGCATGCATTTTTAATGTTAAATATAGGGGGAAAAAAACGCATGCTTTTTTTTGTGCTTTTAACCGCAAAAACGCAAATGTGAAACCACCCTTAGATAGTTTACTTTCAGCAAATTTATTAAATTTATTTATTTTATCCTGTCATAAAAAATAGCTATTCTATAACTTAGTGGAAGGTTTTTGTGGCAGAAATTTGGATTCTTATAAGCCTCATTTACATGAATGAGACAATTAGAATTCACCTTTAGGCTATGGTCAGACACCCGTAGATTCTCTCATCTCAGAGAATCAGGTAAATTATGCCAATGACACTCTGATCAATCTCTGATCAGAGTTTTCATCCATGTGTCAGCATAGTGTGTTCTGATGCTTTCAGATGAGAAAATCAGAATCACAGGTACAGATTAGATGGAGAACACAATTTCTCCATCTTCTCCATTGTGTCAGTACATGGAAATCGGACTGCACTCAGATGTCATCCAAATGCAGTTCAATGTGCAGTTCCACATATCCATACATGGCATCAAGTATGTGGGTGAAATCACAGCATACTGTGATTAATTTCACTGACAGATTCTGTCAGTGTAACAATTTGTGCATCATCAATGACCGATTGAATAACATTGGTTATAGTCCTATAGAAAATTGAATATTACTTGTTCACTTTAAGATAGTCAAAATCAATTAAAACATAGGGTAGAAGACTGAAATAGATGTGATAAAAAACCTTCCTAGAAGTTGATAATATTAGAACTGCATAGAAAATTAACTTTCATTTTTTATGTAAATTCTTTCAAATGTCTAGTGGGCAAAAAAAAGAATCCTGGCAAAAACATTCTTTATCTCTCCCATTTGGAATTGAATCACTGGGGAACACAATTTTTTAAGAGTTAGGTCAGACAACTGTTCTTAATTAATTTTTGGATGCTGAATCCAGAAATGATCTCAGTTTTTCTCTATCACGTCAAGTTTTTGAACTATAGGATTTTTGTCTTCTCAAAACTATGTAAACTACTGTACCTAAAAAGTGTTTTTTTTTATTAAATAGTACAAATATGAACAAAAAATGAAATATATAAGAAATAGGCATGACAAAGTTGTGACTACTCTTACAAGTTGCCACGTAGCTCTATATGAGTCGAATTGTAATCAGATAACAAGTCTTATTACAGATATCAGTGCAATTGTGCTTCTCTGGCAGGTAAGTTGTGTTGGAAAAACTTGACGTGCTAGAAAAAAACTGACTACATTTTTGGAATCAGCATGCCAATTTTAGTATAAGGGTATGTTCACACGTTCCTGATTTCCATCCTTTTTTTTTCAGGACTGTTTTTTAAAAAACTGCAGCTCTTGGCAGAAAACGCAGGTCCTTTTTTTGATCCTTTTTTTGATCCTTTTTTTTATGCAGTTTTCTATGCAGAGTCTGTGTGTTTTCTAGGAAGTTTTTTAGGGTTTAAATGGCTGAAAATACCCTAACCCTACCCCTAACCCTAACCCTACCCCTAACCCTACCCCTAATCCTAACCCTACCCCTAACCCTACCCCTAACCCTAACCCTACCCCTAACCCTAACCCTACCCCTAACCCTACCCCTAACCCTAACCCTAACCCTACCCCTAACCCTACCCCTAACCCTATTCTAACCTTAGTGGAAAAAAAAAATTCTTAATTTTTTTTTATTGTCCCTACCTATGGGGGTGACAAACGGAGGGGGGTGTCATTTACTATTTTTTTTTATTTTGATCACTGAGATAGATTATATCTCAGTGATCAAAATGCACTTTGGAACGCAGTGCGCCCGCCATTTTGCAAGATGGCGGCGCCCAGGGAGAAGACGGCCGGACGGACACCGGGACGCCGGGTAAGTATAAGGGGGGGAGATTAGGGCACGGGGGGGCATCGCAGCACTGGGGGGGCATCGGAGCACGGGGCGGTGGGATTGGAGCACGGGGGGGCGGGATCGGAGCACGGGGGGGCAGCCACACTCCGCCCACGCACTTCCGCCCGCTTCCCCGCACTTCCTGCTGCAGTGGTTCTGCACCACAAACCGCAGTAAAACCCGCAGATATTTATTTCATCTGCGGGTTTTACTGCGGGTTTGACCTCACAATGGAGGTCAATGGGTGCAGAACCGCTGCGGCTCCGAAAAAAGAAGTGACATGGTACTTCTTTTTTCCCGCAGCTATTCAGCGCGGCTTTTTTTTTTATTTTCCGCATTGTGGGCACAACAGTTCCTGTTTTCCATAGGGTACAATGTAATGTACCCTGCATGGAAAACAGCTGCGGACCCGCAGCGGGAAAATCGCGGCAATTCCGCATGAAAAAAAGGATCGTGTGAACATGGCCTTAATCAGCTCAAAAACCTAACTCAACAGAAAATGTTTTTCAAATTGTTCCCCTGTGATGTGTCCACTGTTAATTTGTGGCATTGTGTAAATATATCAGTACTAAAAAAGGTATGATATCACAAATATTTACTACCTGCTACTGTTAGTGGTTTAGTACATAGAAATCTGTCATTATTAAAAAGTCTCAAGGCTTCACCATTGGATAGAAATATACTTACACACTACAATTGGAGACCCTTATCCATTCATGGTTTGTATTCATTTAAGCTTTTCCACATTCCATAGGCAAGTCACAATATTTGTGTTCTTCATCTAAACCTATTTAGAAGCATAACTTGCAAATTATACAAAGTTATTTAAGTAATGCAGCAGATCTTTCTAAAATTAGTATTTCATTGTGAAAGACACTGGTATGAGTAAAATGAGCACAAATTATCCTGAACTAATCTATTACATATTAAGAAAATGTGGATTTCTCTGGAATCATTAAGGTATCATTTTATTTAGCTTCCTATGACCAACAAGCCCATACAGACAACTTAGGAGGGTTGATCCTACTGCAAGATTCCCTTTAATTGAGAGAAAGGAAATGGGAGGTTTAAAACTAAAATTGAAGAGGATGAGGTTAAAATTGGATTTGGGAGAACATGTGGTAAAATCCAAAAAATAAAATAATGCGTCAGAAAATGGAAATAAGTAGAATAAACCAGGATCTAATTGCAAATAGAAAAAGTAGGCTTTTTTTGTGCATTTCTCACATGAATAAATATATCAGTAAATAAATATTAGGGATGAGCAAACGTGCTTGGTGATACTCGAATATCACTTGAGTACTGAAGTGCCCGGATGTGCTCAACACTTGGCAAACATTAGCCAGTGCTTGAATTTGAAAATCAGATCTCTTCCTCATGTTTTGAGCATGTTACACAGCCAATAATCATGTGGGGATTGCCTGCGAGACACTGTAATACAGTAGCCATCTTGGTAGTGGCACTATTGCAATTGGCAGGCTGTATGACATAAACATAAAATGCCGGGTGCCACCATGCTCGGCACACTAACACCATGCATAGCTCAGGCACAGTTCTTATTGGAGGGAGATAGTGCTTGTCCATGGCTGTGTGTAGGAGAAGAAAGAAAGATCCAGCTTCCGATATAAGTATGTATACAGTAGTGTTAAAAAATGTTTGCCCCTTCCTGATTTCCTATTCTTTTGCATGTTTGTCACACTTAAATGTTTCAGATCTCCAAACAAATTTAAATATTAGACAATCGTAACACATGTAAACAAAAAATGCAGTTTTTAAAAGAAGGTCTTTATTATTAAGGGAAAAAGACATCCAAACCTACAGGGCACTATGTGAAAAAGTGATTGCCCCTGAATATAATTACTGTTTGGTCCACCCTTCGAAGCAACATCTGCAGTCAATAGTTTGTGATTACTGGCAATAAGTCTTTTACATTGTTCTGGAGGACTTTTTTTTTACCACTCTCCTTGCAGAATTGTTTTAGTTCAGCAACATTGGAGGGTTTCCAAGCATTAACCGTCTTTTTAAGGTCATGCCACGGCATCTCAATCATATTACGGTCAGGACATTGACTAGGTTACTCCAAAGTCTTAATTTTGTTTTTCTTAAGCAATTAAGAGGTGGACTAGCTGGTGTGTTTTGGATCATTGTCATGCTGCATAAAAAGTGCGCGTCAGCTTGAGGTAACTAACAGATGGCCTTACATTCTCCTTCAGGATTTTTTGATAAACAGCAAAATGCATAGTTCCATTTACCACAGCAAGCTTTCCAGCTCCTGAAACAACAAAGCAGCCCAAGACCATCACAATACCACCATCATATTTAAATGTTGGTATATTGTTCCTTTTCTAAAACGCTGTGTTACTTCTACACAGAATGTAATGGGACATACACCTTTCAAAAAGTTCAACTTATGTCTCATCATTCTGTAGAATATTTTAACCAAAGTCTTGCGGATCATCAAGATGTTTTCTGGCAAAACTGAGATGAGCCTTTATGTTCTTATTACTCAGCAGTGGTTTTCATCTTAGGTTTGGGGCATCACTTTTTCACACAGGGACCTATAGGATTGGATTTATTTTTCACTTAATAATAAATGTATTATTCTAAAAGGAACACACTGGCGCACCTGAAGAGCGACTGGGGAGTAGGGGTGTACTGGCATGCTGTCAGAGTTAGGGCTTTGCGGCTGCAGGTGAAAAAAACAGGTTGTGTGCAAAACCTGTGTAATATAGTGGTTACAGAGTAAAAGATAGAAATCACCGTGCTGCAATGCAGATATCTAAGGCTACTTTAACACTAGCATCAGAATCTCCCCGTCGCAGTGAGTCGGGCAGAGATTCCGATGCTAGCATTTAACGCACTGCACAACGGAGGCAGCGGATGCATTTCTCCGGCGCATCCGCTGCCCCATTGTGAGGTGCGGGGAGGTGGGGGCGGAGTTCCGGCCGCGCATGCGCGGTCAGAAAAAGCGGTCCGTCAGGAGCAAAAAACGTTGCATGTAGCGTTTTTTGCTCCCAATGGTCCGCCAAAGCACGACGCATCCGTCGCACGACGGATGCGACGTGTGGCAATCCGTCGCAATGCGTCGTCAATACAAGTCTATGGGGAAAAAACGCATCCTGCAAGCACTTTTGCAGGATGCGTTTTTTCTGCAAAACGACGCATTGTGACGGATTGCAGTTAACGCTAGTGTGAAAGTAGCCTTAGCCTGCAAAGTGCTGGGGTATATATACGGAATGAAAAGACTTACTTGGCTGGGCTCCAAAGACCGCTGCTATGCTGCACCGATGGCTGGATGGTGGGTGCGTGGAGAGGCCAAGGTGTAGGGAGCGTCCTCCCATGGTGGCAATCCTCACAAGCCCGGGATCCAGAGAATGCAGGTGCGTGTGCATCTAGACAGCAAACTAGGGGCGGGCTCCTGCCGGAAGTGTCACCGCGGTGAGACAAACTACCAGGATGCCGAGGGAACATGACGTCATATAAGCAGGGTCAGGTGCAATCAACCCATGCACTTAATCAGAAGAAGAACCACTGTCCTTGAAAACGCATTGGTTGATTGCTGGTCCCTCCACGCACCTGTCCCTGCCGACGTGATGTCACATTCCCTCGTCAACCTGCTAGTTTGTCTCACCGTGGCAGCGTTTCCGGCCAGAGCTTGCCACTAGTTCGCTGTCTTGACAAACGTGCACCAGCATTCTCTGGATCCCGGGTTTGTGAGGATTGCCACCACGGGAGGACGCTCCCTACACCTTGGCCTCTCCACGCACCCACCATCCAGCCATCAGTGCAGCATAGCAGTGGTCTTTGGAGCCCAGCCAAGTAAGTCCTTTCATTCCATATATACTGTATAACCCAGCACTTCGCAGGCTCAGATATCTGCATTGCAGCGCAGTGATTTCTATCTTTTACTCTGCAACTTAATATTAAAGACCTTAATTTAAAAACTGCATTTTGTGCTTACTTGTGTTATCTTTGTCTAAAATTTAAATTTATCAAATATGTCCCTAATGCAACTTCTAAGATGCTAGTCACTTCAAACAAAATATAATAGACAATTCCTAGCATCTATGAATATTGCCACAAGAAACAAGGAGATTCCAGCTAAAATAAACAATATAGCTTATTAATACATAGAATAATTCACAAACATGCAAAATAGGGTGGGAACTTAAACCTCCAATGGGAGAAGGTGCGGAAAGTAAAGCTGAGTTGCCTCAGGTTCCTGGATAAAGGTCTTCACTAGCTTATAGAGAATTCCTATAGGCTAGGTGAACAGTTACAATGTGATCGATGTACAGAAACACTATAGGAGAGAAAAGCGCCAATAGGGTCTTATCCAATGGTGGTTTTAACCACTTAGTGACAGAGCTAATTTGGTACTTAATGACCAGGCCAATTTTTGCAATTCTGACCACTGTCACTTTATGAGGTTATAACTCTGGAACGCTTCAACGGATCCCGCTGATTCTGAGAATGTTTTTTCGTGACATATTATACTTCATGTTAGTGGTAACATTTCTTCGATATTACTTGCGATTATTTATGAAAAAAACGGAAATATGGCGAAAATTTTTAAAATTTTGCAATTTTCAAACTTTGTATTTTTATGCCCTTAAATGAGAGAGATATGTCACAAAAAATAGTTAATAAATAACATTTCCCACATGTCTACTTTACATCAGCACAATTTTGGAAACAAAATTTTTTTTGTTAGGGAGTTATAAGGGTTAAAAGTTGACCAGCAATTTCTCATTTTTACAACACCATTTTTTTTAGGGACCACTTCACATTTGAAGTCATTTTGAGGGGTCTATATGATAGAAAATAACGAAGTGTGACACCATTCTAAAAACTACACCCCTCAAGGTTCTCAAAACCACATTCAAGAAGTTTATTAACCCTTTACATGCTTCACAGGAACTGAAACAATGTGGAAGGAAAAAATGAACATTTAACTTTTTTTTGCAAACATCTTAATTCAGAACCGTTTTTTTTATTTTCACAAGTGTAAAAACAGAAATGTAACCATAAATTTTGTTATGCAATTTCTCCTGAATACGCCAATACCCCATATGTGGGGGTAAACCACTGTTTGGGCGCACCGCAGAGCTTGGAAGTGAAGGAGTGCCGTTTGACTTTTTCAATGCAGAATTGGCTGGAATTGAGATCGGACGCCATGTCACGTTTAGAGAGTCCCTGATGTGCCTAAACAGTGGAAACTCCCCACAAGTGACACCATTTTGGAAACTAGACCCCTTAAGGAACTTATCTAGATGTGTGGTGAGCACTTTGAACCCCCAAGTGCTTCACAGAAGTTTATAACGTAGAGCCGTGAAAATAAAAAATCGCTTTTGTTTACACAAAAATGATCTTTTCGCCCACAAATTCTTATTTTCACAAGGGTAACAGGAGAAATTAGACCACAAAAGTTGTTGTGCGATTTCTCCTGAATACGTCGATACCCCATATGTGAGGGTAAACCACTGTTTGGGCACACCGCAGAGCTTGGAAGAGATGGAGTGCTGTTTTACTTTTTCAATGTAGAATTGGCTGGAATTGAGATTGGACGCCATGTCGCGTTTGGAGAGCCTCTGATGTGCCTAAACAGTGGAAACCCCCCACAAGTGACACCATTTTGGAAACTAGACCCCTTAAGGAACATATCTAGATGTGTGGTGAGCACTTTGAACCCCCATGTGCTTCACAGAAGTTTATAATGTAGAGCCGTGAAAAAAAAAGATCGCATTTTTTCTACAAAAATGATCATTTTGCCCACAAATTTTTATTTTCACAAGGGTAACAGGAGAAATTAGACCACAAAAGTTGTTGTGCAATTTCTCCTGAGTACGCTGATACCCAATATGTGGGGGTAAACCACTGTTAGGGCGCACCGCAGAGCTTGGAAGAGAAAGAGTGCCGTTTTACTTTTTCAATGTAGAATTGGCTGGAATTGAGATCGGACGCCATGTCGCGTTTGGAGAGCCCCTGATGTGCCTAAACAGTAGAAATCCCCCACAAGTGACCCCATTTTGGAAACTAGACCCCCCATGGAACTTATCTAGATGTGTGGTGAGAACCTTGAATGCCCAAGTGCTTCACAGAAGTTTATAATGCAGAGCCGTGAAAATAAAAAATATTTTTTTTTCCACAAAAAAGATTTTTTAGCCCCCAAGTTTTTATTTTCACAAGGGTAACAAGAGAAATTGGACCCCAAACGTTGTTGTCCAATTTGTCCTGAGTATGCTGGTACCCCATATGTGGGGGTAAACCACTGTTTGGGTGCACGGCAGAGCTCGGAAGGAAGGAGCGCCGTTTTGGAATGCAGACTTTGATAGAATGGTCTGCGGGTATTATGTTGCGTTTGCAGAGCCCCTGATGTACCTAACCAATAGAAACCCTCCACAAGTGACCCCATTTTGGAAACTAGACCCCCCAAGGAACTTATCTAGATGTGTGGTGAGAACTTTGAATGCCCAAGTGCTTCACAGAAGTTTAGAATGCAGAGTCGTGAAAATAAAAAATATTTTTTTTTTCCACAAAAAAGATATTGTAGCCCCCAAGTATTATTTTCACAAGGGTAACAGGAGAAATTGGACTGCAATAGTTATTGTCCAATTTATCCCGAGTACGCTGATGCACCATATGTGGGGGTAAACCACTGTTTGGGCGCACGGCAGAGCTCGGAAGGGAAGGAGCGCCTTTTTGGAATGCAGACTTTGATAGAATGGTCTGTGGGCATTATGTTGCGATTGCAGAGCCCCTGATGTACCTAAACTGTAGTAACCCCCCACAAGTGACCCCATTTTGGAAACTAGACCCCCCAAGGAACTTATCTAGATGTGTGGTGAGAACTTTGAATGCCCAAGTGCTTCACAGAAGTTTAGAATGCAGAGTCGTGAAAATAAAAAATATTTTTTTTTCCACAAAAAAGATATTGTAGCCCCCAAGTTTTTATTTTCACAAGGGTAACAGGAGAAATTGGACTGCAATAGTTGTTGTCCAATTTATCCCGAGTACGCTGATGCACCATATGTGGGGGTAAACCACTGTTTGGGCGCACGGCAGAGCTCGGAAGTGAAGGAGCGCCTTTTTGGAATGCAGACTTTGATAGAATGGTCTGTGGGCATTATGTTGCGATTGCAGAGCCCCTGATGTACCTAAACTGTAGTAACCCCCCACAAGTGACCCCATTTTGGAAACTAGACCCCCCAAGGAACTTATCTAGATGTGTGGTGAGAACTTTGAATGCCCAAGTGCTTCACAGAAGTTTAGAATGCAGAGTCGTGAAAATAAAAAATATTTTTTTTTTCCACAAAAAAGATATTGTAGCCCCCAAGTTTTTATTTTCACAAGGGTAACAGGAGAAATTGGACTGCAATAGTTTTTGTCCAATTTATCCCGAGTACGCTGATGCGCCATATGTGGGGGTAAACCACTGTTTGGGCGCACGGCAGAGCTCGGAAGGGAAGGAGCGCCTTTTTGGAATGCAGACTTTGATAGAATGGTCTGTGGGCATTATGTTGCGATTGCAGAGCCCCTGATGTACCTAAACTGTAGTAACCCCCCACAAGTGACCCCATTTTGGAAACTAGACCCCCCAAGGAACTTATCTAGATGTGTGGTGAGAACTTTGAATGCCCAAGTGCTTCACAGAAGTTTAGAATGCAGAGTCGTGAAAATAAAAAATATTTTTTTTTTCCACAAAAAAGATATTGTAGCCCCCAAGTTTTTATTTTCACAAGGGTAACAAGAGAAATTGGACCCCAGAAGTTGTTGTCCAATTTATCCCGAGTACGCTGATGCCCCATATGTGGGGGTAACCCACTGTTTGGGCGCACGGCAGAGCTCAGAAGGGAGGGAGCACCATTTGACTTTTTGAGCGCAAAATTGGCTGTCGTGTTTGGAGACCCCCTGATGTACCTAAACAGTGGAAACTAGCTAGGATTCTAGCTTCAACCCTAACCCCAACACACCCCTAACCCTAATCCCAACCTGATCCATAATCCTAATCACTAACCCTAACCATAATCACAACCCTTACCCCAAAACAACACTAATGTCAACCCTAACCATAACCCTAATCAAAACCCTAAATCCAACACACCCCTAATCCTAATCTCAACCCTATCCTCAAACCTCACCCTAATCCCAATGCACCCCTAATCACAACCCTAACCTTAACCCTAATCCCAAACCTAACCCTAATCCCAAGCGTAACCCTAATGCCAACCCTAACCCTAATACCAACCCTAATCCAAACCCTAACCCTAATCCCAGCTCTAACCCTAACTTTAGCCCCAACCCTAGCCCTAACTTTAGCCCCAACCCTAACCCTAGCCCTAAGGCTACTTTCACACTTGCGTTATTTGGCATTCCGTCGCAATCCGTCGTTTTGGACAAGAAACGGATCCTGCAAATGTGCCCGCAGGATGCGTTTTTTGCCCATAGACTTGTATTGCTGACGGATCGTGACGGATGGCCACACGTCGCGTCCGTCGTGCACTGGATCAGTTGTGTTTTGGCGGAGCGTCGGCACAAAAAAAGTTCAATGAAACGTTTTTTTCTACGTCGCATCTGCCATTTCTGACCGCACATGTGTGGCCGTAACTCCGCCTCCTCCTCCTCAGGACATAGATTGGGCAGCGGATGCTTTGAAAAACTACAGCTGCTGCCCACGTTGTGCACAATTTTCACAACGTGCGTCGGTATGTCGGGCCGACGCATTGCGACGGCCCCGTACCGACGTAAGTGTGAAAGAAGCCTAACCCTAAATTTAGCCCAAACCCTAACCCTAAATTTAGCCCCAACCCTAACCCTAAATTTAGCCCCAACCCTAGCCCTAACCCTAACCCTAGCCCTAACCCTAACCCTACCCCTAACCCTAACCCTACCCCTAACCCTAACCCTACCCCTAACACTACCCCTAACCCTAACCCTAACCCAACCCCTAACCCTAACCCTACCCCTAACCCTACCCCTACCCCTACCCCTAACCCTAACCCTAACCCTACCCCTAACCCTACCCCTAACCCTACCCCTAACCCTACCCCTACCCCTAACCCTAACCCTAATTTTAGCCCCAACTGCTGTTCTCCTGCCGGCCGGCAGATGGAGACAGATGGCGGGCGCACTGGGCATGCGCCCGCCATTTTCTTCTGCCGGCGGCCAGGAGGAGCAGCAAGAGGATCCAGGGACCTAGGTGAGTATGCTAGGGTCCCCGAATCCCCCTATTTCTCTGTCCTCTGATGTGCGATCACATCAGAGGACAGAGAATTACACTTTACTTTTTTTTTTTTTTTTTTGCGATCGCCGGTAAACGGTTAATTACCGGCGATCGCAAATGCGGGGAGGGTTAAAAACCCCCCGAATCATGTTCTCTGGGGTCTCGGCTACCCCCGGCAGCCGAAACCCCAGAGAAAATCGGCCTCTGGGGGGCGCTATGTACTTTTTCCACAGCGCAATTAATTAACGGCGCTGTGGTTTAAGTACCCTTAGCGGCCACCGTTAAAAGGCGTATCGGCGGTCGCTAAGGGGTTAAATTAATATTTAGTTTCCACTCACCTGATATTCCAGAATATTAGGGCATATAGGACTCATCAGAGTTAACAGCTGTCGCAGATCCGCAGGTCAGACCATTGAGCGATTCTTAGTATCAAATAGGTAAAAACGTGGATATTACCCACGCTGCTGTAACAATAATGATCCAGGCGTGTTATGCCGGAGGTGGCAGATAACAAGAGTGGACAAACTGGACCATGATACTGAACCTCCCCCAAGCGAGTGCACCAGATTGGACCAACCCCTATACCACGATAGTTTGGGAGCAAGCTCAGGGGCCTCGAGTACCACAGATGCCAGGAAAAGGGGTCGGCTCAAGGATAGCGAACAGAGACAGGACTGGGACGCGGGAAGAGAGGTAGAGCCATGCGTTTAAGGAGCAGGATAAGTAACCACAAAAAGAGGAAACAGGCAAGGGAGACCTAAGAGAAGAAGGTCAGCAGACTACTGAGGAGATTGAGGAGAATATGTTAACAGGTTCCAGGGGGACACAGGGCAGAGCTGGAAACTGAAAAGTTAACAGAGAGGCAAGGGGTTAAGACACAGATACTGGGCAAGAAGAAACAGGGAGGCAAGGGGTTAAGACACAGAGATCAATATCAGTGTGGACATAAGCAAGGAGAAGAGGGACAGGCCAGGTAATGGGAGAGAAACTCAACAATCAGGTGCCTCAACAAGGGAAGGGCGGCCTAAGATACCTAATGCCAGCCCCCTATTGACCCGGCAACACTGCTGGGTCAGGTAACAGTGCTGGATAAGGGGGAGGAATGTGCGTGCGCTCGATCCCTAAGGTGCATATGGGAAGAGGCAGAGCACACGGCTGGCAGTAGGGAGGAAGCATGCCGACGTGGCCAAGCGTGCACATGCCGGGAGCCAGACCTGAGAGAAGCCTGCAGCAGCACGGGTGCAACAAAGGAGGAGGAGGAATCATCGAGCGCAGAGCCAGCAGAAACAGCCCAGGGACCGGTGAGCATGGTGCGAACAGTACCCCCTCCCTTACACCCCCTCCTCTCTTCTTGGACAATTTTTTTTAAAAAATATGGGGCACATTAATGTTCTCCTGAGGTTCCCAAGACCTTTCCTCAGGACCAAAACCTTTCCAATCATTTAAAAAGAAGGTCTTGCCCCTGACTCTCTTGGAGGCTAGAATATCCTTTACCTCAAAAATGTTATCAGAACAGACTGGTGGGGGAGAAGAGTCGGGAGCAGGATGAAAATGGTTCAGAATGACTGGCTTATGGAGAGATGTGGAAGACGTTGGGAATGCAGAGCGAGGCAGGCAACCTCAGCTTGTAAGCTACATTATTGATGCACTGGAGGACTTAAAAAAAAACAATGTAACGAGGACCCAACTTGTAGAAAGGCACCTTCAGTCTTATATATTTAGGTGAGAGCCAAACCTTCTCGCCAGGCAGATAAGTTGGAGCATCCAAGCACCTCTTGTTGGCATGTCTCTTCATACACTCTCCAGCTTTTTCGAGTACCTTTTTAGTCTCTTGCCAGATTCTGGAGAATTCCAAGATTTTGAAGTTGGATGCAGGAACCCCGGAAGAGGCAGAAACCAGCAAAGGAATGCTGGGATGCATGACGAAAACTACAAAGAATGGAGACTTGGCTGAAGACTTGTTAGGATGATTATTTAGGTGAACTCGGCCCACGGGAGATGACCGGACCAGTCATCCTGAAGAGAGTTGGAGAAATGACGTAGATAGGATGCCAACACTTGACTTACATGCTCCACTTAGCCGTTGGTTTGTGGGTGGTATGCAGAAAAATCCAACTTTACTTCCAAGAGACAACACAAGGTCCTCCAAAATTGGGACGTGAATTAGACTCTGCGATCAGATACAATATGTTGTGGGAATCCATGAAGTTCAAAGACGTGCTGGACAAAGACCTTTGCTAATTCAGGAGCAGAGGGCAGCCCAAGAAGCGGAACAAAATGTGCCATCTTCGAGAACCGGTCTACTACCACCAGAATGGTAGAAAAACCGGAACGGTAATAAAGTCTAAAGCTTTATGTTGCCATGGGGATGAAGGAACAGGTAATGGAAGTAGAAGTCCTGAAGGTAAATGCCTGGGAACCTTGACCTTTGCACAAGATGGGTACGAAGCAGTGAAATCAACCACATCTTGACGGAGAGAAGGCCACCAGTAGAAGCGGGAAATGAGGTCCAGAGACTTCTTGACTCCGACATGACCAGAGATTTTGGAGGAGTGTCTCCAATCAAGACTATTTTCCTATCAGCCTCAAAAAAGAAGGTTTTGCCTGGAGGCGGGGTAATTAGCTTTACAGGAGCCACCATGACAATCTTGAACGGATCAATAATGTGAGAAGGCTCTTCTTCCAAGTCAAGGGGCTGAAGAGACCGCGATAACATGTCAGCCTTGACATTCTTCTGACCAGGATGAAAATGCAACTCGAAGTCGAAATGAGCAAAGAACAGAGACCATCTGGCCTGCCGGGGGTTCAGCCTTTGGGCTGACTGAAGGTAGGCCAGGTTCTTATGGTCAGTGAAGATGGTAAAAGGATGCACTGCCCCTTCCAGTAGGTAGCGCCATTCCTCCAGGGCCAATTTAATGGCAAACAGTTCCCGATCCCTGATGGAATAGTTGCTCTCCATGGAAGAAAAGGCCTAAGAAAAGAACCCACAATAGACCAAATGACCAGAAGAAGACCTATGAGACAGTACTGCGTGGGCACCAGAGGAAGATGCGTCCACTTTCAGAACAAACGGTTTGCATGCCTCAGGCCGGTGTAAAATTGTCGCAACTGCAAAGGCTTGTTTCAGGTTTAGAAAAGCATCTTTGGCCTCCAGGGGCCAGTTGCGGAGCAGACTCCCTTCTTAGTGAGGCACGAGATAGGCTTGGCTATGAAAGAGAAATACGGAATAAACTGACGGTAGTAGTTGGCAAATCCTAGGAAGCGTTGTATAGCCTTTACTCCAACTGGGCGTGGATACTGGAGGATCGCAGACAATTTTTCAGGGTACATCTCCAGTCCAGACTCTGAGACGATATACCCCAAGAAGGGCAAGGAAGACTGCTCGAAGATGCACTTTTCCATCTTTGTGTATAGAGGGTTCTCTCGCAGACGCTGCAGCACCAAAAAATAAGGATATCATCAAGGTAGGCCACAACGCAGGAGTATAGCAGGTCCCGAAAGATGTCATTGACAAACTCCTGAAATACCGTGGGAGCATTACACAGGCCGAAATGCATGACGAGGTCTTCCACTCATCTCCAGGACGGATTCAAATGAGATTGTAGGCTCCACGTAAGTCTAATTTAGAGAACACCCGGGCTCCTCTCAGGCGATCAAAGAGCTCAGGAATGAGCCGTAGAGGATACTTATTCTTTATCGTGATGTCATTCAGACCTCGGTAATCTATGCATGGCTGCAGTGAACCATCCTTTTTTTTTACAAAGAAGAAGCCAACACCTGCGGGCGAGGAGGATTTTCGTATAAACCCCTTGGCAAGGTTCTCATGGATATACTCAGACATGGCAGAAGTCTCGGCTGGAGAGAGTGGATAGATTCGACCCCTTGGCGGGGTGGTCCCAGGTCGTAGCTCCACTGGGCAGTCATAAGGATGATGAAGTGGCAAGGTCTCAGCCTCCTTTTTATCAAAAAATCCGAAAACAACCAATAGTTGGAAGGCATTCCGGCAGGACCAGAAGAAGGTTGAGAAGAAGTGACTCGACGAACCGACCCAAGGCATCTCTCTTGACACGGATGTCCCCACCGGAGGACCTCACCAGAATACCAATCCAGAATGGGCTCATGTGTCCAAAGCCACGGAAGACTGAGAAGCAGCACATGAGACAGTTTGGGCAAGACATAGAAGGTGATCTTCTCTCGGTGTAAGGCCCCAATTTGCAGAACCAGTTCCTCAGTAACCATAGAGACAAATTCTTGCAGAAGTTTCCCATCTACAGAGGCAATCATACGAGGATGCTCTAAGGCAAACACTGGGATCTGGTATTTCTTCACCTTCTTTTGCCCGCCACGCCCAAATCCTTGTACGCCACTTCAGAACCACGTCTCTGACCCTGGACGATCAAAACAGAAAGAGTAAGGGGAGGAGAGGAGTCTGACACACCTAGGGAGGCCTCTCTTACCTGACCTAGGTGGAGGCGTTTCCTGGCCTCTCAGGACATGAGCGCAGGAAATGAGACGTTCCACCGCAGTACAAGCACAAGCCCTGCGCCAACTTCTCCCTCCGACGTCATTCAGCTAACTTAACCTGACCTACCTGCATAGGCTCTGGTGTAGTGCTGCCGGAAGAACCTGTATGATGAGGACTGGGTGGTCTAAGGGCAGAAGAAGAAGAAGAAGGCCTAAAAGGTCTCCTTTCTCTGGCAACCTCTCAAGAATGCTCCTGAAAGCATAAATTAATGCGTGTGGCGAAGGAAATGAGATCCTCCAGAGTGGTCGGATATCTCACCCAGCAAGTTCATCTTTGATCTTGCCAGACAACCCTCTCCAAATGCCC
Source organism: Ranitomeya imitator (assembly GCF_032444005.1). NCBI lineage: Eukaryota > Metazoa > Chordata > Amphibia > Anura > Dendrobatidae > Ranitomeya > Ranitomeya imitator. The sequence continues at coordinate 638,787,845 of NC_091284.1, forward strand.
CAACTAAGGTCTCAATGTTCCAACCCAGCTCTGAAGATAATGTGCGAAAGTGGATCGCTTTTTGTCCGGCCATGAGGATGCCCTGCTGGAGATTAAAGAGAGACTCCATGGTGGAGACAAGACGTCCAGGCTCATCAAAGACCTTCCGGAAGGTGTCCAGAAAGATAGCAATACTGGGCACAATGGGATCATCACATTCCCAAAGATGATTCACCCAAGATAGGGCCTCTCCATTCAAATGGGACACAATAAAAGCCACCTTAGCCCAGTCGGTGGGATACTGCTGGGGCAACAACTCAAAGTACAGGCGACATTAAGGAAACCCCGACACAGCTTTGGGTCACCACCATAACGAGGCAGTTTAGCAAGATGGGGGAAGAAGCTGACATGGGATCAGAGGCACGGGATGGTGACTGCAAGGAGGTAGACTGCTAAGAGAGCAGGCAGTCATCCACGGAAGCCATACAGGATAAAATGTGAGCCTGGCTATCGCGCTGCTGAACCAACTCTTACTGGTGACTGGCTAACTGGGAAACATTACTAGGATCCACGGTCTGTAAAGCAGACAAGCGGAAGTCCATTGTCTTCATGAAAGACATGATGTGAGTCTGATTCTCTCGTAGAAATACTAGCTCCTTCTGAGCAGAGGTCCCAGTGGGGTCCATGGCCTGATTGTACCGTTATGCCGGAGGTTGCAGTTACCAAGAGTGGACCCACTGGACCATGATACCAAACCTCCCCTGAGGGAGCGCACCAGATTGGACCAACCCCTATACAGGGATAGCTTGGGAGCAAGCTCAGAGGTGCTAAATCCCTAAGATGCATATGGGAAGCGTGCGGCTGGCAGCAGGGAGAAAACATGCCGACCTGCCCGAGCAGGCACGCGCTGGGAGCCAGACCTGAGAGAAGCCCGCAGCAGCACGGGAGCAACGAAGGAGGAGGACGAATCGGCGAGCTCGGCGCCGGCAGCAACAGCCCTGAAACCGGTGAGCATGGTGCATTTCTGTTCAATTGGTTGATCCCATATTTATTGGGTAGTGCTCTCAGTTCCTCTTTTGCGTGGAACATAAATACTACAAAACCTACAAACGAACAGGAGTATACTCTCATATATAAATGTAAGTAGAATGAAGCCCTGAGTCTAAAAATAATTATATCAAAAAGTGAAATTTTATTAAACAAGGCTCATTGTAAATACAGAAATGGCTAAAAGCCTAAATGCACAAAAACATGATGAGAAAACAGGGAAAAACCACATAAAAAACAACAGCTGCCTAAGGAGGTACACCCCTAAATGTTGGTGCTACGAGTGGGCATAGAAGGAATATATAGGGCATCCTACCATTAAAGGTCAGTTGCAAAGGGAGCCCATATATGCTAATATTACAGCCCCTATGCCCAGTGTAATCTCACTTGTGCAGCCCAGCATAACCGTAACTTACCCATGTGGGAAGGAGGAACCTAAAAAGGCAGCAGGAAGGGCCCCAACGCGCGTTTCGCGATGTTGGCTTCCTCAGGGGACCATAAAAGACACCCACCAGTACCCGGCTATATATACTAACTAGATGGCACCTAGATCAATCTCAAACGGCGCGCCAGGTGCGGCGCGTGCGCAGTGCCGCCCACGGCGTCAGCCGCCACATCCGGCCATCCAGACCCCGGCGCGGGTCATGGAAAACATTTCCTGTGACGTCAGAGACCCGCGCCGGGTCTTCAGGATGCCTTCGGTGACGCAGACGGAGTCGGGGCCGCAATGCGCATGCGCACAGCGCGGCGGCCATCTTACATCCTGGACGAAGTGTGGGCAGGGACTGAAGGACTACTAGTAGGTATACAAAACTGCGGTATAAGTACAAAAACACAAACATTGCACCATTAAAAACACTGTTTAAGAGAAAAGAGGAAGAGGGACACAAGGAAAGCGTATGACGGAATCCATAGCAGGAACAATCAGAGCGGAACGTATAAGCTGTAGTGATCCATTAGTGTTCTGGTCCGAAATGTACGCAATCCAAAGAGTGCTCCCATGCAGTCCATATATAAATTTGTTCCACGGTGAAAAGAATCACTCCACATCTAGCCAAAACTGGTCAAGGGAAGATATGTTTCAGGAGCACAAAGAATTGATGGACCTCTTATCATTAAACAAATTAAAAATAAGAAACATAAAAATAATTAAAATGCAAACCATGCAAAACCCAAAATATAAGGGAGAAAAAGGCGACGCGAAGGCAAACTGTCAAACAAGTGACAATTACCACTACTAATATAGAACATTATTAAGTGTACACGATCCGGAAAGAGTTCCCTTCAGCCATGAAGGAAATGCAGCAAAAGAAGAAGTGAGGTACATATCTATGATTTCTTCTTAAAGAAAAGGGGTAAAGGATAGTTGTTCGTTAAGCCCGTGCGGGGACATCGTGCCCAGAGTCACGATCCATCGGCACTCCAGCTGCGCCAGAATACGTTTGCGGTCACCCCCTCTGATGCCACAATGTACCCTGTCTATGCCCCGCACCTTAAAAGAGGCGGGGTCACATCCATGGCACAGTCTGAAGTGCCGAGGGACCGGTTTCAACTCAGTAGTGTCCACCACATTTCTGGCCGCAATGATGCCCCGCACGTGCTCACGTATCCTCACCCTGAGCTCACGAGATGTGAGTCCCACATAACCGAGATTGCAGGCACAGACGGCATAGTACACCACATAGGTAGTGATACACGTGATATAATTGGTGATATGATATTCCTTATCGCCATTAGCTGATGTAAATTATGTTGCTCTAACAAGGTTGCGACAGGCCAAACATGACCCACACGGAAAGAAACCCCATTTTTGTTTGCCCATCCCAAAAAGGGTGGTCGGTGTTGCCACATAGTGACTTTTTGTCAAGATGTCTTTCAAATTTCTTCCTCTCCTTGCTGTTAGCCAACTTAGGGATAGGGGGGGATACACACTCTTACCTAGTAATCCATTGGCAATGTTCTCGGAGCTTCTGTATGAAATATTGGATAGGGTTTTTCAACTAGGGATTATTCCCAAAAATTTTTTTGATGGACTATGTGTTAAAACCCCAGTGATACCAACACTATATTTGCTGCCCAAGGTCCATAAGGATCCCGTCACACCTCCTGGGCGTCCTATTGTCTCTGGCATAGGAGGGCTATGCGATCCAGCTTGTAAATTTATTGAATATTATCTTCATCCGCTGGTTGAGACGCTGCCCTCCTATGTCAGGGACACTACGGACGTCCTGAGGAAATTGGACGGTTTGGTAATGGAACCAGATATGCTTCTCGCAACAATTGATGTCGAGTCGCTCTATACGAGCATTGGCCATACAGATGGCATCAGGGCCACTAAATTCTATCTGGAATCAAGTAACCTGAATCCTGAGCTGTGCTCCCTCGTCCTGGAACTGCTGGAGTTTATTTTGACACACAATTTTTTTGTTTTTAAGGATCGTTATTTTTTACAACAGCGCGGCACTGCGATGGGCGCGGCGTGTGCGCCATCCTACGCAAACCTCTTTCTCGGTTATTGGGAGAGGGAGGTTTTCGGTGATGGCGCATGCGCCGCCTCCCAGGCGCAGTGCTGGTATCGATACATCGATGACATCCTTCTTATTTGGCAGGGTGGCGGGCCTGGGCTCCGACATTTCATCCATGAGCTTAACCAGAACCAATATAACATCAGACTTACCCATAAGATTGCCTCCAAAACCATTGACTTTCTGGATGTGAAAATTCTGATTGATGACTCAGGGATGCTACAAACTGATGTTTTCCGAAAGGAAACTTCAGTAAATGCACTTCTTCATGCATCCAGTGCTCACATTTCCTCTACAATACGAGCGCTCCCTATAGGACAATTCTTACGGATGAAGAGGATTTGCTCATTGGATGGAATGTTTGAGGCCCAGGCTCGTGACCTCTCCAGCAGATTCCGGGAGAGGGGGTACAGCAACAGGAGCATAAAACAGGGATACTTGCGAGCCAAGAGAGCACCAAGAGAACATCTTCTTGGTACTATGAGGACTAGGGCAGCGAATAAAGAACAACCTGTACGTTTTATTACAACGTATAATGATCAATGGGGGTCCATCCGGAACATCTTGTCTAAACATTGGCCGGTCCTCAAGACCAAACCTACCTTGGAAAGACTAATTCCAGAACATCCTCTCCTAACAGCAAGGAGAGGAAGAAATTTGAAAGACATCTTGACAAAAAGTCACTATGTGGCAACACCGACCACCCTTTTTGGGATGGGCAAACAAAAATGGGGTTTCTTTCCGTGTGGGTCATGTTTGGCCTGTCGCAACCTTGTTAGAGCAACATCATTTACATCAGCTAATGGCGATAAGGAATATCATATCACCAATTATATCACGTGTAACACTACCTATGTGGTGTACTATGCCGTCTGTGCCTGCAATCTCGGTTATGTGGGACTCACATCTCGTGAGCTCAGGGTGAGGATACGTGAGCACGTGCGGGGCATCATTGCGGCCAGAAATGTGGTGGACACTACTGAGTTGGAACCGGTCCCTCGGCACTTCAGACTGTGCCATGGATGTGACCCCGCCTCTTTTAAGGTGCGGGGCATAGACAGGGTACATTGTGGCATCAGAGGGGGTGACCGCAAACGTATTCTGGCGCAGCTGGAGTGCCGATGGATCGTGACTCTGGGCACGATGTCCCCGCACGGGCTTAACGAACAACTATCCTTTACCCCTTTTCTTTAAGAAGAAATCATAGATATGTACCTCACTTCTTCTTTTGCTGCATTTCCTTCATGGCTGAAGGGAACTCTTTCCGGATCGTGTACACTTAATAATGTTCTATATTAGTAGTGGTAATTGTCACTTGTTTGACAGTTTGCCTTCGCGTCGCCTTTTTCTCCCTTATATTTTGGGTTTTGCATGGTTTGCATTTTAATTATTTTTATGTTTCTTATTTTTAATTTGTTTAGTGATAAGAGGTCCATCAATTCTTTGTGCTCCTGAAACATATCTTCCCTTGACCAGTTTTGGCTAGATGTGGAGTGATTCTTTTCACCGTGGAACAAATTTACAATTAGGGCCAGAAATATTTGGACAGTGACACAATTTTCGCGAGTTGGGCTCTGCATGCCACCACATTGGATTTGAAATGAAACCTCTACAACAGAATTCAAGTGCAGATTGTAACGTTTAATTTGAAGGGTTGAACAAAAATATCTGATAGAAAATGTAGGAATTGTACACATTTCTTTACAAACACTCCACATTTTAGGAGGTCAAAAGTAATTGGACAAATAAACATAACCCAAACAAAATATTTTTATTTTCAATATTTTGTTGCAAATCCTTTGGAAGCAATCACTGCCTTAAGTCTGGAACCCATGGACATCACCAAACGCTGGGTTTCCTCCTTCTTAATGCTTTGCCAGGCCTTTACAGCCGCAGCCTTCAGGTCTTGCTTGTTTGTGGGTCTTTCCGTCTTAAGTCTGGATTTGAGCAAGTGAAATGCATGCTCAATTGGGTTTAGATCTGGAGATTGACTTGGCCATTGCAGAATGTTCCACTTTTTGGCACTCATGAACTCCTGGGTAGCTTTGGATGTATGCTTGGGATCATTGTCGATCTGTACTATGAAGCGCCGTCCAATCAACTTTGCAGCATTTGGCTGAATCTGGGCTGAAAGTATATCCCGGTACACTTCAGAATTCATCCGGCTACTCTTGTCTGCTCTTATGTCATCAATAAACACAAGTGACCCAGTGCCATTGAAAGCCATGCATGCCCATGCCATCACGTTGCCTCCACCATGTTTTACAGAGGATGTGGTGTGCCTTGGATCATGTGCCGTTCCCTTTCTTCTCCAAACTTTTTTCTTCCCATCATTCTGGTACAGGTTGATCTTTGTCTCATCTGTCCATAGAATACTTTTCCAGAACTGAGCTGGCTTCTTGAGGTGTTTTTCTGCAAATTTAACTCTGGCCTGTCTATTTTTGGTATTGATGAATGGTTTGCATCTAGATGTGAACCCTTTGTATTTACTGTCATGGAGTCTTCTCTTTACTGTTGATTTAGAGACAGATACACCTACTTCACTGAGAGTGTTCTGGACTTCAGTTGATGTTGTGAACGGGTTCTTCTTCACCAAATTAAGTATGCGGCGATCATCCACCACTGTTGTCATCCGTGGACGCCCAGGCCTTTTTGAGTTCCCAAGCTCACCAGTCAATTCCTTTTTTCTCAGAATGCACCCAACTGTTGATTTTGCTACTCCAAGCATGTCTGCTATCTCTCTGATGGATTTTTTCTTTTTTTTCAGCCTCAGGATGTTCTGCTTCACCTCAATTGAGAGTTCCTTTGACCGCATGTTGTCTGCTCACAGCAACAGCTTCCAAATGCAAAACCACACACCTGGAATCCACCCCTGACCTTTTAACTACTTCATTGATTACAGGTTAACGAGGGAGACGCCTTCAGAGTTAATTGCAGCCCTTAGAGTCCATTGTCCAATTACTTTTGGTCCCTTGAAAAAGAGGACGCTATGCATTACAGAGCTATGATTCCTAAACCCTTTCTCCGATTTGGATGTGGAAACTATCATATTGCAGCTGGGAGTGTGCACTTTCAGCCCATATTATATATATATAATTGTATTTCTGAACATGTTTTTGTAAACAGCTAAAATAACAAAACTTGTGTCACTGTCCAAATATTTCTGGCCCTAACTGTATATATGGACTGCATGGGAGCACTCTTTGGATTGCGTACATTTCGGACCAGAACACTAATGGATCACTACAGCTTATACGTTCCGCTCTGATTGTTCCTGCTATGGATTCCGTCATACGCTTTCCTTGTGTCCCTCTTCCTCTTTTCTCTTAAACAGTGTTTTTAATGGTGCAATGTTTGTGTTTTTGTACTTATACCGCAGTTTTGTATACCTACTAGTAGTCCTTCAGTCCCTGCCCACACTTCGTCCAGGATGTAAGATGGCCGCCGCGCTGTGCGCGTGCGCATTGCGGCCCCGACTCCGTCTGCGTCACCGAAGGCATCCTGAAGACCCGGCGCGGGTCTCTGACGTCACAGGAAATGTTTTCCATGACCCGCGCCGGGGTCTGGATGGCCGGATGTGGCGGCTGACGCCGTGGGCGGCACTGCGCACGCGCCGCACCTGGCGCGGCGTTTGAGATTGATCTAGGTGCCATCTAGTTAGTATATATAGCCGGGTACTGGTGGGTGTCTTTTATGGTCCCCTGAGGAAGCCAACATCGCAAAACGCGCGTTGGGGCCCTTCCTGCTGCCTTTTTAGGTTCCTCCTTCCCACATGGGTAAGTTACGGTTATGCTGGGCTGCACAAGTGAGATTACACTGGGCGTAGGGGCTGTAATATTAGCATATATGGGCTCCCTTTGCAACTGTCCTTTAATGGTAGGATGCCCTATATATTCCTTCTATGCCCACTCGTAGCACCAACATTTAGGGGTGTACCTCCTTAGGCAGCTGTTGTTTTTTATGTGGTTTTTCCCTGTTTTCTCATCATGTTTTTGTGCATTTAGGTTTTTAGCCATTTCTGTATTTACAATGAGCCTTGTTTAATAAAATTTCACTTTTTGATATAATTATTTTTAGACTCAGGGCTTCATTCTACTTACATTTATATATGAGAGTATACTCCTGTTCGTTTGTAGGTTTTGTATATTTTGTGGAGTCGCGGTTGCGCTCTCATTTTCTGGTCCCGTATTTTTAGGACCATATATTCTCAATGTATATCCAGTATGTCAGTTTTTGTTAAAAACATAAATACTATCAGCATTATCCTTACATTCCCAATCGAAAATACAAGCTGACCAAATGTGAACAGGAAGCTTTTAAAAATCTTTGAACTAGATCAGCCATTGTAATAAAAATGTTGGACAAAGGGGGTCAGTAGTCATGCTAAATAAGCATGATTACATTAATTCTGTTAATAACATGCTTGCTGACAGTAACATATATTTTCATTTAAAATGTGATCCCACAAATATTACACTAGGAATTCTATCTAAGAAAGAAAATTATTTTTTTTGACTATAGAAAATCCTACGGTGCCTATTATGCTGATGATACCTCCAAGTCCCACCCATCACACCATAGATTGTTGTTGTGCAATCCTTCATCTTTTAGTCAAATATGTTATTTTTTCATTAAATAATTCATTTTAGATATACACGGATCAGAATTTGGATCTTTCATTCTTCTCCTGCATATACTAGGCACTGATCAGTGGCATCAATTGCGGGCTTCCATGCAGATTGTTCCTCAAAAAGGACATGCTGTTTTTATTCCTTCTACGTGTACCAAGGTTGTGTGAATGAATCGAAGCGTTGACACTGGTGCAAATTCTGAACCATCATTCTAAAAGAAATTATAAGGGCAAAATCTGTGCTTTGCTGTTTGTATCAGATACATTCTGCAATTAGCCTAGGTAGGGACAGTTTCAGGAGAAGGGAGAGAGGCAGAATACAGTCTTTAGGAAGGGCTCACGGTATACAGTCTGTTGCTAAATATACAGGCGGTAATCCCAAAATTAGAATAAAAAGTTAATTTATTTCAGTTTTTCGATACAAAAAGTGAAACTCCTATATTATACAAACAGTCAGTGCAAACAGAGTGATCTATATCAAGTGTTTATTTCTGTTAATATTGATGATTACTGCTTACAGCCATTAAAAACCCAAAAGTCATTATGTTAGTAAATTAGAATAATTAACATTTAAGTGGTATATAACACTAAAAATGCATCAAACTATGTAGGATATTAAAATCTGACCATAACTAGTGATAGGTGAATTCCTTGATATTCAGTTGGCCTAACAGTTAAAAAAAAATTGGTTTGGGTAAATTTCTGTGTAAAATAACACTCAAAAAGGCGTTGAAAATTTTTTTTGTATTCAATTACTCATCCGTACAATATTATGTGCTCTTTGGATTATTTTGGTGGTATATAACACAAAAAAGGCATTGATGTCACAACACCAAACTATGTAGGATATTAAAATCTGACCATGAATACTGATGGCTGAACCACTGGATGTTCGTTCGGGTCTGGTGGTTTTGGCTAAACAGTTAAAATAATTTGGTTCGGGTACCAGAACAGTACCCGTGCCCAAACCCAGACCCCATTCAGATGAATGAGGGGCACGAACATCCATTGTTTGCCATGCTTTCTCCTGCATGACAGCATGGCAAACACTGGATCTGATTGGCGGTAAGCTCATTACCTCCAGCCAGAGATCAGCGGCTTCCATGCTCCCATGCTGTCACAGGTGTGAGCTGATGGGAGCCAGCAGCCAGTGGCTCATTGGAGTATTCATCAGCTGGTGCCTGTGCTGTAAATAAATACATATTTTTTTAAAAATGGTGTGTTCCCTTCTATTTTTGATAACCAACATGGCAAAACTTACAGTTGTGAGCTGCAATCCTCAGCTGTCAGCTTTATCATGGCTGTTTGTTAAGAATAGAGGCGTTTCCACAATGTTTTATTTTCTATATGTTGTCTGGTGTCAGTATTTTTCTCTGAAAATTGCAGAATAATATTATAGGCCATAATAATTGAGCAAAAAGAATTACATCTGGCTCAAGTTGATGGGATTGAATTGAAAGTCCATTGTAATAAATCAAGAGGGTAACCTTTTTTAGTGAATTTATTAAGCATTTTCTCTAATCATTGTGTACATAATTAATGTTTGCTAACAATCTGTTTGACCCGTTCAAATTGTGATTTCAGAATTGACTGAAAGCAATAATTTTTGATAAGTACAAAGGTCAATAAATCAGTCCAAATTTCAATAACCTGGATTCATTTGTGATTGAAGTAGTAGAAAATTAGTGATCTATACAGTTTAACGTGATTTGTGTAAAAGACGGTCTGTTCAAATTTTTAAAAACTTCTTGGCCTATTACATTTCACTTAATATGTAATGGTTGTGGACAGGGTTCCTTCTCTGTCCTCTTGGGGTTAATTTGTATAGCCTCCTTTTGGTTTGGGGAGGACCAAATTTAACAGCCTTCATCTGGGCATCCTTGTCAGTGATACATCTGTCTTGGCTGTTTGTCTGACCCCTTGGTATGCTTGTATACTGTTTATTCCAATTGCTTTCTTGTGTATGGCTCGCCCTATTTTCTTGTTCTGTGCTTTGCCTTATGATTTGATGTTTATTGTCTGTTTCTGGTTCTGACCTTGGTATTCCAACTTCCCTCCTGTCTTCCCCGATTCTACTGCACTGCTATCTTTGGCTCTTGATCACACTTACGTCTCACCCTTTTTGGCACTTCATCGACCTCACGGCTTGACCTTGGCACATTTAGACTACTCTCCGGCTTCGTCGATCACCGCCGCTACTCGGCGTCTGGCCCCACCTTCATCCACTCCCCCAGAAGTCAAGTGGTTCAGGTCCTGCGCTCCAGCACGTAAGCTCACTGAAGCGCTTACTCTCTCTCTGTCCTTCTGTAACATGTGCACAGACTCCTGCGGTAAGTCTGCAGCAGGGGCAGGGCTCTTAACAAAATATTTTTTGTTCAAAAAATTGACTATTGTCATATATACTGTAAAACCTGCTTTGTGTGTAATTCTGATGGTTTGAAATAAAAAAACACAAAATTGGCCTACTACAGGTGTACAAATTTGGTTGCTCAAAAATTGACTACAGTCATATACTGTATACTGTAGAGCTTAGTTTGCTAGCAATTTTGTTGGTTTGAAAAGAAAACATAAATTGGCCTTCTACAGATGTACAAATTTAATTGTTCAAAAATTGACTGTTGTCGTATTTATTATAGAACTTGGTTTGAGTGCAATTATATTGGTTTGAAATGAAACCAAAACTGGCCTGCTACAGGTGTACAAACTTAGTCTTTCAAAAATTTACTATTGTCATATGTGTTGTAGAACTTGTTTTGTCTGTAAATTCATTGGTTTGAAATAAAAGCCAAAAATTGGCATACTACAAGTTTACAAATTTGGTCCATCTGTACTTGGTCCCCAGCTGCTACTATTTCTCCCAATGTGGCATTCCTGTCTTATTCCAGCACATGTCCAGGAACATTAACCGTGTCCTTATCAACATGGTTACTGGGATTGTCCACTTAAAGACCGATACGTGGACAAGCGCTTGTGGCAACAGTTGCTACATTTCCTTGATGATACACTGGGTGAACATTATGGAGGCCAGGATCGAGTCCCACCCTGGCACTAATGCAGAGGATTGATGGCCCTACTTCTATTAGCGTTTCCTCCACCTCCCTTCACTCCCTCCTGCTCCTAAAGGCTAAAGGCTCTGCTGAAGCTAATTTGTCTAGGAGACAAACCGCATAACATGGCACAGTTTTTGAAAGTAATAACAGACCAGACAGATCTGCGGTTTTCACCGCTGAACCTACACCTAGACGTGTTCGTGTGTAATAATTGCTGTAACCTGGGGGCAGCTGTGTAGCTTGGCTAGCTTACTCATGTACGTTGCTTGGCCCATGTACTAACCTTGGTAGTTTAGAGGTGTCTGAAAATCTACCTATATTTGCCAGAGTTTCTGGTCAAGGTGCGCCATGTCAGCAGCCCTTTCTGCAAGTCAGCTACAGCTGTCACCGCACTAGCAGTGTTGCAGCAGCACATTAAAGATCCAGCTCACTGACTGGTGTGCAACGTGACCATGCACTGTAACTCCCCATTGCACATGCTGCCAAGACTTTGTGAGCAGCAGATGGCAGTTGTGGAATACCAGCTTCAACATGCCCGTCAGTATTCTGAATAGCCTTCGCACATAAGAAATGAATAGTGGGCGTAGATGTTTGACAATTGTGCAGTTCTCCAAGAGTTTGACTCCCTTTATTCTCGTTACTCGAAACGAGCAATCAAACTGTAGAAATTGCTTCGCTTGAGTAACGGGCATCAGAGCAATTTAGTGTTCACTCATTTCTAATAAATATAAACTAGATGTCAATCGACATCATGCTTCTCCATGTAGAATTTGATGATCATGTCTGCAGCAAAAGACATGTGCTTAGAAATATGCCTTATTATAGTTAAATAGTGTAGTTGTATAAGTCAAACAGAGGCCAAAGTGTATCCATTATCTGTCATGCTTATATACAGCTCTGGCAAAAATTAAGAGACCACCACATCAAAACCCTGTCATGAGCAACCCAATCTCCAGACCTGAACCCCATTGAATACCTCTGGAATGTAATTAAGAAGATGATGGATAGTCACTAGCCATCAAACAAGGAAGAACTGCTTAAAGAAGTAGTGTGAAAGACTGGTGGAAAGCATGCTAAGACACATGAAAGCTGTGATTAAAAATCATGGTTATTCCACAAAATAATAATTTCTAAACACTTCCTGGTGTAAAACATTAGTATTGTTGTTTCTAAATTATTATGAACTTGTTATCTTTGTATTTTTTGAGGTAACATAGTAACATAGTAACATAGTAACATAGTTAGTAAGGCCGAAAAAAGACATTTGTCCATCCAGTTCAGCCTATATTCCATCATAATAAATCCCCAGATCTACGTCCTTCTACAGAACCTAATAATTGTATGATACAATATTGTTCTGCTCCAGGAAGACATCCAGGCCTCTCTTGAACCCCTCGACTGAGTTCGCCATCACCACCTCCTCAGGCAAGCAATTCCAGATTCTTACCCCCTAACAGTAAAGAATCCTCTTCTATGTTGGTGGAAAAACCTTCTCTCCTCCAGACGCAAAGAATGCCCTCTTGTGCCCGTCACCTTCCTTGGTATAAACAGATCCCCAGCGAGATATTTGTATTGTCCCCTTATATACTTATACATGGTTATTAGATCGCCCCTCAGTCGTCTTTTTTCTAGACTAAATAATCCTAATTTCGCTAATCTATCTGGGTATTGTAGTTCTCCCATCCCCTTTATTAATTTTGTTGCCCTCCTTTGTACTCTCTCTAGTTCCATTATATCCTTCCTGAGCACCGGTGCCCAAAACTGGACACAGTACTCCATGTGCGGTCAAACTAGGGATTTGTACAGAGACAGTATAATGCTCTCATCATGTGTATCCAGACCTCTCTTAATGCACCCCATGATCCTGTTTGCCTTGGCAGCTGCTGCCTGGCACTGGCTGCTCCAGGTAAGTTTATCATTAACTAGGATCCCCAAGTCCTTCTCCCTGTCAGATTTACCCAGTTGTTTCCCGTTCAGTGTGTAATGGTGATATTGATTCCTTCTTCCCATGTGTATAACCTTACATTTATCATTGTTAAACCTCATCTGCCACCTTTCAGCCCAAGTTTCCAACTTATCCAGATCCATCTGTAGCAGAATACTATCTTCTCTTGTATTAACTGCTTTACATAGTTTTGTATCATCTGAAAGCTCTTTTTTAATTATGACCATTTCTCCTTTTCAGAAAAAAAAAATAAAAAAAATTGCTTGGAATTTCAGAGACATGTTGTCAGAAGATTATAGACTAAAAGAATCATTTAAATTTTACGCAAAAATATACCTATAAAGAGAAAAATCAGCCAAACTGAACCTTTTTCAGTGGTCTCTTAATTTTGCTAGAGCTGTAAATTTATACTGTATGCCTTTTGATTGTAATGAAAAGTTTGTAAACTACTATGTGTTTTTTCATAATAAAGGTCATTGGTAGAGTTATACCTTATAAAGGCATATGTTTTGTTTTTTTATTAGAAATAACTACAGTGCATACAATGTACAGGTATATAATCACAAATGGCACAGAATAAATCAAATATTATATCTGCTACATTTTTGAAAAAAAACTGTCATCCAGAAGTTTTATCAAAATTATACACGTGTCACTGTACTATTTACAAATATTGTGAGACAGTGACCGGTATCACATGTGAGGGTTGCTATGTGTCCCTCCCAGGATGCGCACGGAGGCGAATTGAGGCCGTGTGTGTGCACTGCAATCACAGGCATAGCTGTGATTGCAATGGAAAATAAAAGTAAGGCTGGGTTCACATTGTGTTAGTGGGTGTCCGCTGATGGAATCCGTTACATGGCGCAATTAACGCTATGTAACGGATCCGTTAGCGCACCCATTGACCGCAATGTATCTAACGCATCGCTAACGTATGCCATTTTTGGCATGCGTTAGCGATGTCCTGTTTTTTTCTGACGGACCTCGAACGCTGCTTGCAGCAGATCGGGCATCTGCGCTAGCGGGATCGCTAAACACAATCCCTTTTTGTACATTGCATTAGCGCATTCCGTTAGCGTATGCGCTAAACGGATTGCACTAATGCAATGTGAACCTAGCCTAAGCGTTGGTCTTGGGCAAACTATTTGTCCAAGGCAGATTTAATAAAACCTTCTGGGCTTTTATTTTTTAAACAGACTACAGGATGGTAGTGGGGCAGTCGGCTTCCTTCCCAGCCGGGATTTCGATGTGGCTTACGGCAACAGGGTCCTTGTAAAAACCAGTGAAGTCTGGGTGTGTCTCTAGGTGTGTTAGTTTGGTTTTGAAAGAGTGCAGAGCAGAAGGCTCTGCAGAGCTCACAGGTGAATCAACACAGGCAAGCGGATCCAAAGGGCCAAGCGAAGCCAAAAGGCCTGGTACCCACAGCATGCAAGGCGGTGCAGTCGCCCACTACAACAAGGTCTCGGATGAAGATTGTCTTGTTTCCTGGCGGCAGTCCAGAAGATATCGTGTGCTGTGTATTTTTTTATGTGAGTTGGACATTAAAACATATTTTGCTTTGAACTTTGCTGGGTTAATTCCTCATCACTGCATAGTGTGGATACCACTGCACTACAATATGCAGTACATAGAAAAATCTAGTTTTTATATATATATTCATATGTATGATTTTGAAAATATGTGGATAATGTGACTACATTTGTTGTCTTGAACTATTTAAAAATGTACAGGATATTTCTCCTGGGGAGAAAAATAAGACTTTTTGTGCAATGTTGTCCAGACTGTTGAATTCTCAGGACACATGAATTGTTTTTAAAATGTAGTACAGTGATGTTAAGAGTGACATAGATGTCACAAAGAGAAATACATTTACAGTCAAAGTCACAATCACTTTAGTTATTGCCACTATACATGCTTGGAAACACAGCACTGCCACATAAACAGGTCACAGATGTTTTGAACTACTCATGCCCACTAACGTCTAAGACATGACATGCCTACTACTTTGAAATGCCTGTTAATATTAGACTGATGCAAGAGAGTTTAGTTACAGAGAGAAAATAAAAAATGAAACAAAACTCACCCAAACTTGTACTTTTATAAAAGAAGACAACCTTAAATTGTTACCAATACAAAAAGAATGGTCTAAGAAATATCAGCAAAGAAGCTTTTATGGATTGTAATGAATGATACTTTACTATTTTGTAACATTCAAAACTATTCTCAAAAAGTTAATCCACAACTATATAAACTTATCCAGGCCTCATTCAGACTTCTCTGTTAAGGTACCGTCACACTAAGCGACGCTGCAGCGATACCGACAACGATCCGGATCGCTGCAGCGTCGCTGTTTGGTCGCTGGAGAGCTGTCACACAGACCGCTCTCCAGCGACCAACGATCCCGAGGTCCCCGGTAACCAGGGTAAACATCAGGTAACTAAGCGCAGGGCCGCGCTTAGTAACCCGATGTTTACCCTGGTTACCATCGTAAAAAAACAAACAGTACATACTTACATTCAGCTGTCTGTCCCTTGCCGTCTGTTTGCTGCACTGACTGCTGGCCGTAAAGTGAAAGCAGAGCACAGCCACAGCGGTGAGTCACCGCTGTGTGACTCACCGCTGTGCTGTGCTTTCACTTTCACTTTGCGGCCAGCAGTCAGTGCAGCAAACAGACGGCAAGGGACAGACAGCTGAATGTAAGTATGTAGTGTTTGTTTTTTTACGCTGGTAACCAGGGTAAACATCGGGTTACTAAGCGCGGCCCTGCGCTTAGTTACCCGATGTTTACCCTGGTTACCAGTGAAGACATCGCTGAATCGGTGTCACACACACCGATTCAGCGATGTCTGCGGGGAGTCCAGCGACGAAATAAAGTTCTGGACTTTCTTCCCCGACCAGCGATCTCCCAGCAGGGGCCTGATCGCTGCTGCCTGTCACACTGGACGATATCGCTAGCGAGGACGCTGCAACGTCACGGATCGCTAGCGATATCGTCTAGTGTGACGGTACCTTTACATGTAATTGTTCTATTCTTGATTTTCACAGACAGAACTTTTACACATTAAAGTCTATCTTACTGATTTGTTAAAACTACCCCTCAACTGGGAGCAGATATCAAAGGATCATTCAATTGTTTGATGGATATAACTCTCTCCAAATACTTGCTTAACTAGAGACTTCTATAAAGGTCACATAGCGTTCCCCAACAGTTCTACATAGACATTAACATTGCAGTTTCTTGTGTCCATTTGGCTCTTAAAAACAAATTTATAAATTTAGGTTCACAACTAAAACAACTCATGCACCATGTCATTTCTAACATTCATATACATAATAGAAAAAGTATATGAAATAAGCATTATTGATTGTGAAATAAAAATGGAGACACATTTTGACTACATTTTTAATCTAGTGAGTGACAGCTACAGTCTATAAGATTGCATGCAACTCAATGCAATGATACCAAAGGGTTGCATTTTAAGAAGTGTAAGAAGTGTAATTTTTGAATAATAAGGTGTTTTTGTATTTTAATTTCTCCAAAGATCTCCTGTGGACTTTTACAGTCTTTGAATATAAACAATATCTTGAAATAGCCTTCAATTGAATGATCAATCATAGTAAGAAGTATAATGTTCAGTTGTTCATAATCTATATAAAATGACTTGTCAGTCTATTTAAGGAAATAAAGTAAAAAAAAGTTTAATTTCTAAGTAACATGCATGATATAATGCCAGCCTGTCTGCAAATTTTAATTCTTTTGGAAGCCCATGTTAATTGTATCTCATTTAAGTATATGAGCTTTCCAAATCCTGTCTAATACCAAACATTCATTGAGGCCTGTTAATGACAGTCAGCTCCTGACTACAGCAGTTTCATTGTTGCATTGTAGGTGTGAATCCTTTAAATAGATTACACATCATTTTCATCATTGCCTGTCTCCTCACTGATGCATAGTTTGCATAATTCATTAACATAATTGACCTTCTATTTAATTGTTTATTTATCATGTTCATGTTATTTAGTGATGTAGAACTGAACAACAGTTTCCCAGCATGTATAGTCATAGCACACATTTTCAATACATTTGTGATGATGACGTATGAAAGGCAAATGTAATATTTGGGCTGCAATTTGATACATTGTTTAGCTTTAAGGGTTAAGTTCCTTTGCATCTGGAAAGGTTTAATAGAAACAGTTTAGAAAACATCACATGATGTTTCTCTCATTGAAGAACAGATTGCAAAAGGATTAAAGGGAAAAGCATTCCAAGGAAGATTATAAAGCAAAATCTGTTCTAAATTCCATACAGATTACTACTGTGTGTTCTTTGATTATTATACAACTATTGGAAAATAAGATAGGAGACAATGGACACAATCTGTAATAAGCTGGTATTTATTATAAAACACAGGTTCCACAACTGAACAAGTTGATCCACCCAAAGACTAAATCAAAATGTAATGTGTTAAAAATGTTCAAAATAATAACGCAGATTACAAACAGTAGAATATAGACTATGTCTCCAGAGTACATACAATATATGTAATATATACACTAACGGCACCGCGCTTGGGTTACTGAAGTGACCTCCCCTATCTGCAGGGGCGCAATTGCCCCGAGTAGACTGGTGGGCACGTATGTCACACTCCAAACAAAGCACCAGAAGTCGCGCTACTAGTGAGGCGCTGCACTGATACGTGCTAGAAATGTGTACCCCCTAAAGAACAATGCTAAGAGCCTAAATAAAGAAAGTAGATCCCTTACCGTGGTTAATGAAGATGAGCACCCTCCGCTGCTGATAGATGTAAGTGCGGCTGTGGTACAGGTCGTGCAAATGGTGATGACCGGAGGGTGGGCGCACAGGAGCACGTGCGGACGAGAGCGGTATAGAACGCCGCTACCGAGTGCAGAGCCAGGGAACGTCCCGGCCGGAGGCGTCCCTGGTTACACTGGAAAACAAAGATGGCCGACGCTGACACGCAGCGTGTGACGTCACGGGCCTACGGAGGCACCCAAGGACCAAAAAGGTAAACTGACGCGTTTCGAAGGGTGAACGCCCTTCTTCATCAGGGTTATGGCCCTACAGGAGTACTCCACTTAACTACATACCTTATCTCATCCTGTGTCCTCGTCCACTGAGATACATTGCCCGCCCCAGTCACTGAGATGACCAGTGTCCTATTGCAACCCATTCACATCCAGTGCTCATCACTCTGCCCACTCGCCCTAAATGACAAGGTATTATTGGTCATTAGGGCCCATGCCCCACAAATATAAATCCAAATAGAGAAAAATTACCGCACACAATACTGGTATGATGCGAAAAAAGGTATATGCCAGGTTTTATTTAAACAAAGAATTTCAAAGTTGCCACAGATTTTTGTAGACAGAAATATATACAGACAGAGACCCAACGTTTCGACCCTCCTGGGTCTTATTCATGGGGTTTTACTGGGGAGACAAGGAGACAACATAAGTGGCTGTATGTCATATAACATAATAATCATAAACGAAAAAACCACACTGGATAAACAACTAATAAGTACTACCTAAAAAAAGAAAACAAACCAACAAACATGCAAAGGAAACAATATATACAGTGGTACATCAAATTTTAAAAGCCGCCAATAATGGTGGAGGGCTGGCGGTAAGGAGCAGCGTCCGCTACTATGATTACATTAGGTAAGCAATGGCAAGGAGAACATAAGTATTTTACCTCTGATCCTATAATACAAATAGACAAGAGTGGCAATAGTAGAAGGTAGGCGACCAATTCCTCTAAAGCATAACCTGTCGTCATGATAAAACATAAAATGTATAGGTAGCTGGACAGTATACAGTGAGGAGTAATACTACACTCGTATGTGGGAGAAAGGGGTCCGGAGATCCCAAACAAGTAACGTCTAACCCAGGGGATAAATATGAACAAGGTGGTATCTATAAAATTAATGGTAGAGTCCCCATACTAATGAATCTAGTGGTAAACGGAGGGATGCAAGTGAAGGTCCCAGGGCGGCATCGTAATTGCTAAAAATTCATGATAAAGAGGTAAAAGGAGGGCCGTGGTTGTAACGGAAAACAAACCCCCTAATATATTAAGCACGTTGGGAATGCAAAAAGCGCTGTAGGATACCTTAAAGTAGGGCCAGTATAAGGCCTATGTGTCCCGGGTGTAGGAAGGCTGGTAACAGGAGCCGTCATGCTTAAGGATGGCCTGTAATGTAAAGGTACCCATAGGTGAGTGTGCGATAATGCCTGGAAGGGAGATGAGGGGACAAGCGCCGTAATACCTGTAAGTCCTGTGTATAGGTGTGGGATCAGCGGTGCTCCCGCGCCCTGCTGCTGCGATGAACAGGAGAGGAAGTGAGGGTAGACAGCGGTGTCTCCCTGAAATACCACCGGACCGGAAGTGAGCGCTCCCGGACCGGAAATGACGCGGCGTCATGTTACAGAGAGAGCCGCGCATGCGCAGATGGCGCTGCAGGCTAGTAAGGGCATGGTAATGCCCAGATGTGGGAGTGTGTAGAGGTTAACCGCCCTATGAGCACTGAGAGGAGGTGTAGTGGGTACGGCATAGTAATCTGCATAGTGTGAGGCTAATGAATGGCATGGGAGGAGTAGGTTGATGGAAAAAAAAGGTGGAAGAGAAAACAGACATGTGAAAGAAGGGGGGAAATGAATGGAAATAAAAAGAGGTAGAAAAAATATACCAAGAGAACCTGTATAAGCAAATAATGGCAAAAATTGGAAAAAACTAAAAAATAAAAATAAATATAAAAATAAATATAAAAATGAAAAAATATATATAAATAATAAAAGTAAAAATGAAAATTAAAGAACAAAAAAAGAGAGAAAAGAGGAAATAAAAAATAAAAATTGGTAATATGGAAGATGAAGGGGACTCACCTAAAAGATAGTGGATTCAACGTGTCTGGAAAGCAAAATGGTACAAAGGTTAATATGATGTTACAGCAACCAGTCCATTTCTCTGTTGAGGCCTTTAGGAGTTAAGGTCTCAAGTTTGTGGATCCAAAATGCTTCTCTCAATTTTAATTGTTTAATATATACCCCTCGTCTCGGTCTGGGTACCTGCTCAATCACCTGGTACTGTAGTTGTGCTACCGTATGTCTACACTTTGCAAAATGTTCAGGAATTGGTAGCCATGTTTTATTACAACGGATTGTAGATTTGTGACTCGCTATTCGGTCCTTGATGTGTTGAGTTGTTTCCCCTACATAAAGGAGACCACATGGACACTTTATGACGTAAACTACGAAGTTCGTGTTACATGTGTAGTAATCCCGGATGGGGTATGTTTTACCCGTTCTGGGATGTGTCACGCTATCGGATTTAATTATGTTTGAGCAGGAGGCACAACTCAGACAAGGAAATGTCCCCTGGCGGCGTGGAGTCAATACACTTTGGCTACTAGAGGGGCGTGTGCTGCCAATGTCTGCCCGAACCAGTTTGTCTTTAATGTTAGTGGCTCTCCTATTGCACATAAGGGGTGGTTTTGTAAAACTCGGAATATTGGGATAAGCCCTAGCCAAAAGGGGCCAGTGTTTTTTAATGGCGGTCTCTATCTTTGGCATTAGAGGGTGGAAGGTGTGGACGAACGGTACTCTATCTTCATTGGTAGGTCTCAGTGATGGTGATTGTGGTTGAAGAACCTGTGATTTCTCCTGATCTAGAAGACGCTGGGGATAATTTCTTTCCCTAAATTTTTCGGACATGTCTAAGCGTGTAGGGAGTATGTCCCGATCCGATACAATCCTGGCTACTCTGGTGAACTGAGAACGTGGGAGGCTATTGCGCGTGGCTTTAGGGTGGCTGCTCGAGTAGTGCAGAAGACTGTTGCAGTCTGTAGGTTTGGAAAAAATGTACAAGGGTATCCAGAAAGGAGATCCGGGCCGGGTCATACTGCATTGTGAAGTGAAGTTCAGGATAGACAGAATTGAGGGTCTGGTGAAATGCTTGTAGTATGTCCGTGGGCCCTGTCCAAATCAAGAAAATATCATCTATATAGCGAAGATAACAATCTACATACTGCTTAAATCTATCATCCGTGTAGACAAAGGTCTCCTCAAATGAGTCCATATAGGCGTTAGCATTTGCCGGCGCGACGTTGGAGCCCATCGCGGTCCCTTGGCGCTGTACATAGTAGGTGTCCCCATAGAGAAAGAAGTTTTCGTATAAGACTAGTCTTAATAGGTCCAGACAAAGTTGTGTGGAATTACTGGATCTATCAGACTTCTCCAATAGCCGTTTAGATGCTGCAATGACCTTCTCATGTGTAATGGACGTGTAGAGGCTAGATACGTCCATGGTGACCAGGAGGCTGTCTGGGGGTATGTTACCATGCTGCCTGATGATACTGAGGAAATGACCTGTGTCTAATACAAAAGATTTAGTGGTTTTGATCAGTGGTGTTAGGATCTTTTCTAAAAAGATAGATAGGGGCGCAAGCACGGATTCGGTAGACGCCACTATGGGACGTCCGGGGGGATTAGTTAGAGATTTATGGACTTTTGGAAGAACATAAAAAACAGGGGTTATTGGGTGCGGGTTAGTCAGGAACCTAGCTGTCTGCTGATCAATCGTGCCATTATCGATGTAGGTATTAATAACCGACTGAATTTTCCTGTGAATCTCAAAAGTAGGGTCCCTTGGGATGATACTGTATGTGTTTGTGTCCGATAATTGCCGTAGTACCTCAGCAGTGTATAGTGTGTGGTCCATGACCACTATGGCCCCATATTTTTTCTACCTCTTTTTATTTCCA